>NC_090935.1:1051613352-1051916383 GCF_040938575.1 Ambystoma mexicanum
ATTTTGGAATTTGGAAACCATCTGAAGAATGTCTTGAGCCCTCGACCTGGGAGGCGAGCTCTTTCCCAGGGATGTGGCTAATACAGCTCCTATGTATTGGAGCTGTTGAGAAGGTGTCATTTGTGACTTCTTGAAATTGAGGGAGAAGCCCAGTCTGTGGAGGAAGTGGCAGGTGACTTTCAGGTGATCCAGTGCCTGTTCGGCAGAACGTGCTCTGATCAACCAAAACCTAGGTAGGGGTAGACGCGAATCCCCCCGCTCCTGAGGTGCGCTCCACTACTACCATCAGTTTGGTGAAGACCCTCGGGGCGGAGGTCAATCCGAATGGCAGGACTCGAAACTGATAGTGTGAGTCGCCAACTACGAACCTCAGGTATTTTCTGTGCTTGAGATGAATAGGCACATGAAAATAAGCATCCTGGAGGTCCAATGACACCAACCAATCCTGAAGTTGAAGGGCCTGAAGGATCTGAGAAAGGGTAACCATCTTGAACTTGTCCTTCCTGAGGAGCTTGTTCAAGTTTTTTAAGTCCAAGATGGGTCTCAGTCCTCCGTCCTTTTTGGGGATAAAAAAATACGGGGAGTACCATCCCTTGTTCCTCTCTGCTGCATGTACTGGTTCTATAGCACCTTTCTCCAGCAGGGTTAGAACTTCCTGCTGTAGGAGCAGGTCTGAAAACTTCAAAGGGTGTCTCCCTGGTGGATTGCTTTGAGGTTGCGTTAGAAAGGGAAGGCAGTAACCTTGGGCTATTATTTCTAGAGCCCAAACATCTGAAGTAATGGCTCGCCATTCTTGCAGATGCTGCGACAGCCTGCCTCCTACAGGTGTCTTGTGATGCAAGTCCTCAAAGTGGTTTTGTGGCGGTTGCTGCAGCCATTGATGGCAAAGAGTCTGTAGCTGGAGCTGGCTTTGCACGTTTTGCTCGTCCACCGCAAGTGGCCTTTCTCTGGCCCCTTTGACTGACCATTCCTTTCGCCTTTCCATATAAGGAGTAGTAACAATAGGATCGTCCCCTCCAAGATTGACCTGGCACACGAAAAGGCTGAGGTTGCCTAGTAGCAGCTCCCAAAGACTTGGCAGCTGCTTTTGAGGTCTGCAACCTCTCAAGGCTCTTGTCAGCCTTGCTGCCAAAAAGGTGAGACCCGTCAAAGAACATGTTTGGCGATTCTGTACATCTGGTGCGAAACCAGACTTCCGTAACCACGCAAATCTGCGTATTACATGGAACTGCTCACACTATCTACAGTGTCCAATCCAGATTCAAGGGATTCCTGCATGGCCTCCTTCCCATCTCTTAACGATGGCTAGGAATCCTTCCCTTTTGTCGCCTTCTGGTATGTACTCCGCCGCCATTGCAATGCACTCCCACAGAGTTTACAAAAACTTAGCCAAGGCACCCTTGAGGGGCATAGAAAGTTCCGGAAAACAGGTCCCTGTTAGTCGGATGATGGATCGATGGAGCTTGAGGCTCGATTGACCGAAAAATAGAGCAAAAATCTTAGAAAAAATAAAATATCACAAAATGCAGTAAAAGCTTGAGAGCTATAGCACGAGGACTCCCAATGCTTGAACGTGCGGTAAAAATCTGAAGATGGCTGCCAGAGGAGGGGCTTAGGTAGAGGGTAGTATAACCCAGAGACCAGTGATTGGTTGTTAGGAAAAAGACAGTTCAGAAACGGAACTGAAACTGATTTTTTCTTTACCGAGGATTCCCAGCCTGACGACGGGGAATATTCATGAGCATGTGAATCCATGCCAGACCCCATGCTGGAGAAATATCAAACCCCAATAGAAATGGGGCCAGCACACATCCTTGACGTAAGCCCCTATTGGTCTCAATCCATTGTGTTTACCCTCCATATGCATCAAGCCGCACCCTAATTCTAGTGCCTGTATGCATTGCCTCTAATATACCTAACGACGGAAGTGGACAGCCCTGGTCATGCATCTTTCTCCAGAGCAAGGCCCTATTTCCATGGTCAAAGGCCTTGCTGATGTCCAGAAAAGCCAGGAAGACTGGTCTGGCTTGGGTTTGCGCTTGATGGGCAAGCAAATCCAGCACAAAACTATTTAGGGCTGTCCCCATATCCTGCCGGAAACCTGCCCGATATACATCCACGGAATTAGACTCATACGCCCATTTTTGGAGCTCTTTCAGCAACATTTTTGCAAAAATGTTATTTGAGGCATCCAAAAGTGATATCGGCCTATAGAACCGCGGACATGACCTATCGCCTCCTTTAAAGATCAATATTATGGTAGCAGACCTGGGGTGCGATTTAATCCCTTTTAGTTACTTTATGGACATCCTGTCAGAGGACGTTTGGCCCTGATCAATGGGGGTCTGGAGAGTGCTTCCCCCCTTCCCCCAAACCAGTAAGGATTACTGACTATGTGCTATGCATCAGACAGAGGAAGGAACAGATGATGACAGAGGTTTGAGAATTTGAAAGCTGGTCAAGCATTGGCATGACCAGAAGGCAAACATGGTGGGGTTTACGCCAGACAAACACATTCTCATCATGGTTCCAGTAAGAAATTCTTACAGGACCCTTCAAAGTTGTGGGAAAACATGGAGAGGTCAATTATTTGGTAGACCTGGGTCTTTCATAACAACCGTGTGAAGGCGTATGCTTCCAGACCAGAGATAGGAGATTTGTTCTTAGTTTCTGATCAAGAAGAAGAGGAGAGTGAACCTCTCCCAGATCTTCTAAGGGGACACCCTTCAGATGGATCAGGAGAAGGGGTCAAACTCTCTACTAATCTGACAATGCAGCAACAGCAGGAGTGCAAGGATTTGTTAACGCACTTTGCCCCTCTGTTCTCACTTCTACCTGGCCTGACCCCTTGGGCCAGCATGATATTGACACTGGTAATAGTATACCTGTTAAAAGCAGGGGCTACAGAATGTCAGATAATGTGAGGAATCACAAAAGAAGGCGTCAATAAAATGCTTGACCTTTGAGTGATTGAACATTCCACAAGTGCATGGGCTAGCCCAGTTGCGTTAGTACCAAAGCATTAAATGCAGTTACCAAGACTGACGCCCCTCCCTTGCCAAGGACAGATGAACTGGTGAATAAGCTGGGTTCAGCAAAATTCCTCAGTACTTTTGACCGGACAAGTGGTTATTGGCAGATTGCCATGACTGACCAGTCCAAGGAGAAGACAGCTTTCTCAACTCCAGAAGGCTTCTACCAGTTTAAGGTCATGCCCTTTGGCTTAAAGAATGCACCTGCCACATTCCAGTGAATGGGTAACCATGTTCTAAATGGGTTGGAGAACTTCTGCATGGCATACTTGGATGCCATTGCAGTGTTCAGCCCTACCTGGGAAGAACATCTTGACCCCCTGTGTTGCAGGCCCTTGAACAGGCCAATCTGACCATCAAAGCAAGTAAATTCCAAGTTGGTCAGAGTAAAGTGGTCTACATTGGCCATGAGGTAGGAGGAGGGGAGATTAAGCCCTTACCCAGCAAAGTACAGGCTGTACAAGACTAGCCCACTCCAAATACTCAAACTCAAGCAAGAGCCTTCTTAGGACTTACTGGTTACAGCAGGAGCTTCACTGAGAACTATGGGACCATAGATTCTCCTCTGAATACGATATCCACTCCCAAGTACCATAACAAGCCAAGTGGAATGAGGACAGTGAAAAAGCCTTCCAGGGGCTGAATGATGCCCTCTGTAAAGCTCCAGCGCTGAGAGCTCCAGATTATACTCATGCTTTCTTAGTCCAAACTGATGCTTCCAACACAGGGATAGGAGCAGTCTTGAGTCAATTTGATAGCAAAGGCAGGGAGCGCCCATCTAATTAATTAGTGGAAAATTAAAAGATAAGGAAATCAGGTGGGCCACAATTGAACGTGAATGTTTTTCTATTGTGTGGGCCCTGAAGAAATTCAGACCCTACCTCTATGGGACTATATTCAGGATTCAAACGGACCACCAACCCTTAAGGTGGCTGATGCAGATGAAAGGAGAAAACCCACAATTGCTCAGGTGGTCCAAAAGCCTATAAAGCTTTGACTTCACTATAGAGCACAGGCCA
Source organism: Ambystoma mexicanum (assembly GCF_040938575.1). NCBI lineage: Eukaryota > Metazoa > Chordata > Amphibia > Caudata > Ambystomatidae > Ambystoma > Ambystoma mexicanum. The sequence goes on from NC_090935.1 coordinate 1,051,617,404, forward strand.
GGTACCCAACATAAGAATGCTGATGGTCTCTCCAGAAAGTATGACCGACTGGATCAAGAGAGCCATCCAGGAGTGAATTAGATCCTCCTGTCCCTAGTCTGGGGGGGACGAGTGTTAGGGAGATTTGTCATTTTTATGCTCAATCCCCTCTCCTAGTGAGACGCCCAGCACTTTTTGCTGGACTTCTGGACCTTTTTCTTTAACCCTGAATGGGTGGAGCCTTTTTTCCACGCATTCATTCTTTTGGGCTCTGTCTTTTGGAACTCTATTCTTTTTACGCTACCTGCACTATGGAGTCTACTTTCTCCATGACTCTTAAAGGCATCTGTATTTTACTATCGCAGCACACAGCTCTTTATGGGCAGTGTTGCTGGGGACCCTTAGGGTCCTCCTTTGAGATGCTTTTCTTTATCCCAGAGTAACTACAGTTTTACTTAGTATATCTCCTAAAACTTTATAGTCAGAGATTGACACACACCACCTTATGTGGAGTGCCAAAGGGATACCTAGTATCCCCCCTATTCTCTGCTCCTGTGACTTTTTAGTCACAGACAATCTCGCCTAGGCTCCAGGGTGTCTGGGTAGGCAGGAAGTGGGGAGGAGTTTTCGACCCCCTGTCCTTTGTCTGCCAGAGTGCCTGAATAGAACCAGCTCCCGCTAGGGCTCTGGCTACCCTGATTGGACAGCCAAACGGCCCTTTCTTTAAAATGCTGAGAGAGATTGCAGAGGAGTGTGTGCTGGAACTGTATAAAAGGTGAGGCTTCTGGATTGAAAAACAAGTTGAGCACTGGAAGCTGAAGTAACCGAAGACAGACGACCAGAGATGTCTGCAGACCCTTCGCAACACTGTGGAGCAACCACTGCTGTCCTGACCGCGTTTTCTGTGTGACAGAGGAGCTCCAAAGAGGATGACTCCTTCCCCTTGGCTGGTGGGAACAACCAGTCCCCAGACAAACTGATTTGAGCCAGAATCCTGAGTTTTCAGAGCTGCAGAACCCCAATACCAGGAGACTTGCTGCCCATTTCGAGTGCATCGTCGTAGAAAGGCCGAATCCGTCCAAATCTTTGCTGAGCCCTCAAGGACACTTCAGAGATCCAATCCAACTTGCCCAGACCCTCTCATCAGAGTATGGGACTGCTGGATGCAAAGAATATTGACTGGGCGAATCGTGTCCTTTGTTGGTGCTGCAATAAAGGCACCAAAACCGCAGAGTGACCAGAGAAGTTGCTGAAAGGCGTGCCAGTGATCCTCCCTCAATAGTGCTGCTGAGAGACTCCATCCATTGTCCTGCCTTCAGACCAAGGAATCCAGAGGTTGGGTCCAGAGCTGCAACTTTGCGGAACCTCCACCACAAACGTTTTCTTCTAACCAAAGGTACTGTGGGGAAAAAGGTATTACGTAATCGATTGCAGAGAGTCGGTCCAGAGCATTGGAGTGCACATAGAAGTGTCCAGGGCAACCCCCTCTTAGCTGCTTGTGTCCCTTTAGCGAGTCCTTTAACGGGGTCTTCAATGTTGGTTAAGCCTTCTTGTATCTTCCTTCCTAGAGACTAGAAAGCATCCACAGGAACATTTGATTTCTTCTGCTTTGCAAGACTTTAAACTGTTACAAACTGCCTTTTAGCTAGGGTTGCATTTTTGACTTTGAAAGACTTGCTGTGCTGCAAAACTGCAGCTCTACTAGGATAACACTAACCAACAGTTTTCCTTCCCAAAAATCACTATCTTGTATGTGCATGCAGACTAAACAATTACCATATTACTTTGTGGGTGCGCAGTATTACTGATAGAACTGTCAAACTCCTGTAACAATTGTATGCGTTCAACAACTATCAACTAAGAAGTGACCATTTGAAAGTATTGAAAAGTATATCTATGTGTGATGGCTTATTGTGCTAAGAATTCAACAGTGACTGACTGAGTAGATATAATAAATATATATTTTAATATACATTTATGTGTAAGTGTTTCTTTGATGTGCTTTACTTACTAGGTTCGGTGTACTTCCCTACAGCTCACATCTTACTCTTAAGATAAGCCTGACTGATTTGCCACTCTACCAAGGTCCTGAGCTAGTACAGACTGATACTAAGAGTTGAGGATCTACAAACCACTGGGATAGCTTACTAAAGTCTTACCTCCAAGTGAGACTTTAGGAAACCTACCCCAACAGCCTTATCAAATTATGCTAGTTACAACCTATGTCATACATGTACATAAGCATTCTACTTGGATCCACGTGACCCAGCACTAATCAAACGAAAAAGAAAAAGGTCTGCTCTATGCACATCAGTCGCATTAGCCTCCTTGTTGATTGTCATTATTTTCCATGCCTCTTCCTCTGACCAAATGAAAAGTTATAATCTCTTCAATAGAGGTTGAATTGTGGCCATTGTATGAAAGAAGATATAATGTTCATTGGCGGGCGGGGAGGGGCGCACGATTTTATGGGCAGTTGGGAATGTGATGTGGATATGTTATCTCCCGAACCAGCCAAGTTCTCCACAGCAGCCATTCCCTAGCAATTCCCTACCCTTGTGAAAGCTTTCCAAATTGGATTTCCAGTGAAGATTATATCTGTCCACTAAATACAGAGTCACATTCATCAAGAATGATCCCTAGTTCAAGTGTCTCAAAAAGGAAATTGATCACTTTTACTACACCTACCCCCAGCTCCTGAAATTGTACCCTGAACCATCCCATGTCTCAGATCTAATGTATTATTGTTATTCTGATTTATTTTCTAGAAAGGGAAGGATGGAGATCTTGAAGACCATCTTCTGGTTTTGCTACATTACAAACTCAACCGTGGTGGAGAGAGAAAGGGTTCAGAGCACAAATGGAAGTGAAGCCACTGATGTCGAATTCCTTGCCTAAAGGGTTTCATAGCTGTAACGGGAGAACTTAGTATAGAAGATCAGAGCTTAATGCTAACAATGCATTAGAACTATATTGTTTGTATCAACTACTTTTACTTTCAGGAACAGCACTGAAGTGGCTAAGGGTATGCATGCTTTGTGCAGGTATAATAGCCAGTTAGATAATAGGACATGCATTCTAGTACAATATCTGATTTCAACTACATTTGAGGTTGCAGAATTTATGAGAAATACGCAGCTACACAGTCAGTCATTTTGGTATGATTCAGTGAAGACAGATAGGTCAGGGTTTTGATATGCTGTCTTGAACATCACTTTAACGACGATATTCACAATCCCCTTACCTGCATTTCAGCTCACAACACAGTTTCCCCAACTGCACAGAAGGTGCCTCTATACACTGTTGCAAGCTAGAAGAACGACTCGGACCATAGGACATGGTTTAAACATAGTTTTATTTAAATTAAAAGAAAAGGCTTCAATAACCCTGCTTCTAAAAGGGAGTTCCGTTCCTACAAAACTAAACTGATTGTTGATAATCCAAAATTAAAATAGTCTCTGGTCCGAACCTATTCACTAAACTGGCCCTACTACCTAGAAAAATGTAAAAGAAAATAGCTTGAGTGCCCTGCACTCTGGGTTGCTCATTGCAACCTCTCTCTGGCGTCCCAGGAATCCGTCCTCTGACTGGATCCAATAATTATCAATTAGTAACAGTTCCCTCTCAAAGAAACAGTTCTTGGCAGTCTATAAAAGTTCCTCAAATGTTCCTGAAAATAACAAAATGTCCACATTTCATTAAGTGGAGTAATATTTCCCTGATCCCTCTCCACCACCTTGGTTGATCTCTCCCCACTCCGATCAACTGTTGGGTGCCTCTGTGAACCCCTCATTTCTGCTCTTTACTTTGCTTATTGAGACCCTGTGGCTCCTTTGGGAACAAGGGACCCCTCTTTCTGTCTGGCTCCATTAGCTCTTGTGGGTCCCTGTGACCTTTCTGAAGGTATCAGTGTCCCCTCTCTGGCTCTCGTAGTTCTCACAGGTTCATGTGACCCTTATGGAGGTTTGTGTTTCTGGGGTTTCTCAAGCTCCCGCAACCACTCTCCTTCTCTTGTGCTCCCTCTCTTCTTGGGTCCCTGTCAACCTTGGATGGGTTTAGGGCATTCCTTTCCTCTTCTTATACTTTCTTTTCTCTGCTCTCTTCTCTTTGACCTGGGCACCTGTGTGCCTGCTATGTTGCAGTGGTTGCTCCAGTGAGGGTCCGTCTCATAAGCAGCAGTAGCATTCTCCACAGCTTGCAGCTCTTCCGCACTTGATATTAGCGGTTTATGCGTTCCACATTCGCCTCAGCATTCTCTCGCTGATTGGCTCTTGGGTTGAGAGCGGCGGACCCGGTTCTGCCTGCACTCCAGGTCCCAGCGTTTGTTTGCAGGCTCCGTGCCCACCATGTCCGGTACGTGTTCGCACCTCCAGGTACGGTTTGCTTCTGCCTCTCAGTATCTGTGCGCTGCTTTGCTTGGCAGACGGCGTCTCCCCCAGATGTCTGCTTCCTTCTGCACTGCAGCTGGCTCAGCTCGTCATGGAAGTTCTCACGTCAGAGGCTCACCTTGGCGTTGGGTTTCTCCTCCTCCATTCAAGGGTTGTTGCTTTCTTTTCAGGGAAAATATCTAGTCCCCCCAGTGACATCATCCTGTGTATGCCGATCGTTAGTATTTATTTTTTTCTTTTATTCTAGTGGACTTTGAATATGTGAAAATCCCTTTCCCTTTTGGTGCTGAATAAAACTTGTTTGCAATTAGCTGAACTGTGCATGTGCACCATAACTGCTGGTTATGAGCTTTCTGTTATGGGCAGTAGTACAAGACCATTGATCTAAGGCCAATCTATGACATGACAGAGGCTGGTTAGAACAATTAACCCTTCATCGAGAGTGGAAGTCATCAGAGGGCTGGAGTCCTTATGCCCCTCTCATGAGGAGGACGGGACCGGAAGTGTACCTTGTCAGGCATAATTACCCAGATTTACATTTTCACATAGTATTGTTCTACATCAACACTGTCGATGGACTATGCTTTGGAATAATAAGGTGTATTTGTTTTAGGAAGGAAGTGGGAAGTGTGGCGGAAAGCCTTGTGTAAAGGTTCTGCAATATTCAACGGTCATTTGGCAGTGCTTAATAAAAATGGCGTGTCTGGAGGGCGGGGTGGGTTAGTCAGTAGGAAACGGGTTAACTGCTAACATACTGGCAGTTTGCTTTGTAAAAAAACTAATAAATCTAATTTGCTTAACCAACACCAAATTAGGAAGACAAGTCTGATTGAATTCCACAGCCTAAGGACAAACTTCTTTTCTATATCACTCTGGGAACAGGTGGATCGTAACCTTTGTCTCACAATACAATTTAGTACAAGAATAGGTGCCTTTAGACACTCTGGTACCATTTTGTCCTTTCCTTTCATGCCTTTGTACTCCTTGCCCCGATTTTCTATCCTTCCTTTCACTTCCCTCTACTCTCCTCCCCTTTTTTCTCCCACTCTGTCTTTCGCTCTCGCTCTTCCCTTCCCTTCTGTCCCTACTATGTTCTCTCTGTACCCCAATTCCCCTCAGCTCTATACCATTACTGTCCTTTATCCGCACTGCTACTCTCCTCGCATGTTCACACTACTATTCCCATCTCCACACTACTACTACACTCCACCCACATCCTCTCCCACCAATCACCCTCCTTTCAATCTTCCAGTTACTCATTCACCCCAACTCTACTAGCCTCACTCACTCCTTGCACGCACACTCACACCCTAGTACCAGTTTCTACCACAAACAAATAACACACCTTGCATACCTCCTTCTGCAATCCTTTCCAGATTCCTCAGTACAGTTGTCCTCTGATTGGTCTTCCTTCCCCGCCTTGAACTGAGCCAAACAACCCACCCACACATTCCTGTGCCAGTTTGATCTTCATGTTCCCCAGCTCATTACCTCAGCTGGTTTCCCAGGCCAACTGCTACATTTCTTCCGCCATCGGTGGGATTACAGGCTATGTGGCAAGCCAGAAGAAGGACTCAGACCAGAGGACATGTTTGCACAGATTTGATTTAAATAAAAAGGGAAAATGCCCATCTAACCCTACTACTCAAAGGGAGTTCCCTTCCTAACAAAACTAAACAAAGGTGCTCATCAAAATAAAATAAAAATAGTCTAGCCAAACCTAACTCTTAAACTAGCCTTACCACTTGACAGAACTTAAAAGAAATATACAAAGTGCCCTGCACTCTTGGATCTTCATGAAAGAGAAAAAAGGGTTCCCTCCTGGGTCTTGGTTCAATGTTAGAATTTCACCAAAGTTACTCTCAAAGAAAAAAAAAAAAACTGTTCCTGTCGGTCGATTACAAGTTCCTCAAAGTTTCCCAAATAAGGCTTGAAATAGTCTCACGTTCCTGAAAAAACAAAACATCTAATCTTTTTAAGGTGGAGGGATATTTGCCTTCCACCACCATGGTCGATGTTTCGACACTTCGACCAATTTCCAGTTGCTTTCATGCTCCACTTGTGCTTTCTGGTATTTCGGTTTACTTTGCCCCTGTGTTTGGGATCCGCTGCCAGAATGCGTCTCATGGTTCGTTATGGTCCTTATGACCTCTTTTTAGTTCTGTTTCTTGCATCATTCCTGTGACCCTTCTGGTGTTTTGTGCTATTCGGATCTCTTGAGTTCTCACAACCCCTTGAGATATCCATCTTTTCACCTTCTCTGGGTCCTGTGACCCTTATATGGGGTTAGGGTATTTCTCACCTCTCCCCTGATTGCATTCACTTCTTTCCTCCTCCCTCCAACCTGGGTAACCTACATACCTGATGTTGCGGTGCTTGTCCCAGGAAGGGTCTGTCTCATGGGATGGCATCCGCTGCTGCTTGCCGCTTTTCATCTCATCAGCAATCTTTGCGTCCCTCTCGTCTTCGGTTGATCTCGCTCTTTGTAGGCTCTCGGACCGTTTTCCGGGGTCTGGGCCCACCACTTATTGTATGTGGTCGTGCTTCTAGGATTGCTTCATTCTGTGTGGCCTCCACTTCGATGGCCTTGCACGTTTCTTCTTCTGTTGTCTCGCATCTGGGTCTTGCTTCCGCTACTCTCAGCGCTCATGCTGGCTCCGATGGATTGCACTGCTCCTCCCCTTACGGACGCTTTCACATCTCGACCTCGCCTCAGCGTTGGGATTCTCCTCCTCCACTCAAGTGTCATTGGCCCTTTATTCTCATTCCTCGAAAGAGTGGGGGCATGTTGTTCACCACAAATTATCAAACAAATCCAATAAAAATATAACTATATTGTCTTGGGAAGAAGGGACGAAGCAGACAGATTCATCACAGTAAGCAGACATTATGGGCTTTAAGCCCCACTCCCTTTTCATATGTGGTCCACGGGCATCTGGGAATGGCAGCCAGCTCATAACACAAGCAATGTCCAAGTTTGTTCTGCACTGAGCATTTTGGTTGCCGGTTGGCTATGTGGAATGCTGCGCATCCCCATTATGTTAATCTGAAGGCCCCATTCTTTGTTGAGCAGTGCAGTGTCAATGCTGCTTTGCCGAACATTTGAAGGTAAATGGAATGTCTATATCATGTACAGTGCTGGAAAAGATGCTTTACTGTGCAGATAGTTCTGCTGCCCTGTTGAAGAAAAATTGTGGGGTGCTGGAAACGCCACTTTCACAATTTCTCAGTGCCTCTCACCGGGTTGGTTTGCTCGTTCCCTCTCTTTCACAGCTGGGCCTTGTCGGGGATGTAGCCCTACGGGACAAACAAAGATTGGCCAGCATTGTGAAATATAGGTATGTGCAAGAAAAGGTTGTACACATTTCAGTCATGCAGGCACAAGTAGAAGGGACAGGTAATGGGGCCCTCCCAATTCCCACAACCGACGGGCTGTGGCGAAAACCCTAGTAGGCCTCCCATCGCAGACTGAGGGCTCCTATCCTCTGTTAACAGGGTGAGGTCCCTGATCCCGGGATCAATCCTAAACCTAAAAGACAATTATGAGAAAAGTAACAAAGCAGATAAACTGCTTGTACATGCCTAAAATGCGAAGCAAATGGAGCGCTTTGTAAAGTTTGGGTTCTCTAATGATGACTCTGACATCTTGGGATGTACTAGTAACTTCTTTAATTAAGTTCTTGTACATTTTATTAAGTACATCAAGTCAGGTACATTCAAGCTTAGGGCACCATGCACCGGCATCTTCTCACTCAGGGTCTATATCTCCAACTGACTCTCACAGAACACATTCATACATCAACATTCTCTCAGGCTGCATTCTCTGTCACTCACTCCAACATTCCAAGCAGGGTCCAGGGGAAGCTTAATCACTACACGCTTACACAGTAAAAAAAGAAAAAAAAGAAAAAAAACTATCACACAGCAATTAGCTCATTGATGACGTCACAATGGTGCTTTACCAAGCGAAGCACTCTGACTCAGCAGAAATAACTGACAAAATCGCTCGGGTTTCACTACCACAAATTATAACCAATAAGAGGGGTGCACTGAAGTAGCCCATTAAAAAATAGTAAATCATCCTGTCCATTAAAGTCGTGAAGGTGAAATATGCACCAGGGCTAGATTTACCAACAATTTGCTGCTGCATGAAGCAGGGCCTGTTCAATAGTGCACCAGTCTGGAAAAGGGGTTTGGGATCGTGAGAGATATAGAGATATTATATATATATATCCCGTGAGACCTCCCCCTCTAAACCAGGTGTCCGTAACCCCATGTTAGTGTTACCGACCGGTAACCTCAACAGTCTGACTTCTTCCTTTTCCCAATGATGGTTTCCCTATATTTCAGCCATCTCACCCCCTCAGGGACTGACTTGCTGGCTCTACACTACCAATGGTTAGTTTTACAGGGTGGTAAATGCATGCACCGTTGGATCTTCAAACCTCACTATCCCGGACTACTCTCCTCCTCCCCCTACTCTCCTCCATCCAACTTCACACACCTTATCTCCTCACCAGGTCTGTCTTCTTTCTCTTCCATGGTTCTCTCTCTCTCCTTCGACCACCTACCTCCAGCCTCGAAGCCACTATCTTCTCCCTAACCTTACAACTCTCCCCTGCTCATACTACTATTACTACCATGCCCCCCACCCTTGTTTGCACTACTATTCTCTCCTCTCCACAATAGTACTACTCTCCCCGGTCCACAATACTACTACTCTTCCCTTTCCGCTCTGCCTTTCCTTCTATCTGCTTTTATAGTGTGGGGCTGGTGGTTATGTCTCCTCGTACTCTTCACAATGGCTACATAAGCGCACCTGACACTACACCAAATATATGCCCATCTCTTCACCAGGACCCAGGTGAGAGATTTTACACAAAAAAAGCCCCTCCTCTCCAGCACAGTTGAGCAGACAGTCTCTGATAGTTCTCCTGCTGTTTATCAGTCATGCTGGTGAGATTTCTGCTTTCCTCTGTGCTGGTTGCTTTTGGGTTGCGGTGCCGGTTCACAGTCTGTATGAATTGCTGCATTTAATGAATTCTGGTTTCGTGCCAGTCCAGTTTTTCTTAGCTGCTTGATGTTTCATTGTGCAAGATATCATTTTGCAATAGAAAAGAAAAAACCATGACCAACGACTGTATTGGGAGGTATTTGGAGACAAGAGGGATACCAGGGGTGACATCTAAGACGGAGCAGGGGTGGGGGAATCAGGGATTGAGGCTCCCCAAATTACCATTTCCAATGTTTGGGGCAGGGCTGGCTCTGGCTCTTGTGCTCCAGGTTGAGAAGGGCGTCATGACCCGCATCCAGCGAAGGTCATTCTGGTACAGGTGGAGACAGGTCCATTGTGTGGTGCTTCCCTCTGTGCAGGTTCTGTCCAACATGGCGACATGTGTGCCATGCAGCGGTCTAGTCTATGCTGAGCCATGTGCTGATCTCATGCCACGTCCGCTCCCGAACAAGGAAGTCTTTATAGATGTTGAAACCCGGGAGATCGTTGCATCGCTACTTTAATAGCACAGATACTCTGAGTTGGCCTCTAGGTTCTCCTTTCTGGTCCTTGTTATTCCGATTCCCAGTCTTTCTCCTGTCTCGTGTAGTGCTTCCTCTCTATTCTGACACTCTTTGTTTCTTCTGTGGCGTCATCCTGTTTGACTTTTCTCAATCTGTCTCCTTTGATGTGTGCCTGTCCGGTGCCTTTCTACACTACTTACCTGAATCCTGTATTTTCTGCTGTGGAATGCCTGTCCGGTGCCTTTCTCCACTGCTTACCTGAATCCAGCTGATTGCACGGCACCTTTCTCCGCTGCTTACCAAAATCTATTACTGCTGCCTTGCTGACCAGACTCCTCTTCTTCTCTGCAAACTGCTTCACCAACTTCCTTTGCCTTCACCTGCAGGGTTATTTCCCCTATAGTGTTTCCCTGAGACTTCTGTGGTCCCTGCATTTCATTTCTTCCATCGGGGACTCGGAGGTCTTGGGGCGTTCCTTGCTGCCTACATTGCCATTGTTGCATCAGATCAGGTTAGTGCATTGCACTTGAATCTTGACAAATGGTCTCTTCTCTCACCCCTCTTGACATGGTTATGCCGCGGACACAATCGCATTTGATGGTTCTTAAGGGAAACATTTGAAGCCATGGAATTTGAGCAAAGATTTTTTAAAACAGTCTTTGCTATATATGACAGTGCTACCTCTGCAATTAGTGTCAAGAGTCACCTCCAGGGGACTCCAAGATGGCCGCCGGCACAGTGTAGACGTGCCGACGGCGCTCTCCGGACCTGGCCGATGAAAGGAGCCCACCACCCCGGCTGCGGGCCCGCTGTGAGCACTGCATGTTTCCCCGCGGTGTCGCTGGAAGAGGATTTGAGCGGAAAAAACCCCCGGCTAGGGTTGAAAACCATTCCGGAGCATACCCCGTCGGAAGTACCCCGGGTCTGTGGGGCCTTTGTGGTGCGACGGCGGCCATCGCTCTCGGAGCGAGTGGAGGAGGGGGTGGCGTGCCCGAAATAGACACGGAGCTCTGGCACTGCAATCTCCCTAGGGAAGTGCCTGTCGGCAGCTGAGGATCTCCGTGTAAGGGGGGGCCATCGGAGCAGCGAGGAGCCCTGGTGAGCACGGCGCCGGGAGAGGCTCAGCACTGAGCCCGCGGGGGATCGGCGGTGCTGGGGGAGACATCAGCGGCCTCAGATTTGATTGCGGCGGGCCGCTGGTGATCCCAGCGCGTCAGGGAGCACGGAGGCAGCGGGCCCCCGGGGGTGGCTGAATACCTGGCGTCATTCGGGGGGCACTGTATCACGGCCCGAATTGTTGGATGAGCTGAGGAGTGGAGCTGGTCCCGACAGGGTCTCCTTGTCTGCATGCTGCATCGAGTGACACCCTGCCTGCTGCGTGTGAAGGTATGTGGGCAGGGGAGAAGGTGGGTGGCCCCCGAGCGCAGCGTGGTTCACCCGGTGGTACTCTTCAGCTACAGGACTGTCTCGCGCACACACCCCTGCACCAGAGGGCCACGAGACTTTGTTCATGAAGTTGGTAGCTACTGTTTGGGCTGGTGGAGGCCCTTTTGGAGCGGAGGGGCTCAAGGAGGAAGGCGGAGCGGGCCGGCTCGCAGGATCGGAGGAGCGACACGGGCACCCCTGATCATCGCGGGGGCTCTCCCTCAAGTGCTGGCAGGAGCCGTACAGATCCCGCACAGTGAGTTTTTGGAGGAGTAACACACAGGGGCTCAGCCGATGTGACTGTGGGGTTTGCTGAGGGGAAGGACGCGCCCAGACCCCTAAGAAAAGTGAAGAATGCCTGCATCATGCCTGTTCTCGCCGGGTGCTAAGGAACGCTGGCGCAGGGCGAGCGGACTGGGACCCTTCACACAGAGGAGAAGTAAGCAGTATGTCCACAAAACTTAAGAGGAAAGAGGGGAGGGCTCCCCACTCTTCGGGAGAAGTACTGGTCACCCTTCAGGTGATGTGGCCGGCTCAGGTGGCGAGAGAAGGCTCCGGGCCGTCCGAGGGAAGACGGGAGAGGACACCATTCAAGGGGAAGTGGAGGATCTGGCACCCTTGCCCAGACAGGAACTCTTAGGGGAGTTGCACGCCCTACAGGCAAATCTGGCGAAGACCTTTCAGGATCAATTCCAGCTAATGCGCAATGACCTGAATGAAGCCATTGGGGAGATGAAGCAAGAGATGCGTCAGCTGGGGGAGAGGACGGATGTGTTGGAGGAAGGCTTGCAGGAGATGGGCAACGATATTTCAGCTAACAGTGAGGCTATAGAAAGGCTGGATATAGCCACGAGAAATCTTGAGATTCAGATGGAGGACTTGGAGAATAGATCCCGCTGGATCAATATAAGAGTGAAATTGCTGCCGGAATCAGTACCAGGCAAGACTTTGAAGGCGGTGCTTCAGGGCATCTTAGCCGATATTCTGGGGGAGGATAACCCGGAGGCAGTGGAGCTAGATCGGGTGCATAGAACCGGGCGATTGAACAATGGCCAGTCAGCAAGACCAAGAGATGTGTTGGCAGCGTTTGCCAGATACGCCCAGAAGGAGGAGGTCCTCGGGGCAGCAAGACCAAAAGAACCCATAATGTACGAGGGCCAGCAGATTGCTCTTTTACAGGACTTGGCGGGCATTACACTCGTGAAACGGAAGCATATGGGCCCACTGCTGAAGGTCCTCAATGAAAAGGCGATTCGATATAAATGGACCTTTCCGTTTGGCTTGACTTTCGATTGGGAGGGAGCCCAGCGGCGGGTTACTTCCCTGCAGGAGGGGGCAGACCACTTGGGTTTAGACCTAGAGGAAGCCTCTGCTACCACGAGCCAGAAAAGTGGGCACGGCCGCCTTAGGCCCTGACCATGGGAATGGACAACTGTCGGCAGTAAAAGGCATAGCGGATCAAGACATTGTGAACATCAGAATAAAGGGAAGCCGGGCTAGCAGAGCTGCGAGAATAAGTCAAAGCCCTAATTTGTACTGGGAATGTCAGAGGTGGTGGGCCTCAAAAAGGAGGATGTACGCTGGCGGGTTACTAGGGGAGCAAACATGTTGGAAGCTGAAAGGCCGTTGATGCCCGTATTAGGAATGGGGAGAGAGCGGGAAGGTGTTATCCTTCGGGGGGATGGGGGGAGGGAGGAGAGGGAGGAGGAGAGGGGCGAAGGGATGGGAAAGGGGGGAGAAGTTGGGGGATGGTAACTAGCAGTCGGATGAAGCGAAGGGCAGGGGAGCACTCCCAGGTAGCGGTAATTACCTCTGATGGGTAACATTTCAAGTGGCTAACACATAATGTGAGGGGATTGAACACCCCCCTTAAAAGGAAAAATTAGAGCATTTTACACGGAAAGAAAAACCAGACTTTATGGGGCTCCAGGAGACGCACTTGAAGCGTACAGACCAAGGCAGATTAAAATTGCGTGGCTTCGACCAGATTCTCCATGCCTCCGGCCAAAATAAAACGAAGGGGTGGCTTTGGCTATCAGAAACACAGTGGATTTAAGGGTTTGTGACGTGATTAGAGATAAGGAAGGGAGATATTTAGTAGTCATTGGGAAATTCCAGGAGACCCCATATACTTTGGCCGTAGTGTACGCTCCCAACGCCGGTCAAGAGCTATTTCTACAACGTTTCCTATAAGTGCTGGAGGAGCAAAGTTGGGGTCAGATTGTCTTAATGGGGGATCTTAACATCGCTTGGGACGGGGAGAGGGATAGATCTGGGAGGCGAGGAGGAGGGGGAGGGGCAGTAATGTCGGCAGACCTGAAGGAAAGGATTGGCAGGATGGGGCTGCGAGATGTCTGGAGGGAATTGAAATGGGAGGACGACGGTTCTACTTTCCTGTCGGGAGTTCACGGGTCACAATCCAGGATTGATTACATATGGGTGTCGGCAGGCTTGTTGGGGAGTATCCGGGAGGTCGTCACCGGGCCAATTGGGATAGCAGATCATAAAACAGTCTCCCTGGTGATGGGGCTGGATTGGAGGGCAAAGAGTTTGTGGGGCTTGAAATTACCAGAAGCAATACTGAGAGACCCGGAAGTGCGGGAGAGGGTTGAAGAGAAAATCAAGGTGTTTTTTGAGAGTAACAGAAAAGAGGACACTGACAAGGGTATAAGTTGGGATGCGTTCAAGGCCACTCTCAGGGGGGAATTTATAGCCTTATCAGCCCACCGGATGAAGCAGGTACAGGCTTTGGAAGCGAAGGTGGAGGCGGCTAGACAGGCGGCGGGTGACACCCCCTCTCGAAAAGCAATGCGAGAGTACAGGAAGGCACTGGGGCAGCTGAACCTCCTGCGTACAAAAAAGGCAGAGGGAGCACTATTAGCCGTCAGGCAAAGTAATTATGCTAAGGCCAATAAAGCCGATGCTCTCTTGGCGCGTCTACTACGGGGCAAAAAGTTGAGAAATGCGATTACAGCATTGAAGACAGGCTCAAGGGCCCAGGTCACAAGGCAAGAGGAAGTACAGGAGACTCTAGCGGAGTACTTTGGATCCCTGTACGCTTCACAGCACCCCGATAATGACCTGCAGGAGCAGTTCTTGCGAAGGGTGCATTTCGGGGAAATTAGCAGAGATATGATTGCCCTGAATTGGGAAATTTCGGAGGAGGAAGTAAGGGGGGGGTAATAAGAGGCCTTCCGGCACATAAAGCCCCTGGTCCGGACGGCTATACTGCGGTCTTTTATAAGCTATTCATTTCACAGCTGGCGCCACATTCGACTTCATTATTCAACTCATTCCGCCGATGTGGCAGGATTGCCCCGTCCATGGAAGAGGCTAAGGTCACCCTCATCCTCAAACCAAACAAAAACCCGGAGGAGAGAACGTCTTACCGACCCATTGCCTTGATTAACATCGATGCGAAGGTTTACACTAAGATTCTGGCGAATAGGCTAGATTCTATCCTCCCATGCCTAATACACCCCGATCAGGCCGAGTTCATTAGGGGAAGGCAAACTGCTGATAACATCAGGCGAGTGGCCCATATAATTGAAAAAGTCCAGAAAACAAACACTCCCGCGGTCTTGGTGGCTTTGGACGCGGAGAAGGCTTTTGACCGCGTGGAGTGGACATTTCTGTTTCGGGTTATGAAAAAAATGGGATTTGGTGGGGAGTTTATGACAATGGTGAGTGCCAATTATCAAGCCCCTATGATTAGGGTGATGGTGAATGGGGCAGCCTCTAGGTTAATCCAATTGCAGCGGGGAACAAAACAGGGATGCCCGCTTTCCCCAATACTTTATGTGATCTATCAAGAGCCTTTATTGCAAGCAATCAGGGACTCCTCGGAGATCCGGGGCATCCCTTTTGGGGGGGGAACAACAGAAAGTTGCGGCATTTGCAGATGACATGCTGCTTATGCTGTCGGCACCAAGGGATTCACTTCTGGCGAGCGCGACTCTCCTAGACACCTTTGGGGAAGCTTCGGGATTAAAAATTAACACTACTAAGTCAGAAATTCTGAACTTAACGTTAAGGGCAGTTGATCGAGAGAGCCTAGGAGGGAATACTTCCTTTCAGTGGAGACCGGGAGGGATTCGATATCTGGGGGTGAAAATCATGGTGACTTTAGGGGGGTGGTACGCAGCAAACTTCCCTCCGCTCCTCAAGGCAATTAAGAGGGACTTTCTGCGATGGAGGAATCTGAGGGTGTCATGAATGGGGCGGATAGCCGCGGTTAAGATGGTCACGCTCCCACGTTTGTTGTATCTTTTTCAGGCGATCCCTCAACCGGTCCCGGCTAGTTTTTTCAAGGAATTGGGTAAGTTGACGAGAGTTCATTTGGGAGGGGAAAAGAGCCAGGCTGGGGCTAGACTGCGGATAGCACCTAGAGATGAGGGGAGTCTGGCATTGCCGGATTTTCGGCAATATTATGAAGCTGCACAATTGCGCATCATAAGAGAGTGGCTGAAGGGAGATGAAGGAACGCAAAATAAATTATGGGTGAGGATGGACAGGGCTGTGGCGCACCGGAACCTAGCTGAAGTATTGTGGCTCCCTAAGGAGCATAGACCCAGGCATCTCTACCAGAGCACTATTACTAAACTGATGGCTGATACATGGACAGACTGTCGGGTCCTAGGGGAATCACTACTTTCCCATCCCCTTTCACCCCCATTTTCGGAAATGGGAATTTCACCCCGGGTTTGGTGAGAGGGGCATTTGCAAAATTGTGGGAAGGAGGCTGTAGGAAATTGTGTGACATGTTCCGGGGTGGGGAAGTGTTATCATTTAGCGATTGTAAGAGGGAATTTGCTATACAAGAGGGCGATAGATTCTGATATGCGCAGATACGTCACTGGGTATTACACCCAGAGGTCAGATTGGCAGCTATCCGAGATCCAACCCAATTTGAGAAATTCCTTCACACTAATGATGGCACGAAAGGGCTTATCTCCAACATTTACAAAATATTGCATGCAGCAAATGCAGGAACTCCTTGCGCTTATATGCGGGAATGGGAACGTGTCCTGGGTCGAGAAATAGGTAGGCTGGAATGGGAAGGATTGTGGAGGAGAATACCCAAATTGGCCAAAGCTTCCCAATTACAAGAGGCATGGTACAAGATTTTATTTGGGTGGCTTACACCCCCGACCGGCTACATAGGATATACCCCTCAGTATCGGTGAGTGCTGGAGGGGATGCGGGATGACAGGCACGGCGGAGCATATTTGGTGGGAGTGCCTGAAGATTCGAGCTTTCTGGGAAGAAGTACGGGAGGCACAGGAACAAGCCTTTGGTCGGGAGGAGGTGGGAACTCCAGTCCAGATCCTCTTGGGCATACGTGGAGCCACAGGGGCAGGGGATACCAGAGGGAGGGAGAAGGCGAAAGCAATCTTGACCTTGGCAGCAATGTTATTAATTGCGCAAAAGGCCCGGAGGTCCCTAGATGCCAAGACTGGCTCCGGAAGATTTGGGAAATCGTAGCCCTGGAGTGGGCATCCAATGCCATGAATGACAAGGTTCAGTCCTTTGCGGAGGACTGGGGTGATGTTCTGAATGTGCTTAAGGACGATTTTAGGGTGATGTGGTGCCCGCAACGTTTGAAACTGTTGGATTTACAATGAACATTGAGTTGCAACCTGAGTGAAGGGTGAACTAAGAAGGTTAAGCTTACCCTATTGATGTAACCATTTCAGCTAGGTAAGTGAGGGGCAACCCAAGACAAACATTTTGCCAAAGCCGAATATAAATTTGCTAGGCTCGTGGACGATGTTCTTACATTGAAAAACACTAGCTGTTCCTGGAAGGCCTAGTTGTTGAATTGCAGTGTTGCAGTAACTTTTTGGCCTTCAAAAATAACTACTTAATCAAAACTACTTGATCTGGTATTAACGCTGGACTTAAAGCACAGCCAAAAGTGAAGTCCCTATTTAAGTGAGCTACAAAATCAGCCCGTTACTTGAGAGTAAACCTACCTGCAAATACTGCAGATTTCTTTAAGTTTAATTACCACAGTTTACTGGCCATAATCTGTAAGGTTAGGTTGACCTGTAATAGATTGTCTACATCGTTGTTCGGCAGAATACATGCTGTCAAACTGAATTTCCTGCCACGCCCCAACCCTTCTTCAAAGCAGGATTTACAAAAGCTGCAATGTGACCTATTAAATTTCATTTGGGGGATAAATACAAATAAAAACAACACAGACTTGATTTGGGTTCCTCTATATAAAGGGGGAATACAGTCCCTGGATCTTCAAATGTACTACACAGCCTCGTAGCTGTGGAACCTCTGGGAGTGGTGCCAAGTGGATTTTGGCAATCAATGGTGGCACATGGATTCCGCTACCAGTGGAATACCCCTGTGCCAGGCTCCCTCGCGACCCAAACACTCACATTCGAGTAATCTAATTGGTACTTGACATTTGGGACTTGCTTGCAGTTCTCCTGAGGTTTACTACATTAAAATCTCCCTTGGCACCTATACATGCCAACCCAGGCTTCTCTCCAGATCTACATCCCTCAGTCTTTCACCACTGGTGCAACAATAGAGGTTGGTGAATATTGGATATGTTTAGGCAGGGTGGCAGGGTGGGACTAAGTATTTTGAAGCTTCTAACAAAGACCTTTCTCTCTCAGAAAAATTGCCCTTCATGCTAGCCAGGCATAACGGTTTTGGAAAGATGTATGGTCAGCCTTAAAAAGCCCTTGAGGGGAGGGGGCGTGACCGGGAGCCGACCGTGCGGCATGGTTCGTTGAGAGCTCCTGGACAGCCCTGGCATCGGAGCGGAACCCTGCGGATCAAAGCTGCCTTGGAGCCGACGCTTGTCAGGGCAGGGGCATGAACACTTCCTGCCTCCGGTGAGCCGGGTCGGAGGCAACACGAAACGCCCCCGGGGCCGTACGGGCTCCGGGCCACCAGGCGAGAGGAGGGCTAAGATGGCAGGCGAGCGCTCGGACCCAATGCATCCACGGAGGGGGAGGGGCCGCTGTGTTTAGCGCGGTCCACTTCCCCAGTCCGCCATCGTCAGCTTCAGCTAGCCGCGGGCCGTTGCAGGGGCCCGAGAGCACCATCACCACGATCCGCTTCATCGCGGGCCAAGAAGCCCCGCGACCGCAGCTCCGGGAGATCAGCAGGCGGAGACCTCCCAGCAACAGCCGCCACCACCCTGCGGGATCAGAGCCAGGCACGGCAGAGCGGCCCCGCTCCAGGTCCCCCTCCTTTCATCACCCAGCCAGCATCAGTGGCAGCGCCGACCCCACGCCACATACCACACCGGGCAAAGTCAAGCAAGCAGCCTGTGCCCGAGCCCCTTCATGAGGGCCCACGACATACACGCGGCACCCTCTCCCCCATGACCCTGGGGGCGGCAACGGAATCCTGAACACTCGGCCGGCGGTCTCCTCAGAGCTTCACCGGCTGGCGCCCGGGACATAAGGATCCTGCAAGCACCCACACAAAGGTTAGTCTGCAGCAGAGGGAGCGCCAGACGAAGGCTGCTTGCCCCGACCCATCAGCCATCAATAACTGCGCTCTCTAGCCCACCTGGGATTGCTTCCCTGCAGGCGCCAACACAGACAAGCACATCTACGGGCGAATTAGCAATTTCACCCGCAAGTACAGCAACGTGCTGTCCTCTACTGCAGTGGCCACCACTCCAGGCTCTCCTCCTGTCTTGGTCTGCAACAGCAAATCAGGCCCACGGGGAGAGTGAGCAGAAATCTCCCCAGCACCCCGGCGCAGCACCCCAAGGGATTCCCCGGGCGGGCCAGGCGGGGGCGCCTCGACCCGGTAAAAAGGGAAGTGTAGCCCAAGTGCGTTTCAACACTGCACTGGAGTACAACAGATCATTGAGGGGCTCTCCCTAAAGGGCAAACTGCACAGTTCCGGTACAACCAGCGACCCCCACTCCAGTCCAGGCGGCATAGCATCGCAGAGGCACATACTACTTCCCCCCGTCACGGGACACTTCAGGTGAAGTTCCAACCCCTATCCACGCAAGTGCCCAGGAACCATAATCAGACCATCTGCACCTACACCTCCCGACAGGCAGAGCTATGTCCAAAAGCAGCAAAACGGCAAAACAGGTGGACATTACAACAATGATGACCAACAAGTGCCAGAACAAAGCAGGAAAACCAGACCCGGTTGGAGGGGCAATGGCCGGCGGCGCCCATGCATCAGAACAGGCGCAGACTGACCATTTCGCCAGCAAAACAGACCTAAAAGAGCTTCTACTAGCTCTCACCAAAGAGATCCAAAAGGGCATAGAAGAGGTCACCAAAAAGATTGCCTCACTGGAAAGAAGAGTGGAGGGGGTAGAAAAACGCACTGAGGAAGCTGAGAACAGCCTGTGCGATAACACATTTGAGCTAGAGTGTGGCCTAAATAGAATAGCGGCCCTGGAAGCTAGATGTGACTCGCTCGAAAGCAAACAAGAGGATATAGAAAATCGATCCCGGCGCAACATCAGCATTCGTGGAATCCCGACTACAGTCACTAACGCGGAACTCGAAGGCTTCACCAAAGACCTGTTCAGATTCATTATAACATTACCGGACAGTGCCCCTCTAGAAATCGACAGAGTCCACCGCACAGCGCCAAGACAAGCATCATCCTCTCCACCGGACGTTCTCGCCCGAATCCACTTCTTTAGGGTCAAGGAGGAGATAATGAGGGAGGCCAGATCCTCGAAGCAGATCACCTTCAGAGGCGCCAACATCGCGTTATACCAAGACCTCGCAAGTATAACCCTCCAGAAACGCAGAGCGCTCCGCAACCTAATGGAATGGCTGCAGGAAAGGAAAATGACAATATCGCTGGGGCCATCCAACAGCCCTCTGCTTCGAATGGGAAGGGTCTTGCATGCAAATCCGTAATCCTAAGGAGGCAGAGCGGTTCCTGGGAAAGGGAGTCACCGACGAGGACTCTGAGCCTGCTACACGATCCCAATCATTACCCAGCTCACCAACAGCTAACCGCTGGTCGCGTACCGGCAAGCGCCGCAGGTCTCAGGGCTCCCAGAGGCAAAAAAATGTATACAAAAGGTTAGTGCCATACCTCGATGGGGCGCCCTCGTGCTGCGCATGAGCCGGCACATCGATAGATCCCCCCGTCACGTCCCGATCGGAAGGGGGAGGGAGCTGGTGCCCACAGGGGTGCCCACATATACGTAGCTGTACACGATTCCATCTCAAATTCACTTGTACCATCCTTAAGCCTGTGGGGTCGCAGCCCTGCAGATATTATCCATCTCCGCAGGACGTGACTTCTGACGATGCGGCTGACTAGTAACCCCGCGAATGAGCTTTATGGTCTCATTCCAACAGTTTGTTGGGTGGTGGGGAGGGGGGGGGAGTTAAAGGGCCCGGGAATAGTTTAGATCCCAAAGGACCCCAGTTAATGGTTATAGTTTCACACGCAGACATTGGTAGCCACAGCACTCTACTGCACACACATGGGAACCCCTCAAAGGCTCCCCTACTGCTACACTTCACTATCGGCACAAAATCAATCGCCCCCCCATAGTCAACAGGCCCGGACAACGTACGAGATGTCCGCATTCTGACCTGGAACGTCCAAGGCCTTAACTCGCCAAGGAAGCGCAAATCGGTGGAGAATAGGATGGCAGCGCTAAAAGGAGATGTGGTAATCCTCCAGGAGACCCACCTCCTGTCAGCCGATGAGCATCGAATCAAATTTAAACGCTTCAAACAGAAATTCTTCGCCTCCAGTGGCGAGAAAAAAAGGGGTGTGGCGATCCTATTAAGCGACAAGTTCCCCCTGTCCAGCCCCACAGTAAAAAGGATCCCGCTGGCAGATATCTCCTCATACGTGGGCACATTGCGGAGCAGCCAATTACAATCGCGGGGATATACGCCCCTAACACAAATCAGGATAAATTAATTCTTGAGCTACTCCCGCCACTGCTAACCTTCACCACAGGATTCCTCCTAGTCGTGGGGGACTTTCACACAATCCCAGATCCCATAAGGTACAAATCGCTGCCCCCATCCAACCTTGATATCAACCGCTGTCGGGGCACAGTATATGGGGGGTAGCAAACCCCCAATCCCACGATTATACACACTACTCAAACGCGCATGGAGGGCACTCACGCACTGATCTGTTACTAGCCACCAGCACTCTATTCCCCTGCTTCAGCAACATTGAAATATACACGCGCATGGTATCCGATCACGCACCAGTATCGGCGGATCTGTCAATTCTGGGGGGCCCCCGACTCTCCTTCCAGATTCTGGAAGCTCAATGATAGCCTTCTATTAGATCAAGCGATTAGGGGGAAAAGCCGAAGATGCCTTAAGCAATTACTTCAAAGAAAATCAGAACCCTGAAAACACAATAGGACTACTGTGGGATGCCATTAAGCCCGTAATAAGAGGGGTATTTATTAGCGCAGCCGCTGAGCAGGCCAGAATCTCCAAAACGTACACACAAGCTCTAGAATCCAAAGTCTCAGCTTTAGAAAAAGAATTAAAGACCCAATTCTCTAGAAAGGCACAAAGGGAGCTAAAAAAAGCTAGAAGGGCGCAGGAAATGCATTGGGCTGACCGCACTGCAAAGGCCCTGGCGTACACAAAACAATTTTATTATCAAAACAGTAATAAGGCAAACCGGTTGTTAGCATACAATCTACAAAAGACACACAGTAGAAACAATATCCTACGCCTCAAAGGGCCGGATGGGAAAAGCAAATTCACCACTTCTGACATAATTGAAACCCTGGCAGACCACCACAAGTCTCTCATGCAGGGGCCACTTTCTTCGTCAGAAGATGGAGATCGGCAGCGACATTATCTAGCATCATTTCGCGCCCCGGAGGTCACATCCCCCTCGGCTCCCTAGAAGCCCCGATCTCCGCAGAGGAAATCCTCGAGGCCATAAAGTCTCTAAAAAACACTGCGCCAGGCCCGGATGGGCTGACAGCTAAATTCTACAAAACATTCGCACACATCTTAGTCCCGCAACTAACACTACTATTCAACTCCTTCCTATCCGCCAAAAAGGTAACAAATTCCATGGCTGAGTCAACTTCCATTCTACTCCTGAAACCGGGAAAGGACCCTGAACAAGCGGCCTCATATAGGCCAATAGCACTAATGAATACCGAGGGAAAAATCTACTCCAAGGTACTAGCAGCCAGGTTGGGCAGATTTCTTCCCGAGTTGATAGACAACGATCAAACAGGCTTTATCCCGGGTAGAGGGCCACATGATAATATCAGGTGCACACTAAATATTGTTGAATCCACGAATAGGATGAAGACACCGATGCTAATAATATCCCTCAACGCACATAAAGCGTTTGATCTTGTAAACTGGGAGTACATGCAGAGCACCCTGACCAGCATGGGGCTGGGCCATAATTTCATATCCTGGATAATGGCAAATTATGTGTCCCCGTCCACACAACTCCGAGTCAACGGGAGGAAATCAATGCCCATCCCCATCTCCAGAGGGACGCGCCAGGGTTGCCCGTTGTCACCCTTGGTGTTCGCCTTATCTATGGAACCATTTGCCGAGAGGATCCACCTTAACCCAAACATCAAGGGGCTCACCCTGGGTGGGATAGAGCAAAAAGTGGCACTCTACGCGGATGATGTTCTTCTAACCATCACCGACCCAGATACATCCCTGCAACCCCTGCTTGCAGAACTTGAGGCTTTTGGGGCAATCTCCGGGTTCAGAGTGAACTACGATAAATCCTCAGCTTTGCCGATCAACCTTTCAAAGCAACGGAGAGATACTCTGTGCCCCGACCTGCCGATCCCATGGGCAAACGTCACACTCGAATACCTGGGGGGTTCAAATTCCCAAAGACAGCGCTCTGATCTACAAACATAATTTCCCGCAACTATTCAAAGCACTCCGAACAGACCTGAAACGGTGGAACAAACAGGAGATTTCCTGGTTGGGTCAGGCGGCAGCGGTGAAAATGAACTTACTCCCCAGAGTGTTATACCATTACCATGCAATACCAACCCATGTCCTGGAAAAATACCTTATTTCTTTAGAGCGAGAAGTCATGAAATTCATCTCGGGTGAAAAAGGCCTCGTATTGCAAAGAAAATCATGACTCGGAGTCAACAACTGGGAGGACTGGGTGTACCAGGCATCTCCAGATACCGGCGTGCAGCCCAGCTCGCACATGCCTTCTCTTGGACACGCACCGCAAATCGGCCACTTTGGCTGCAACTGGAAGAAGCATGGTGCAAGACACCCCTGTCCGACCTAACACATATCCAATCCTGGAGATCATCAACCACCCTGAATCCGCTATCAGCAACACGCAACACAGTAGACAGCTGGAGAGCTGCAGCTGGGAAATGTGGAACCAAAAGCTCACTGGGCCCATTGACCCCAATCTGGGATAACCCGGGTTTCTCCCCTGTCCTTTGTAATCGCAGCTTCATCAGGTAGAAGGAGGGCGGCCTACATAGAATTTCGGACTTTCTGGAGGAGGGCAAACCGCTTTCATTCGAAAACTGCAAAGCGAGATTCAACATCCCCGAGGAGGAGAGGTTCCACTATGCACAGATTCGCCACTGGATTTCGCATTGCAGCGTTAAAGAGCGGGGGTCCAGAGCCTTAACACCCCTGGAACTCACACTGACATCCTCCCCCCAAGGGGTAAGATATCCGCCCTCTACAGACTCTTGGAAAAAACGAGCCCAGAGACGAAAAAAAGATATATGTTGCACTGGGAGAGGGACCTGGGGCAACCCCTGGAGCCAGAGTCATGGAGTAAAATATGGCCAAGACTTCATAAAAGCACTCAGTGTGTTACTAACAGGGAAGGGGGATACAGGGTGTGCTTCAGGTACTATCTTACCCCATCCCAGTTATACAAAGTGGGCGCAAGCCCATCACCGAACTGCTGGAGAGGATGCCCGCGAGAGGGGTCGCTATTCCATCTCCTATGGGAATGCCCTAAAGCAGCACACTACTGGAAAGGGGTGCTGAACCACGTGCAGGCAATCACGGGTCTCACTATCCCATGGGACCCCGAAATCATCCTGCTGGGGGACACGGGAGATGGTGATCTACCGCTGTCAGGGAACGCAGCCCGCCTGTGCACACACTTGTTAACAGCAGCCGAGGTAGCCCTCGCCCGCCTCTGGAAACATCCCGAGGGTCCCTCGATTCCGTTATGGTGGGCCAAGTGTTGGGACATCGTCATAGCGGAAAGGATCACTGCACTTCGCATGGGCAATCTCAATCCCTTCCGAAACATTTGGGCCCCATTTATGGATTATGCAGATCGCTACCCAGCCCTCACGCAAAAACCCCCCACCGCCCGCTGGCTGGACTGAACCACGAGCTGACATATCCTTCCCGATATGGAACTTTTCTCTGCTACTCCCAGTTCCATGGTCAAACAACACCATGAATGAATCATGCGACCATCACACGATTATTTTATCATTATAATGAATTGTGCCTTTTAAGCTTGTGCCGATACCGATGTCTATTGTTTATTGTTACTGTGTTTTTGATTGATGATAAATAAAATATCTACTTGAAAAAAAAAAAGCCCTCGAGAGGTTTGCAACAAAGAGAAATCACACATAAGCACTGTTTTCGATAGTACATGACCCCACAGAAGCTAAGTGCATGACATGAAAACTCGACTCTGGAGGTACTGTTGGCGCCCATGTGGTCATCAATGCTCTATTCTGCATATGTGGTTAGATTGTGAAGAAATAACTGGGTTCTAGCACACAATTACTGCCTTAAGCTCTCTGGTTATAGGGAAAACATTTCCATGGAACCTGGGTGTGATTTTATTGGGTAGTCCAGTTAGTCATTCCTATACTCTGCAGACCATCAAGGGAAATATTATCAAAACTATGTTTCTTAGGACGAAGTTGCTGATTGATGTATTGTGGAGGAGACTTGAATCACCCCACATCAATCTTTGGTGGCACACACTATGGTACTTGTTATTCATGGACAAACTAGCCATTCATCTGGCAGAGGGAGGGACAGCATTTGCTGAGAAGAACAAGTTACTTACCAACTGTAACGTTCTTTAGACTGGATGTTCCTCCCACGTATTCCTCATCTTATGATAAATAGTTATCTCCAGCTTTGCTGCTTTGGAAAAAATAATTCTCGGCAGAGGGCGCTGTGCTCGAGGTTGCGGCGTCGACTGTCCCTCAACGGGCTCCATACTCTGTCGACGTCACTGATGGTATAAATAACTCGAGCCGCGCCCATTGCTTCAGTTCTGTTTTTTCGATGAAACTATAGGAGGAACACCCAGGCGTGCCTCATGACTGATGCACTCTTCGTGAGAGGAAAGTGTAAGAAAACGTAAACTGTACTGTGGGGTAGGATGGGAGGGTCGATGAGGAATACGTGGGAGGAACATCCAGTCGAAAGAACGTTGCAGTTGTTAAGTAACTTGTTCTTCGAATGGATTGTGTCCTCCCACGTATTCCTCATCTTATGATAGATTCCCATAGCAGTGTCAATTTTGGAGGTGGGAGTACTAAATACTCTTTTCATGGACTGAGTGAAGTACCGCCTTGGCAAACAGCCCCTCATTGGAGGAAGCAGTATCTAAACAGTAATGCTTGATGAAAGTATGCATTGATTTCCAAGTTGCAGCTGAACAAATGTCTGCTGCAAGAACTCCCCTCTTTAGAGCCGCAGAAGTAGCCATTCCCCTTGTAGAATGGGCTCGAAGCCCATCTAGTGGGTCTTTTGCCGCTAATTTGTAGCATTCCAGTATAGCTAAAATGATCCAGAGGGATATGGTCTGTTTTGTCAATGATAAACCCAGTTTATGACCAGTATAATCCACAAAAAGCTGGTCATCTTGGCGTAACTTTGACATCCTTGAAATATAGAAACTAAGAGCCCTCTTGGGGTCTAGTCTATGTAGTCTCTCTTCTTCTTTGCCCAAATGAGGAGGAGGATAGAAAGTTGATAATATTATTTTTTGAGACAAATGGAAGTCGGAAACCACTTTTGGTAAAAAGGAAGGTTTAACTTTGAGAACTACCTTTTCCTTATAGAAAAATAGTGTATGGAGGTTTGCATGAGAGAGCCTGAAGTACACTAACCCCGCGGGCTGATAAGGCCACAAGAAGAACAGTCTTTAATGTTAGAAGTCTCAATGGACAGGAAAGTAAAGGCTCAAAAGGTATACAAGTCAGAAACTTAAGTACCAAATTTAAATCCCAAGCTGGGACATGCAAAGGTACTGGAGGGTATACGTTAGTAAGTCCTTTTAGGAATTGTATTATTAATGTAATTTTGAAGTATGAAACCTCTTCCGAGGTGCGCTTGAAAATGGACAGGGCAGCAAGATATCCTTTAATTGTTCCTATCTGGAGTCCCAGATTGGCTAGATGCAATAGAAAAGAAAGCACCATTGGGGTGCCACATTGAAAAGGGTCCACATACTTATCCTTGCACCAGTTACTGAACGTATTCCAACGACACCGGTACAGGGATTTTGTTGCTGGCCTTCTGGCCGAAAGCAAGATCTCCATTACGTCATCCGGAAGATCCCAATCCTTGTATCTCAACCTCTCAGAAACCATGCGTGAAGGTTGAGTGTCTTGACCTCTGGATGGAGAACCCGACCTTCCTCTTGCGAGAGAAGATCCTCTCTTTGCGGAAGACATATTGGAGGGCAGATGGACATGTCTAGAAGGTCCGGGTACCACGTCCTCCTGGCCAATCCGGGGCAATTAGGATCATGGTTTTCCTGAACTTTCTCAACCTCCTGATTACTTGAGGAATCACAGGGACTGGAGTGCCACATTGAAAAGGAGGAAACGCGTACAGCAGTGGAAACTTCCGCTCCACTACGAATGTGTCTCCCAGAGCTCCTCTTTGAGGAAATTCCCTTGAGCAGTACTGATCGCACTTCGACTTGATCGCAGTTGCGAACAGATCCACTTGAGGGGTTCCCCAAAGGGTGAAGATCTCCAGGAGGACTTCCTGAGCTAGCTCTCACTCATGGGAGATTGTGCTCTGCCTGCTCAGAGTGTCTGCCACCGTGTTCTGCTCTCAGGCTAGGTGAATTGCTGATAGAGAGATTCCTTTTCGTATTGCCCAGAACCAGAGCTGCATTGCCTCTCTGCATAGTGGTAGTGACCCTACACCTCCTCTCTTGTTGAGATAATACATGGCCCCTGTGTTGTCCGTCATTATCAGAATATTTTTTCCCTGCACAGAGGGCAGAAAGGCCTTCAGCGCTAGTCTGATTGCCCTCAGCTCCAATAGGTTGATGTGTAGTTTGGACTCTAGTGGAGACCAACGACCGCTGATTGTCAGATCGTTGGTGTGTGCTCCCCACCCAGTGAGTGAGGCGTCCGTCACTACTGTTATCTCCGGCCATGGTTGCCAAAAAGATTCTCCTTTGAGGATATTGTCGTTGCAAGCCCACCATAGAAGATCCTGAGCAACTGTGCTCGAGACTTGCAGAAGATCCGACATATTCCCTGAGAACTGGGACGACTGAGTTCTGAGTGCCCATTGAAGGGATCTCATTCTCAATCTGGCTTCTGGCACTAGGAAAATGCAGGATGCCATGAGGCCGAGCAACCTCAGAAAATCGAAGGCCCGTAGATGTTGGGCATTATAGAACTTTGTCACCATCTGCAGAATGTGGAGAGCTCTCACCTCGGGAAGCGAGGCTTTTCCGATAAACTGGAGCTTTTGGGATGGTATCATGTGGGACTTCTTGAAATTGAGGGAGAAGCCCAATTTGTGAAGGAAGTGGCAGGTGATCGAAAGATGTTCTTGAGCTTGTTCGGGAGAACGTGCTCTGATCAACCAGTCGTCCAGGTAGGGGTAGATGTGAATCCCCCCTCTCCTGAGACTCGCTGCCACTACCGCCATCAACTTGGTGAAAACCCTCGGGCGGAGGTCAACCCGAATGGCAGAACTCGAAACTGATAATGAGAGTTGCCAATCGCGAACCTCAGGTACTTTCTGTGCTTGGGATGGATTGGCACACGAAAGTAAGCATCCTGAAGGTCCAATGATACCAACCAGTCTTGGAGTTGTAGAGCCTGAAGGATCTGAGAAAGGGTCACCATCTTGAACTTGTCCTTCCTGAGGAACTTGATCAAGTTTCTTAAGTCCAAGATGGGTCTCAATCCTCCGTCCTTTTTTTGGGATGAGAAAATATGGGGAGTACCAACCCCTGTTCTTCCCCGCTACAGGTACCTGTTCTATAGCACCTTTCTCTAGCAGGGTTAAAATTTCCTGCAACAGGAGCGGGTCTGGAATTTTGACTGAGTTGGCTCCCGGTGGATGATTCCGAGGCCTTTTTTGGAAGGGGAGACAGTAACCTTGAGCTACTGTTTCCAGTGCCCAAACATTTGAGGTAATGCCCCGCCATTCCTTCAGATGCTGAGAGATCCTGCCTCCCACTGGCGTTTTGTGTAACAAGGTCTCAGAGTGATTTGGAGGCGGCTGCAGGAGCGGCTGAGGTCAATGATGCCGCTCCTGAGGCTGGTTTTGCACCTCTTCCTCGTGCTCCAAGAAGGACATTTCTTTTGCCTCTTTGAAAAGCCTGTCCTCTTCCTCTACCAAAAGAGGAGTAGTATCGAAAAGAACGACCCCGCCAGGAAGATGAGCCGGAATAGCGTTTCTGAGGCATGGAGGGACTAAGCGATTTAGGTGCCGCTTTTGAGGTCTGGAGTTTTTCTAGGCTTTCATCAGCCTTACTGCCAAACAGCCTCGAGCCATAAAAGGCCATGTTGAGAAGTCAGGCCTGCGCATCTGGTGCAAACCCTGACTTCCTCAACCACGCAAATCTGCGTAGAACCGTGCTTGCAGCCATGGATCTGCTGATACTATCAACAGTATCCAGTCCAGACTGGAGACATTCCCCCATTGCCTCCTTCCCGTCTTTGACTATATTCAGGAAGCCTTCCCTTCCCTTTCGGAATATGATCAGCCGCCGCCGAAATACAGTCCCACAGGGTATGGGTGAACCTGGCCAGGGTACAGGTGACATTGGTTGATTTAAGGGCCATGCTGCCTGAAGTTAAAACTTTACGGGCCCAAGCATCCATTTTTTTATCCTCCTTATCCGGAGGTATAGTGGGATATGCTGTAGATGCTGCCTGAACAACTAGACTTTCTGGAGTCGGATGTCTGTTTAAGTATTCAGGATCAGAACCAGCTGGTCTGTATTTCCTGGGAAAATTACTGCTTGCAGCAGCAATACTTTCTGGATTTTCCCCGTTTTTTTCCACTGTCCTCTGAAAAGCCCTATGGAAAGGGAGATTCCTCATAAATTGAGGACATAGACTTAAAAAGGTCAGATCTGGGTAAAGGAGAAAATCTCCTCTCTTCCTCCACAATACTTGTCGAAGGAATAGAAAAATCCTTCGAAGTTGTCGAAGGAATCTTTGATGACTTCGATGAAGACTTCGACACAGGCATGGAAGACGCTTTTGGCTTCGATGCCGAAGCGATCGACGCCGATGGAATCCTTCGACGACTTATGTTTTTTATGTGGCACCGGAGAGGTACTCGACACTCGAAGAGTCTTCGACGCCTTGACGACTCGGGTTTTTCGAGTATCCTCGACACTACTGGCTTTAACCATAGTAGTTTTCAACTTCCCTTTGTCTTCCAATGGAGCGACTTTAGGGGTATGGCTCTTCTGAGGTTTATTCAAGGGGGTCGGGCCGCATTCTCGAATACCTCCATCTTTTTTCGAAATTCCTCCCATTTTCTGGGGGGAATCCGATTTTGTTGGACATCGAATTTCTTCAGTCGATGACTCAGAAGATGATGAAGGAGACCTATGTCTCCTCTTCAGTTTTTTAGACGAGGAAGATGACGAGCGTCTCCACCTGCTATGAGATCGAGATCTCTTGGAATGTTTACGGCGATCCGACTCCTTCGAATCGGTCGATTTTTTATGTTTTTTGGACACAGCCTTAGCTTTAGAAGCTTCCCTCCTCACCGACAGTTTACCTCTTCTCTCACGAAGGGCCTTCTCCGTCATAGACTGACAGGAGCCACAGTCGGTTCGATGACTTGAACCGAGGCACCAGATACAAACTCGGTGAGGATCCGTAACCGACATTTTCGATCCACAATCGAAGCACTTCTTAAACCCTGTATTGGGTGTCGAAGGTGTAGAAGAAGACGACATTTTTCTCTCTCAGAAAAACTTGAAGCACGACGTTCTTGATAGCGAAGCGATCGGGAAAACGGAACTGAAGCAACGGGCGCGGCTCGAGCTATTTATACCATCAGTGACGTCGACATAGTACGGAGCCTGTCGAGGGACAGTCGACGCCGCAACCTCGAGCACAGCGCACTCTGCCGAGAATTTTTTTTTTTCTGAAGGAGCGAAGCTGGAGATAACGATTTTTCATAAGTTGAGGAATACGTGGGAGGACACACTCCATTCGAAATGGCAGCCATTACTTTGCTTCCCGGCTACAGACTAAAAGGAGTTAACGTGCCAATTGGTTCCTCAAACCTCATCTCCTCTACCCCCTGGAGAGGAGGTCTGCCTCATTGAATGGGAAGTCGGGTACCTTCTCATGAATCTCCTTGGTACATTTTGTGGCATGAAGCCATACATGTCTGCACACATCTGCCCCTAGAGCGACAGCCTTGGCAGTGGTATCAATATGGTGGGCTGCAGATTCCAAAGATGGGCGAAAACTCTATCTGCCAGGACCCCTTCGATCTGATCCAGTTTATCAAATGGCAGAAACTTCTCAAATTCATCCAGTTCATGGCGCAATTTCAAATTTACAGCAGACAGCAGCACCTCAGCATTAGCCTGTCTGAGCTGAAGGACTCAGTTTGCAAAGACCCTCTTCTCCAGCGCTTCAGGACCGTTATACTCCCCGTTTTAAGACCTAAGTGGCAGAAGGCAATGCTGATGGTCTAGAATAAAAGGTGGCAGCGGCCAGTACTGGTTGGGGACATGATGTCAAGGGAAATTGTTCCAAACCCACAGTACAGTATGTCTTATCGATTACTTTGCTGGTAGGCTGGATCAAGTGTGGCTTGGTCTAGATATTCCTCGGCTCCGTCAAAATATCTTTTTGAAGATCTATACCAGACCTTTCGGAGAGTCTGACAGAGAGACCCAGGCAGAACACCCAATTCTGTCATAGGTACTGTATGGCAGGGGGTGCTACAGAAAATCTCTCCGATTAGTATCAAACACCCTGACGGAAGAAGGAATCTGGTCATCCCATTCATCCTGGGTGGAGAGTCCACTTCCTCAGGAGGCAATGGTTCGTTCATCCTGGTCATGTTGTGGAAAAGGCAGGATTTGTGGGCCCTGGCAGACCTTCTGTTGGGGAAACCCAGAGTATCTCAGTAGGAAGAGGGACTATCAGAGGCTCTGGTAGTGGTTGACATGCATGGGCCAATGAAGTAGGTGCTATAGGAGCTGGAGGGAGCGGACTTTAAGGCTTGGCAGCCAGGATGAGTTTTTGTATGAGTTACTTGAAGTAAGTTTTCCTAGACCCTGAATGCATCAGGTCCTGAAAGCGTATGAATAACCAGTTGTGAGGACGCAGATGAATACGTCATTATCAATTACTGGCCTTATCCCTCTGTGTTACTGCAAGGGTGAGAGATGATATAAACTACAGCAGCCCTACTTGCTCCATGAACCAAGTGGGAGAGACAATGCGAACTAAAACAGACCCCATGAACCAATATGCTTAAACAGTCAATGGACAGCAATCTGCCATAAAGAAGTAGTTGGGGTGAAAGACACAGGTAGGGATCCAAAGTAGGCCATGGAACGTACAAGTAGTGTGCTATAGGTAGTATACGTTCCTACGTACCAAGAGAGGGACTCACGACACTAATAGGGCAGATGAAATTTTAGATAGATGAGGAGGCAGCATACAGGGGCAGGGAAACCAATGTATGGCAGATGTATAAGACAAATGTAATATGAACAGATGCTAATACAAGTCACCAATATGTAAGCTAGAAGCGCAGAAGTACAACCATTTTCCTAGCAGAGGCTGCAGCAGATCTCGGAATTAGCAAAGGCCCCAAACGCCAAGATTTTGAATTCACAAAAACACATGTATTTAAGAAATGTGCAGAGCCCAGACAGTAGCTTGCCAAGGTCAGGAAGAAATGAAGGGAGTACTAGATGAGCAGAACACAGAGACGAGATAACAGTTCCCAGAACGTGAATAAAAAAACTCCCAAATTAATTATGTTACAATAGGGGCACAAACAACCATTGAGCTCCAGGTACACGAGTTCAGCCAGTCAAACAGACTCTACAGAGAATAAATGACAGGTGCCTTAAGCCGCCACACAGAATACAACATGTACGTTAGAATTAACTAAAAATTCAAAAAATAGGGAGAAATTCGTTCTCCAACACAGTACCCTAACATGTGATCCAGGCATGAAGAACACTGGCTATTCATGTTGAGCCAAGCACAGTTAAGACACCTTCCAAAACTCCTTAGCGCACACACACAGATACAAGATGATACACAAGGCCAAATACAAAGGAATATATTTATTTATGTATTTATTTGTTTACGGCTTTATAAAAAAACCTTTACAAATTAAACAACCAAAATTTAAGAAACAAAATCACAAAATACAAAGAGAAATTCATACAGATAAGTAAACAATTTCACCTACAAGATCTAACAAAATTACATAAAGCAATATTAGAGAAAAAATACAGAATATACAATGAGCTAATCATAAAAATTGAATGATTTCATCTGCAGAAACGATCTTAATTTTATCAAACATCATTATAAAATTCCTTCTGAAAGATAATCATTTGATTAGTCCATTATATGAGCTGTGTCATAGGAGACAGGTTAAGACACTGCATATTCAAAAAATTCATAAATCTAAAACAGCAGAATTTCAATGGAAGAATAAATCACATAAATGCAAAATTCATATCTCTTAAAACTAACAAAGCTGCCCAATTAGAATAAAACATGTTATGATAGATCACATTCAACTTTTAAAAATCTGACTACCACTAATTGCAGCGAAATTTTCTTGTCGAATAGTATACATTTACAAACTTGAGTCCACATTAGATACATCCGATACAAATCTTGCAAAATAAAACAATCTCTTTGCGGATAAGGCAGGGCACTCAAGCAACAAATGTCTCTACGTTTCTTTGGACTCAGATTCATTACATTTTCTACAAGTTATTGGGCATGCTATTTTTGTTTTTGCAGCGATTATTTCTCACGTAAGCATGACGTTCAATCTAAATCTCATGTAGCAGTTTCTCCACCCTCTATTGGGAAAGAGATATAAATATGGTTCCATAGAGCCCATGTATTTGTAGTAAGAGACCATATGAGCATACAGCCTGAATTGAGATAGTTTTAGGGTAGTCGCAGCCCAATCAACATTTTGCAGGAGTTCTTTCACTTTTTTGGGGTTTACCAAAAGAATTGTCAAAGAAACTCCTGCACACCTCAACAATGTATTACACATTTCCATTAATTTAGTTTAAAAAGTTGATTTCGGAGCACCCTGCTTCAGCATCACAGAAATATCATTATATAAGTTATTTTCAGTTTGAACAATTAGATTCCGAAAAAGTTGAAGACATTTCCACTCCACAATGCTCTTAAGCGATTGCAGTCCATATTCGTAGCGAATAGCAACGATTGGGACGCATTTCGGTAGGCAGGAAGTAGTTTTTCTTAGCAAAGTTGCCTCTAACTTATTTACATCCAGTTTACCCATTATGAATGGAATTTTGCTTCCATAGAGAATTTTCGGAATCACTTTTAACTTATAAAATCTTAAAACGGGAGTGTACAAAAATTCTCCAAATTTATGGTCCACTACTCGCATCTGGGTAATGCAGATTTTAACTTTAGACAGATGGTGGTTTAAAATTTGAACGCCATTTACATTTAGATTCACAAAAAAACCCAGATAGATCATGGAATTTTTGATACCTAATTTAGTCTTATCCAAATACCTGCTTTTTAGACAAGATGATCTTCTCTTTCCAGTGATATTTTTGTGGGTTTACCTCTAAACCATTGTTTGTCATATAGCTAGCAAATGCAGATAGCAGACGCTGGAGTCCTACCGGTGATCAATCAAACAACAAAAAGTCATCCGCATAGGAACACCAGCAAAATGTCTTGCCTTCTAATTTCGGATGAATAAATGCAACATTCCCGAGCACCGGGCCTATATCGGATGTGTACAGATTGTATAATGTCGGGGCAAAGATACAACCCTGTCTGAGCCCGTTAGAGGTCTTGATTGGCTCCGATAACCGGCCATCATTGCTCAAACGGATAGAGACAACTTCTTCCATAGGATAGCTCGATTTACTCTATCAAAAGCGAGGCACAGATCCATGCTGGCCAAATATACCGGACACGCCCTTTTTGCCAGCCTGGTTCTTGAAGAAGGGAGATCAACAACCTTCCAGCTATTGTGCCAATGCCTTTTCTGAAGCCAAATTGGGCCGATGAATAGATCTTTTCTCTGGTTGCCCACTGTTCAATCCTTTGAAGGAGAAGGCTTGGATATATCTTGGAATCGGCATCTAATAGGGCTTTGGGATGGTAGTTTGAGGGCAAGGATCTGTCTCCCTTTTTGAAGACCGGAACGATGTAACTCATATTCCACGAGCCCGGGATAGCCTTTGTTCTCCTTATATCTTCGAAGAGAAGAAAAAGAGCTTCCGACCATTTATCCGGTTTGCCCTTAAGAAGGGCATTTGATAAGCCGTTGGGGCCCGCTGCACTGGAGGGGCTAGCCTTGGCTATCCTTTCTCTAATATCTTCCATAGAGAAATTGCCAAACCACTGCAGGGTTTCCCCTTTGTTTGGGAGAGGTTCGCTAGACACACTGCTCGCATACAGATTCCCAAAATGTACCATACATGTTTGTTCATTAATCGGGTTAAGATTGCGAACTATGATGGGTTTGGAGATTCTATTTATGAGCTGCCAGAACTGTTTTACCGAGTTCATTTTTAGAGAACTCAGCATTGCCTCGTTATCAGCCTGTAACAATGTGGATTTATAATTTCTAACCCAGTTCCTGTATAGCCGTTTCACATGTTTAATTCCCTCTGTTCTCAAATTATCTGGGCGTTCTAGCCGATGAAATTGTCTTACGGTGCGGCGTAATAGTAACTTACTTGCGCGCAGTAGCGAGTCGTATTTATGTATGTGATTTTTAGGAACCTGCAAACGGGATTACCAAATTTTCTATAAGACTTTTTGCATAACGCTCGAAGTGATCATGGGAGAATATCTGCATGAGTGGTGCCCTTTTCATGGAGATATACAAATTCAATTTGAGAATCTTATGGTCGCTCATCAGTGTGGGACAAAGGGTAAAGCTGTCTGCCAGGTTGAAAATGTCCACCGAGACATAGATATAGTCAATGGCAGAGAATTTTTCTCCGAGAGTCCAGGTTATATGGGACTTCTGAGTTCAGCAACTCATATGTAGCTTTCAGACCCCACATTTTAAATAGCAAATTCCAGCTGTAGCAATCATTCTTTCTAAGTGTCTTGCCTCTGGGTTAGAGATCAGTTTTTAAAGGGATGTCAACTGTTGTATTCAGTAGGGTGTTGCAGGGTACTGCTGCACCCTCCTTTGACGGCAGCATATTTGTGTTCAAATCCCCCATCAATAAAATTTGGAGTCCTTGATATTTACAAAAGCAATTCTCCATAATCTCTTCCATTTGAGTTGTTAACTCACATAGATTTGCCCCTGGCAACCAATATATATTCCAGATTAGAGCGTGAGCTAAGCTCTCCACCTTTATAAGTGCCCCCAAGGCTGAGGGGGGGATTGTGAAAGTTTCTATCAAGGTAATACCGATGCCCAGTTTTAGTGCCAGGAGCAGCCCCCCTTTGGCCGGCCTATTGGGCCTTTAGATGCCAAAAGATGTAGGCACTCATAGCTGTCTAGCTGAGCTTTCGAAGTCATCCACGTTTCTTGTATACATATAATACTTTTAGTTCTTAATAGATGACATAATTCGCTGGAAGAAAATAGATGAAAATTCCCTTGTGAATTCCAAGACAATATGGCAAGGGCAGTAGTCTGATTTACATCTGCCGTTTTAGATTTTGTAGCTGAAAGATTGAGTCTCGAAGGCTCAGGGCTAGCCATCTCCAGCTTGGGTCCTGTTCCTCGGGGCTCTCTAAGTCTTTTTTTTTTTACAGGGGGTCCTGCCAGGGATCCCGATCTAGAGGAGACATGTGAAATGGGGCCTTCATGCTGTGAATTGCCATCCCCGAAGATGAGTATTTCAAATCCCCTCTTATTGAACTGATCAAGTTCTAATAAGACATTTCAGAATACTAGCTTCCAATGAAATACTAGTCTTACGTGGTCCAAACAATGGGGATGGATAAAATCCACCCTTTTGATATCAGCAGTTGTCAGATTCGCTAATGCTGGAATGTCATTCAAGAGCTGCAGAGATATGTTCCTATTCATGGCCGGTTGAAGGCCGCAATCAAATAAAGAATACATTAGAATACTTGGTAATTCTAGAAGACACGGTTTCCTCCACGGAATATATTTGAGTTCCGTGTCCATATAATGTTTAGGAGCTCTGTCCTCGGTTTCCCCCTCTAATGCTCCATCCGAGGGTGCTTGGGTGGCCCTGGGAGGAGACTTGGGGACGGGATTATTATCCAGAAACTTCATGGAAGGGCACAGAGTGTTCGGGGGCCTAGGCACATTTGTGCGGGTCGGGACAGGCTGTTCAGTTGGATTGATGGTCCCTATCAATAGAGGAGTTTCCATCTCTGGGAGATTTCTGCTCCTCATTGCCTCTTCCACCGCTGTGCTGATCAGCAGCTCTACCTCTGACTTGCTCAAAGTGTTCTTATCTGAAGGCCCCGCCGCCTCAGCCCCTAAAATGTTGTCTTTCTTCATGGGTACCCCCCCAGGCTGCGGTAGTGAGTTCAGTTCAGTCGGGGATCAGTAGATCATCATTTAGCTGGAACTCCTTTGCGGAAGGGTTCAGACCAAGGGACGTGCTATTTGGATTTTTGTCTGTGGCCAAAGGGGGAGAGAGTTTTGAGTTTGTAGAGCCGGAGACATTTGTAGATTTCGGCACCTCCAATGGCGCTAAATTATCCGGAGGGTTCACACGTCCTATAACGGGAGTGATTTCCGTTTCTAATGAAATTCTGCCCCTCAGCACCCCATCAACAGCAGTGCTAATCAACAGCGCTACCTCAGACTTGCTCAGTCTGATCTTGTCCAGGTACCCAGGTGGCTAATTACTCCCAGTGATTTGAGTCTCTAAGATATTGACTTTCTTTGCGGGGGCTTCCCCTATCCATGGTAGGGGGTTCGGTTCAGCTGGTGCAGATACATCGCCAACTACCAGGGGCTCATTTGGAGACAGCTTTGAGGGGGCTTCCCCTATCCGTGGTAGGGGGTTCTGTCCTGCTGATGCCAATACATCTCCAACTACCTGGGGCTCATTTGGAGACATGTTTGGGATAGGGGGGACTATCCCTGGCTTATGTGTAGTAGGTTTCAGAAAAAGGCCATTACTTTCTCTCTGCTCTAATGAAGGAAACCGCTTGCCCTTTTCAGAGGGTTGTCTGTTTTTGCCCGGCTTGGTTTTGTTTGGCGATGTTTTGTGTGACATTTCATCAGAAAGGGAGTTAGTTGGAATAGTGTAGCCTTCCTCATCTACATTATTAGCCAGATCTGACGGCTCTATTATTTCTAAAACAGATTCATTCCATTGGGTCTTCTCTCCTATTATTAAATTTCTCCAATTGTTTTTCTGAGTTTTATTTCTTCGATTGAAGAAGGATGAGTTTCCGGCCTTTCTATTTTTTTAATTATTTTTTTTATTCTTTTTATGATTCTTTTTATTATGTAGCTCCGGGGCGCCATCCTTTTTCACACATGATTTGTCCTTGGGTAGGTGCTCCGCAGTAATAGATCATGTGGATGAGATATCTGCGGAGAAACTGCTTTTATGGGATCTGTTCTATCTACTTCCTTAGTTAATGGAACACCCATAGCTAACAATTTCGTTACTAACTTGGTGGGCAGGAGATCCAGAGCTTCCAGGCCAGTATTTGCTTGGGAAAGCTGCCTGCCCATCAATATTCGGAGTTCCTAAATCCTGTAGAATGAATTTTTAGTTCCTGTAGTATAGAGCGTAATAACCCTCCCATTTCAGAAGACATTCCCGTCTGAACATCAGATGAATTTACTGGGTCTAGTAGATGTTGTGATATATCACGCAGATCCCCTTTCGACTGCCACGTCGCCAATGATGAATAACGCCACAATGTAGTGAAAGTATTAACTAATATGGGTCAGTCCCAGGAAGAACGAACACCTATATAATCTTTATTTAGTTTGCGATATTAACCAATTAAATGTATTCATAGGTTTTGAAAACTGATATTGCATTATGACGTCACTGCTAACTGTAAGAAACCAGAGGGTGTCTCACCCGCTAGTCCCAGAGGATCTCTCTCTAAGGTGGCCAGTACACGGCTACCATCTTTGGATCCAGACCCTGTGGGTGGACCATTGAGGGAGGATCACCTGGGTGAGGGGTCTTCGGGGAGTGGGGATAAGACAGCCAATGGTGAGATACAGTATTCCCTCCCTTTTCTGTTTCCCCACCCCATCCTAT
Organism: Ambystoma mexicanum; assembly: GCF_040938575.1. Classification (NCBI taxonomy): domain Eukaryota; kingdom Metazoa; phylum Chordata; class Amphibia; order Caudata; family Ambystomatidae; genus Ambystoma; species Ambystoma mexicanum. Next base: position 1,051,656,376 of record NC_090935.1, read on the forward strand.
TTTGTAGGATTTTCCGAAGTCCCCCCCAACCCGTTTTTACACAAACACTGGGCCGAGGCAGAGGCAGAGGGTGACAGAGTGACCAGACTAACTCTCTCACATCGTACTGGACATGTTCTGTTAATCGTGTCAAAGTCAGGCACTTAACCCTAAGTGCATACACTCGATACCAGTTAGCTCTACTCACACGAATAAAAGGCAACACCTAAAGACACACTCTGAGCAAGGTGGAACACTAGTACGAGCAGAACTTGCGGGACGAGTGAACACCTACTGGAGCAGAGCAACAGACCAAGGGACAAGACCAGCTGGCTGAAAACCCCAAGTGTTCCCTAATGAGGTTGTTGCCTCTGACAGATCGTGAAAGACACGTGGAGAAGGCCAGATCCCACGAGTGAAGATTGCATTGTGCTTTAAGGATGCCAAGGACCCTCCCGGGTGAACGGCAGAGTTTGGGAGGCAAGGCCAAACCTGTGGTACTAACTTTGACTCGTGAATTGGAAATAGCAAAACAAGAAAGGAGCGCACACAGTCGGTGAGTTGGCAAGCGACCTAAGAGACCAGTGTGTGTTAAAGCGAATGAAGTAGCAACATTATATCACAGGTGAAGGCTGAACGCTTGTGGATTAGACGCGAAGAAAGGCAGACCTGGGAATGAACTTTGAAGTAAAAAGCAGAAGTAAGATCGGCGATACTAAGTAACAAAGTTGTCTGGGGAAAGGAAGTAGCTCAGTCGAAAGTCTCTGTGAAAGGTACATTGTTTGAAGCTAAAAAGCAAACAAACAGCAAAAGTGAATTAAGCAGGAGTAAACGCTAACTTTGAGTCGCAGTGGTCCTGAGGTGGTCTGTAAAGAGAGACACGCACAATCGAAAGTCTTCGACATCCGAAAGGGGTCTGAGTGCGATTGAGGGAGACTCGAAGTACAATAAGCTTGGGGAAGGGAGCCCCCTTGCAAGTTTGTGTTGAACTGTGACGTGAGAGGTCTCAGCCCGACATAGGGGGACCTATGTGAACGGTGTGCTGTAAGGTCTTAGCCCGGCAGAGGGAGACCTTTGTGAACTTTGCATTGGAATACAATTTTTTAAGTCAAGAAACAGACTTTAAACGTGGAAGGCCAGGGGGGGCTCAATCCATGGTTTGTAACTGTAAGAGTGTTAGAAACCAAGCCAGAGTGTGTCATCCTGCCTACAAGGACAGCCTTACTCTGTGAGGTTCAACGTGAGGAGGAGAGCTGGTTCAACTACATTTATTCTTTTGAACACCGATTTTTCCTTTGCATAAATTTCTCCTTTTTACACTTTTTATACAAAAGATAGGACAGGCATTAGGTTTTTGTTAGCATAGGCCATTTTGATTTGACCGACTCCACTAGCACTGTGTTGTTGACCACTTGATGGTCGAGACTACTCCCATCTTAGTTATAGGGTAAAATAGGAGTTTTTCCAACCCCAACATTTTCAATAAAGGTTTTACAAATTGTATCCATTGTGTCGGTGTCATACTTGTGATACCTTGCCTTCTCTACATCACGTATCTTTGGTACAAAATCTGCTTGCAATCATTGTAACGTTGAAAGCTACGAGAGCTGCTTATATGCTGTCCCGGCTGTAACTCATGTTGGCAACAAGTAAGACAGACACAAGTGATCACAGTTCAAGGGTGTTTATTTAACAATGAATTCTGTATGCAGGTTGGAAAAACGCCTATTCTAAACCCAACTCTACGATGGGAGCAAGCATCCACCATCAAATGAAAAATAAGGCAGTCCTAGTGGCGGTGTGTCAAATAAAAGGGCCTATACTAAGAAACCTATTGCCTTGCCTGAACTCCCCCTGCCGTGGAGTACTGAATCCTTCAGATACCTAGAAGTGAATATATGCTGCGACCCCAAATCAGAACATGCCCTTAATACATTACGAGCAAAAGACAAGTTGGAGGCAGACTACCGCTATCCATGATTGGGAGGGTGGCACTATTGAAAATGGTGGCACTGCCGAGGCTTATGCACTACTTTAGCAATGTTCCGTACAACATCCTAAGGCGATTCTTTCGAGACCTAGAGAAGTTCCGCAGATGCTTCCTATGGCAGGAAGGGAGACAGAGTGGCGCTGACCATATTACAGAGACCCTACGAGAACGGAGGGTGGAAAATACCGAACTTCGAGTTGTACTTCCTTGCGTGCCAGTTGCAACCTGTGGTGCAGAGGATGGAAGACGAGTACACAACAGACACAACCCTTCCGCAGCCTGCTATAAAGAATGCATACATTAGAGACTTCATTTGGACTCCCAGAGGAGCACAAAAGAGTCACCCATACCTAGTAAAATTGGGAATTCAGATTTGGAAAAGGACCTGCAACACCGATTTCGCCACAGACCCCCATAGCGGTGAGAATGGAAGATATGGCCAGAAGCGGCACGATGGTGAGAACCAAATGGGTACCATGCGGTTTAGCTACGATGGGGGATCTACGTGGTGAAGAGGGACTGCCGACATTCACTGAACTGCAGGAGTCTACGGGCATACACATGGGACAATTCCTACTGCACAGTTCAGTGTTGAAGGAAGCAAAGGGACGGTGATGATACAATAGGAAGCGAGGAAATAGAGAACCTGCTCAACGTATCAGTGGGCGGACACGATGTCTCAAGGCTTTATGAAGTGTTAATAGGGAGAGGTTCGAGAGCAGAATTGAAGTGCAAAGAAAGATGGGACACTGAACTGGGCAAAAGATTTGAAGACAAAGAATGGAGTGCCATAGTATTATATCACAAAAAGGTCTCCAGAAATTCCAGATTACAACTGATGCAACTCTACATCACACACAGAGCATACCTCACACCGGTGGCAATTGCAAAATTTAAGGGAGCAGGCAAACAGGAATGTCCGAGATGCAGAGAGGAAGAGGCAGGACTGATTCATATGTTCTGGGGATGCCCCATGGTCCGGGAATGTTGGGAGGGGGTGGCGCACAAAGCGGCCCGGCATGGTGTAGACCTGGACATACAATCACCAGAGGCATGCATGCTGGGTAGATACAAGAGGAGCTCGAAAAATAAACCATTGAACAAGCTTAAAGACTTGATGTATATACTGGCCAAACGCAGCATAGCTATTAAGTGGAAGGACCGAAAGGGACAAGGGGTGGTCAGATGGTGGGAGGACTTGAAGAAATGGTCAACAGCTGAAACCAGTGTATGGGAAAGGGCGTTAAGGGAGCAGAAACAGGAGTGGAGCATAGACATTCAACAATGGATAGCGCTGACAGTGACCTTATTCAACCCAGAAGGGGGAGAAGTCGCTATGCTAGACGAAGCACCAGAGGCAGCAGGCGAGACAAGGAATGTGATATATAATGAGGATGTATGCACAGGCAGGCGTGGGGGGGAGTTGGGAAGGGTATAAAGTTACTTTTTAGGGGATATTGATATGTAAAGTTATGTATTCATGTTTGTTTTTGGTTCATACAAGAAAGGGTGTGGGATAGTTCTCAACAAAAGAAAGAAGTGTTCTCAAATAACATGTCAGGATGCGGTAGCCTGGGTCTCCCTTCCCCACGTTTTTAAGCACGGGGTAAGGTGGGGAAGGGAGCACAGTACAGTCTCAGGCTTTTCCAGCATGAGACAACAGTTCTAATGGTAGCTTTCAGGACTCAGGATCAACAATGGCCAAGTCTTGTTTCATTTGAAAGTCTCCTGCCTTCGAAGACCTGATGTCTTCAACTAACAAAAACAAAAAGTACCTTCAACAAATGAAAGTTAATTCCCAATGTTCGCTGGGTGATGAGTTCACCCCTGGTTTCCCCTCTTCTGAATGCTGACCCTTCTCACTTGTTTAACACAGTTCCACGTAGGGTGATGGCTTCACCCCTGGGTCCCCCTCTTCTTAGCGCGGACCCTTCTCTCTCCTCTCTTTAGCGGGATACACTGCCCTCGTTTTCTCAATGTCTTTTCAAACAGTTCATAGTGGACATCCCTCTGTCGGGTTTTACGTCTGTCAACACTGTTTCTTGGGACTTTAGACTTTGTCCCTGTTGGGATTTGCGTCCCTGGTTTCCTCCGACTGTGGGAGTCACTTCCCTTTCTTTCACTTAATTTGTAGATCAAAGTCTTTCAATTGTACAGGGATTTTGCTTGACCCTCAGTATGGCCACTTTGACCTATTCTGCTGCCTCTCCTATGGCCTTCTGGTATCTGTAGTTTCTCTCAGATGGGGATCGACCAGAGTCTCTTCAGTTAGCACCCACGTGGAGCCGGTTTCCCTCTGCAGCTGGTCCTCCCCCTTAACACTTTACAGTTTTTTCACTGTTCCTCAAACTTGGTTCAAAACTTGCCACTTGGCGATTATCAATGAACACAACCCGGTTCTTATCGGCTCTCCCCTCGACTCACTGACTGTGATGAATGGCTTGGCTTTCCTCTTCATTGGACTCAAGGCCGGTACCACGGTTGCAGGAGCTGCCCTTGCTCCTGCTTATCAGCGTAGGATTGCCCCGTGTACCATTGACATCTGCTGCAAGACACTTGTGCTACTGTCCACACTCTCATGCTTTCTTACTCCAAGGTTCTGCGGGTCTGGGACTAAAAAGGGCAAGGTCACTTCTCTCTTCGCCACCCTCTCGATTCCTGCAGTCTTTCTCCTTCATTTGAACTGGTGCGCCTGATTAGCTGTCTCGTCAGGCTGTCTGCCATGCTCGTACTGTGCTCTCTGGCTCCACCTTTTATCCCCTTTGGGGAAGGGAAAGTGACGTCAGGTGTGTGTATGATTCTGATCAAATGTCTGACCCTTGTATTGGGATATGTCAGGTAAATGGCTCTGGTGTAAATCCGTTGTTCTTTGTGTTGTGCGAAAATGTTCGTGTTGGAAAAGGGTGGGGGGCAGTGGTTTTGAATGCCCTACCTGAGAGGATGGGGAAACAGTGTCAAAGGAAGGGGGATACCATGTCTGACCCGTTGGTGTCCCACTGCCACTCCAGAGGACCCCCATCCTCACTGATCCACCCCCAGGAACTGGATCCAATAGCGATGGCTGTGTCCTGGCCACCTGGAGCGACGTGATTTTGCAGAGGTATGCGAGTGTGGTAATATTGGGGAGAAGATATTTAGGGAGGGGTGTGAAAAGGGAAGGAGTGAGTGAGTGAGTGTTGATGCAGTGTTTTTTTAACTACTGGCACGTGGTGTTTTATATTGTTATCATGATAGACACCCCCATTGCTATTTTTGCATTTGTTGCAGCGCACTAAACCCTTGGGTATCTAGGCTAGTTACATTGTGAGACAAGAATAAAATACAGAGTACAGCAAAATCAAGAAAGAAACTAGAAAACATGACAGGGAGGGAGGTGTGTCATGGTGTCTTAAACGTCTTTGTTCGAGGAGCAGGGGTGGAGGAGGGGGGAGACATGTATCCAAATGTCTTAGTTAGTGAGCTTGGGGGATCTTTCAGGCGAAAAGTCACATTTTATATTTTTTTCTGAAGTTCCAGTAGGAGGGTTCCTTTTTCAGGGTGATGGGGAGATTGTGCCAGAGCTTGGCGACCATGACACAAAATCTCGGTCACCAAAATCTTGGTGAAGGTGGGCACTCTGAGGAGATGGCTATTCGTGGATCTTAGAAGGCGAGGTGTGTGTATTTCTCCACCCTTTGCGATCGGTATGCCGGGGCAGTGTTCCTGGTGCACCTGTGTACGATGGAGAGGGTCTTGAATTTGATCCTTTCACAGATTGTTCATTTGTGTAAGTCACTTCCCAGATACAAGGACAGATGCAAGGATAATATCATAAAATACCATGTTAAGTGGGTTAAAGATAAGGCCGACAAGATGTTTATGCCTTGACCTCAAGACGATACTAATTTGAAAGAGGTGCTGCAACACATGTGCACATATTTGAATGCCACACATAAAGGAAAACAATTACAAAGCAGATTGACTAGAGCTGTGGAAAATGTTTGAAGAAGAGGTAGTGGAACCAAACAAGAAAAAATGGATGCTTAACCAGCATGACGAGGGGCGCAAACCACCCACAGCTCCTCTTCCTCTGACCAGTGTCCCATCCTTAACTGTTCAGCGACTGCTGTGGGGTACACCAATCCCAAGTATTCACCCCCAGCATATAGTGACAATGACGACATAAGGGAGAAAAGGTGATGAAGCAAAGGCCATTGTCATTGCAGGTAGAATACGATGCGTGGCACAGATTGCAAGCAAAGCTAACAGAAACAGAGGAGGAAAGGCAGAGAGCAAGAGGCGAGCAGGATGAAAAGGACAAGACAGCAATTGTGTCAGATAAATGGATAGGAGGGAAAATATTATTTAAACTTGATGGAAAGGGAATAGACGATCCCAAAAGAAGGCGTTAGAAGACGGAAACAGACAGGAGGCAGAGAGGGAAAAAAGGTTGGAAGAAGAGAGAGAAATAGAAAGAAAACAAGAAGAAGAAAGAAAATGAGAGAGGGAGAGGGAAAGAGAGAGGGAGAGGGAAGCCGACAAATTGACCGACAGAGATACAGAAGATGTTACAAGAAGGAACAGCGGCAGCTTACATAGGAGTAGAAGAGAGAACATGAGTGGAAGAGAAAGTTGGTAGAGGTTTCTGCAAGGTGAGGACAGAGATGTACTAGAGAGATAATGAGTGGAAGTATGTGAAAGAGTCCCTTCGAAGACCGGACAATGAATGCACGCGCTTAGGGAGAGCGATAGATTGGACAGAGTTCAAAGAACCGGTGATGAGACCAGAGCCCAGATATCCATAGTTTCTGGAGATGCACTCAAAAAGTGCACAAGAGAAAACACCTTATGTAAATAGACTAAGATTTACCAGGGCGTAAAAAGGTTTGCATGACTGGAATGCCAAACAGGACAAAGGGTTTGGCTGCACCTGCACGCAACTCTGGACTGACAGAATTGCCTTTATTACAGAAAGGTAAAGGGCAGGCACAATACATACATTCGCCACAGACAGATACAAATAATTTAATTTGCAAATTACCGTCGCTTAGGGCAGGTGCAGGAAAGTGTATTTACCAGTTAGACGGAGAAACAGCAGGTATGGACTTAGCGGTAGGAGACATGAAAAGCTTGTTTTGTGCTATATTGGGCTATGTGAGGGGTCAGAAATGCGAGACGGACACAGCTGTAGTTTTCTCAATGTTTGCCAGTTATTAAAATAAACAGGGGGGAGGTAAGGAAATAGTTTCTTACCTGTAACTCCATTTCTCCAGCATTGGTATCTTTCATGGATTCACATACTTAGAATATTCCCCGTCGACAGACTGGGAACCCTCGGTACACTTGTAAAGCCGTTTCCCATAGGAAAACTTCCGACACTTTTGTGTCCTATCTACGTCGTTTTTGGGGCCGCCCACGCATGCCCCACTAGGACGTAGCGGTATAAAATACCACGCCCCCGCGGCTCCCTTCAGATTTCGACCCCTCCAAAGCAGAATGGTGTGAAAACCTAGTCATACAAGTCGATTGCATTCCAGGGAGGCCGGCGGGCGCATGTGAATCCATGAAAGATACTAATGCTGGAGAAATGGAGTTACAGGTAAGAAACTATTCCCTTCTCCAGCATTGGATCTTTCATGGATTCACATGCTTAGAATAGAATGCACAGCAGTGATCCTGAAAAAGTGGAGGTGTGAATGCAATCCGGCACCCTCCTAAGCATACATATAGCGAACCACGCTTACGTAAAACTGCCAATTTATTAATGCGCAACAGTACATGCACATATCAATACCTATATTATATATATATATATATATATATATATAACACACATATACATATCCATATATAAGTATGCCAAAATAAGTACAGACCCTTCTTGAAAAGGGCTTACCTTATTGAAACAGATGGCGTAAGACTGTTCTTCCCATTTGTATCTCGTCCGCATGCTGCCGTTCGAGGCAGTAATGGCGGGTAAACGTGTGAGGCACTGACCATGCCGCCGCCTGGCAAATGTCTGTCAGCGGGATTCCTGCCCACAACGCCGTCGACGAAGTTGCCCTCGTGGAATGAGCTCTCGGACGCCCTTGTAGCGGTTTTCCCGCTTTGGAATGACAGAAGGAAATCGTCGACGAGACCCATCGGGCCAGTCCCTGCTTTGAAACTGCTTTTCCTCTCGCCAACTGACCATATGCAATGAAGAGTTGTTGCGTAGATCTAAGTTGCTGAGTCCGATGAAGGTAAAATTTTAGAGCTCTCTTCACGTCCATGGTATGGAGGACTTTTTCCGCAGCCGATGAGGGGGTTGCAAAAAAGGTAGGCAGGACAATGGATGAGTGTTTATGATAAGCCGTAGGAACTTTTGGAATGAAACGAGGATTAGTTGACAGAACCACTTTGTCCTTAAAGAACCTTAGGTACGGCGGGTCTACGACCAATGCTTGCAATTCCGAGATCCGCCTAGCTGATGTTATAGCTATTAGAAAAGCCAATTTCCATGACAAGAACTTCATCGTCAATGTGGCCATTGGTTCAAAGGGTGCTTTCATTAACCCTGCTAGCACCACATTAAGACTCCACGTTGGTGGAAAACGTTTAACCGGCGGGAACGTTCGGAACAGACCCCTCATGAAGTGTTTCACCAGCCTGTCACTAAATAAGGGAGACTGCCTCCTCCTCGTGAACCTAGAGATGGCCGCCAGGTGTACCTTTATTGATGAAAAAGATAATCCGCTCTTCGCCAGGTGTAGCAGATACGGTAGAAGCTGCTCCGGAGTTACCCTTAGAGGTTGCACTCCTGTCTGTCCTTGACACCACGTACAGAACCTTCTCCACTTACACGCGTACGACTTGTTGGTGGAAGGGGCTCGTGCTGCTTGCAGGATTCTCCGACAATCCGACGAAATGCTCAAGGCACCAAATTCCGAAAAGTCAGGAGCCAAGCTGTGAGATTGAGACTGTCTGGATTGTGATGCCACACTGTTCCTTCGTCCCGGGACAGGAGAATGGGAACCTTCGGGAACATTATTGGTTGATCCACTGACAGGTGAAGCAGGTCGGAAAAACCACTGTACCTGCGTATCCACTGCAGAGTTCTCCTTATAAGAGGGAACGGAGGGAAGGCGTAGAGGAACTTATCCGTCCACGGGAAGGAGAACGCTTCCCCCAGAGAACCTTCCTGTGGCACCCTGCAAGCATACATTACGCACTTCTTGTTCCTCTTCGTAGCGAAGAGATCAATCGGAGGCCGTCCCCATTTCTCGAAGACCTTCGACAACTGAAAGCGGTCTATCTCCCATTCGTGTATTTGGTCCATTTTTCTGCTGAGTGAGTCCGCTTGCTCGTTCCTTACTCCCGGAAGATGATGAGCTACGATGGATATATCGTGTTTCAGAGTCCAATGCCACACCTTCTGAGCCTCGGTGAAAAGGGTTCTGGATCGCGTGCACCCTTGCTTCCTCAAGTAAAACATTGCCGTCGTGTTGTCTGTCAATATTCTCACTATGGACCCTCTGATGTGTGGCAGGAAAGACTTCAAGGCCCAGCGCACTGCTCTCAGTTCCAGAACGTTGATGTGCAGGAGAGACTCCCTCCGAGACCAACGACCTTGCGTTTGTAGAGTGCCCATGTGTGCTCCCCAGCCTGTCAGGGATGCGTCTGTTACTATGGTTAGCCGAAACTCCGGCTCCTTTAGGGGTACCCCTTTGGATAGATTTTGAAAGCTCTGCCACCACTGAAGAGCTAGTAGGAGCTCATCGTCGTCGACGGTCAGTTTGTCCGACCAGAGCACTTGGGCCTGCGTCCACCGGGCCGCCAGAAACTCTTGAACCGGCCTCATGAACAGGCGGCAGTTGCCCACCAGAGGAATGCAGGACGCCATAGCGCCCAGAATCGACACATATTTTCTCACTGATAGTCTGGTATTGATTTTCAGCTGACCTGCCAATCGATTGAGTTTGGTGATTCTGTCGAGGGATGGCTTCACTAACCCTGACTGGGTCTCGAATTGCGCGCCCAGGAACACCAAGCTTTTCGACGGCGTTAACGAGGATTTCTTGAAGTTTACCGCAAACCCCAGCCGTTGTAAGTGGTGCATAGTGGCCTGCAAACTTGTGTGGGTCGACATAGGGGAGGACTCCCTCACCAACCAGTCGTCGAGATACGGTTAGACATGATGGCCTTGCCTTCTCAGACAGGCCGCCACCGGGGCCAAACATTTCGTGAACGTTCTGGGAGAGGATTTCAGCCCAAAAGGAAGTACTGTGAACTGGTAGTGAGTCCGTCCTACCACAAACCTTAGGAACGTTCTGTGTCGCCAACACATTGCTATGTGGAATAACGCGTCCTGCAGGTCCAGAGACGCCAGAAAGCCCCCTTCCTGAACTGACCGGATCACTTCCTGGAGCGTGAGCATCTTGAATTTTAGTCTTTTCAGCGTCTTGTTTAGATGACGCAGGTCTAGAATGGGACGCCACTTTCCGTTTGGTTTTTTCACCACAAAGTATCGGGAATAAACCCCTTGACCCCTCTGCGACGACAGAACCAATTCTATAGCACCTTTTTGTAGCATAAGTGCTACTTCCTGTTGCAACACGCTCAGATGGGGTTGAGCTACAAACGCTGGTGGAATGTGCAGAGGGTTGCTTTTGAATTGCAGGGAATGTCCGTATCTTACAGTGTCCAACACCCATTGATCCGTTGTTATTTGCTCCCATTCGTCGATGTAGCATGATACCCTGCCTCGCAGAACGTTCCGATGCCCGTCATTGCTGGTCCTTGGTCTGCTTATCCCTCGTCGACAACGAGTAACCTGTTCTCTTCCTGGGGGCCTGGTAGTCTCGGCATCGTTTTGCCACTTGAGAAGCCCGTCTGTATCCCTGGGAGGGGTATGCTGGTCTACCGAAGGATCTGTCTCGATGCAGAGAATCTGGAGTTTCCCGATGCTCCCCTAAAGGGACGAAAAGACCTGAAACTTTGACCACTTTGGAGGGCCCCCAAGGAACGCGCCGTGTCCGAGTCCTCCTTCATGGCCTTCAGGGCCTCGTCCACCTTCTCGCCGAACAGAAGGTCTCCCTCAAAAGGCATATCCAGCACCTTGTATTGCACCTCTGGTCTAAAGTTGGTGCATTTTAGCCATGCTTGCCTTCGGAGAACCACACTGTTATTCACCTGTTTAAACCCTGATTCCGTGAGGTCCACTGCAATGTTTATGGCATGATTGGAGGCCTCTTCACCTTCCCTGACCAGTAACATCGCCGCCTTACGATGTTCTTCCGGAAGATGCTCCAGCATAGGCGCCAGTCGGTGCCATATCTCCCCGTCGTATCTGGCTACTATTGCCAGAGAATTGGCCGCTTTCACTGTGGTTGCTCCTACCGGAAGCACTTTTTTGCCAAAGGCATCCTGTCTTCTGGCTTCACTTTCCGGGGGGGTCGTGCACTTGTGCTGGGCCCTCGCCTTCCTCGCCGCCGCCACCGCCGACACCACCGAGTCAGGGGTTGGTTGGGAGGACAGACACTTGGGGGTAGCTTCCGGGGCCTTACATTTTTTCTCCAGGCGACCTTTTGTTGCCTGTTCTGAGAAAGGGTGACGCATGGTCTGTAACCCCTCCTGCCACACATGATCCAGGATGGGTACCGAAAACACCGACCTTCTTCTCTTTCCCATGTGGTCGAAAAGAAAGCAGTCCTTTTTCTCCTCTTCCTGGGCCAACACGAATTCTGTACACGCTTTGGCCATCATGGCGTGAAATGACCCAATGTCGTCCGGGGGAGACGGCTGAGCCGGGCTTCTCAGGGTTTCTAATTCCACCTCAGGCTCCCAGGTTGGATCCCTGGAGGGGGAAAGTGAGACATCCGATAAGGTTCTCCTGTCCGAGTCCGAATCCATCAGTTCTCCTTCCTCGTGGCGTGGAGCTGAGAGGTCTCCGCCCACTGGCACTGCCGTGGGGGTTGACAGAGGTGGTCGACGAGGCGGGCCCGGTTCGTTGATGGCCGACCTGGCCGGAGTTGCTTGAGGTAGCCTCTCGTCCAGTGTCTTCAGCAACGTGGATAAAACCTCCAGCGACAAGAGTGACTGCGGATTGAGAAGAGGGGTAGATCCCGGAATGCTCCGGGAGAGAGGCCTGGTAATCCCTCATAACCCGAGGTCTGCAGGGCCCGCTACTCTCACACATCCTCATCTCCCGAGGACACCGACAAGGCCTCTTGCTGCAGTAGGGTCTCCGGCAAAACCGGGTCGAATACTTCTGGTCGCCAGGCCTCTTGCGGGATCTCCGTTGACGAGGCTAAAGCTGGCCCCGTCATCGTCGTCGCCGTCTGCGGCCCAAGAACAGTTGAGACCAATTGTGTCAGTGGCAGAGAAGTGGTCGACGACTGTCCTGCCGTCGACGACGGTGGTGGTCGTGTAGGTCCCTGAGGCGTTCCCGCCTTTTCTGAACTCGATCTATGCTTCTCCGCTTCTCGACTCGAGGTTGATCTATGATGATCGCCCGAGGAGGATTTCGACTTTTCTTTTCTGTCTTTCTTCGTCGAAGATGAGGAGGACGAGGCTTTCTTCGATGAAGACTCCTTAGAATGGCTTCTCGATGATTCTTTCTCCGCCGGTCGTGATTTCTTCACCGGGGGTTCCGACGATGTCGAGCAGCGCGGGGCCCCTGAAGATTTTGACGCTGAGGCCACACTGCGCGTGGAGCCTACCTCCGAAGGCGGGTATGCCCCCGCTCCATTGTTTAACCATGCCACTAGTCTTCGACTTCGATCTTTAAGAGTCTTCTGGGAGAAGCCCTTACATATGTTGCACTTGTCTGCCGAATGATGAGGGTGTAGACAATATATGCAATCCATATGTCCGTCCCCCTCGTACACCTTCAGCCCGCAGGTAGCGCACGGGCGGAACAGCGCTTTTCCTGACATCAGGACAAAACTCCAACAGCACAACCTAGACAAAATAGTAGACTACACGAGGTGCTCCCACTACTTTGGAGAAGGTTGAAATCTGAAGGGAGCCTCGGGGGCGGGGCATTTTATAACGCTAAGTCCTAGTGGGGCATGCGTGGGCGGCCCCAAAACGATGTAGATAGGACACAAAAGTGTCGGAAGTTTTCCTATGGGAAACGGCTTTATAAGTGTACCGAGGGTTCCCAGTCTGTCGACGGGGAATATTCTAAGCATGTGAATCCATGAAAGATCCAATGCTGGAGAAATGCCTATCTATCCCTAGCCTAACAAGGATGTCCCTTCCTAGCAAACTAAAACTAAAGAAAGATAACCTAGTGTCCAAATGTACCTGACCTTTCCACTAATACATATAACCAACGTGTACAAGGTAAATGTATCTGTCTTCAGTTCAACAAAACAGTGCAAAGGTTCAAACTTCTAGTTCTTACAAAGTACTCCTTGCGTCCAATGGCTTGACTCCCTTACCCTGGATCAATTCAGGAAAACCCTTGAAAATGTTCTGATTCAACAAAGTTCTGTTCAGTTCAACACACAATATCTTTTCCATCCAATGCGCCCTTCTATTTGGTAAAGTAAATGCCTCTTTCACAAAACACTTATTCAAAAACCAAAGCAATTGTTTCCTCCACATAATATCCTTCCTGGTAAGGTAAATGTCACTAGTTCATAAACCAAAGCAATTGTCTTCTTCCACACAGTATCCTTCGCAGGATATAAAGCAGATATTAGAATAACCCGATTATTTTTCCAGTTAAATACTTCTGTCAGGATAGCACAGCAACTGTCTTTTGTGATGCAATAGTTTGACAGGAGGATACAAGCGAACAGTTTCTTTCTACAACACTTTTTACCACAACCGCATTTCTTCAAAGCCACTGCGCTTCTCTCCTGGTATACTCGCCTGCCAGGACTAACTACAACTGGTCCCTTTCCTAGTTTACTCGCCTGCCAGGAACAACAAACTCCTACTACTACAATGAGCCTCTTCTGTTAGTGGAAATATTTGTTAAAATGTTCTCCACAGCAGTATCCCATGTGAGGAGGTCTAAACAATGGTTGCCTATCTTTAGAGTCTCTTGACTGTTTGCAATATGGGTTACAGGTTTCCCCAAACTGGTGTCAGCCCTAGCAAGCAGTGCTTGATCGAGGTCTGGACACTTGTTCCAACCAGTTCAGTCAACTCCAAGCAAACGTTGCTCCAGAAACCCGCCACCCACTCTCACCCCCATCACATACACAGGATTGTCCCAACCTCCTTTCTGAACCGCAAATAGGTTGGATCCACCCGCCACCATCTTAAACACCCTTACCGGCGTGACATGTCCTCCGGACTAGTTTATACACACACCCTCTTCGTATGTTCAAGAACATATGCCTACTCCCTATCCGTAAGTGGGCTTCCCTCCCCCCGCCATCAATGCCGCAAATTCCAGAAACGTCAAGCGGGACATGGGGTGAGCCCCCCTAAATTCAGCATATGCGATTGCCCTGTCCTCCACATACAGTGCGTCAAGCATCCCTCCTCCCCACAGTCACCCCATGTCCCTGCCAGCAGCCCCCTGTCACGGTTATAGGCGAAAGGCTCGAAATACAAAGGATCGAATGCCATTTTTTCAAGTCAAAAGGACTGAAAAAAAGGGTCGAATGCATTTAAAAAAATGCATTTGAAAAAATTGTTTTTCGATCCTTTTGACTCGAACTTTTTGTCATTCAATCCTTTGTATTCGATCAAATGACTGGACACCCCCTGTCACAACCTACTGCAGCTTAAGGGGAGAATCACCAAAAAAGGAAAGCGCTGCCCCTCACACTGTTGTCTCCACCATACCTTAATCATTGTGCGCACTGGCGAGCGAACAAGCTGCAGCTACCGGTCCCTGCCGCTCATTGTCCCCAACAACTTACACAGCACAATCTCCCTCTCCATCCAGTCCATAATGCGATCCTCGTGCGATTGGACAAACCAGTCCACCATATGTTGCATTATCAACAACCAATAGTACGGGCTGAAATCCGGCGCTCCAAACCGCCCCCCCCCCCTTGCCTGCCAGTAACTGAAGCATGGCCAAGGTGACCCTCAAAGTCCCTTCTTTGCCATAGCAACACGTTGAGCATGGCATGCAATGAATGAAAACAGGGAGCTCCCAACACCCTAGGCAGAGACTGGAACACGTATAACAGTCTTGGGAACATTATAATTTTCATTAGGGCCAAGTGTCCCAGCAGTGAGATGGGAAACATGCACCAAAACTTTGTGAGTCCCTCAAACGCCGTAATCAACCTTCCAACGTTCTGGGCGTGCATCCAGTCCCAGTCCGCACTTACCCGAATGCCCAGGTACCTGAACCCTGCTGGTGCCTTCTCCATTCCAAACTGGTCCAGAGCCCCACCCATACCTGCCGGCATTGCATAAACCATCAATTTGGCCTTGTTGATCACCAAGCCTGATAACCGACTGTAGTCCTCAACAGTCGCTAACACCCGCCCCAAATGTTCCCCTCGGTTCCTGACATAACAATACGTCATCCGCGTACAGTGAGATGCAATGCCTTTCACCCCCGAACGAGAGGCCCAGATCCTCATGCCTGCTCCTATACCGGCTCGCCAAAGGCTCCATTACCAAACCAAAAATAAGCGGCGAAAGAAGGCATGCATGCCTCATGCCTCTCCCTACCCTCCACGCTTATGAGATGACCCGGTTCACCCGCACTCTTGAGGATGAACCGACATACAGCAGTTTGACCCAGTCAAGAAAGCCAGCCCCCAATCCATTTCTTTCTAATAATAACCACAGAAAGTCCCATGACACCGAGTCAGAGGCCTTGTAGTAGTCCAGACGAATCACTGCCCACCTCTCTGCCGCCTGCCAGTGTTTGTCGAGAATCAGAGGCAGTCGCCATAAGTTATGTACCGTGGATCTCCATGGCATAAAACCTGTCTGATCACGGTGGAACAGCCCATGCATGAGAGGAGACAGACGAGGCGCCAACATTTTACTAAGCATTTTGACATCTGTGTTTATCATGGACAATGGATGGTAGGACTCACACTCAGTGGGCTCTCTACCATCTTTAGGCAGGGTCAGAATCAGCGCCTCTAACATGGATGTACGTAGACCCCCCTCTCTCGCTGGCTTCTGCCAGCAACACTAAATACCTTGGTGCGAGTAGGTCACTGTATTCCTAGTATGCCTCCCCCGGTATTCCGTCCAACCCTGGCGGCATCCCGCTCGCTAGGAAATTAATATTCTGAAGCACCTCCTGCAGCCTAATATCCCCCTCCAACTGCCCCCTCTGCTGCTCATTCAACAAAGGCAGCTCAGTCTCCCCCAGCCACTGTTCAGCATTAAAAATCCAGAAGCCGGCATTGTCGGTTAGTAACAGCCCTCTGTCCCCCAGGCTCCTGATTCCATTTCACCTCCTAGTACCTGCTTCCCTTTTAACCAACCAGGACATCAACCTACACGCCTTGTCTCCCTCAGCATGCTGCCTGACCATGTATCCCGCATACCGTACAGCCGCCAGCCGATCTCGCGCCTCCCGCTGCTCACACTATGCGCCATTCAGAGCCTATGCCTGTATTCGCGCCCTTGGCCTGTCCTGATCCATCTGGCCCACCTTGTGTTTGCGATCCCTCACCTCTTGGCTAAGCACCCGAATGATCCCCACCATAGCCGCCAAACACAACCCTCTAAGAAAGACTTTCAATGCCTCCCACTCCATAGAGCTTCTCGCTGTTGATCCCCAGTTCTCATCCAAAAAGTGCCAAATGTTATCACAGACAGATGCCCTAAACCCACCATCCTCGAGCATCTGAATGTCCAATCTGCATGTAGTGACAGGTGAAAGGATATCCCTCGACAACACCAAAGGTGAGTGATCCAATAGCGACCTGTCTAAATTCTTCGCTTCAGTCACCCATGACAATTTCTCCTCTGCCACCAGTGCATAATATATACATAAATAGAACTGTGCACTGCTGAAAAATAAGAGTAGCTGCCTTCCTGCCCATGGAGCACTCGCCAGACGTTTTTGAGGCACAAGTCGGATGCTATCCCTGCCAAAGCCCTGGTCGCAGCCCCCCCCCATGGCAGGCTCATACTCTTGCCACATCCAACACGCCATCTAGGACGCAGTTGAAGTCCCTGAGACATTGCGACCAGGTGTCCCGATGCCCTGCCAATATGCCTTGCATTTCAGTGAAAATCTGTCTATGTCACATTAGGGGCATACGTTACCAGCAGAAACACTGGGGTGCCCATGAGCTCCCCCGTCATCCCCACATAGCGCCCTCCCTTATCCACCAGAGTCTGTACTACCTTCACCGCTGCTGCATCTAGAATCCACACCAATACTCCCCTAGCATAAGTGGAGAATGTGGTGCCGATTGCTACCTCTTTCAGTCTCCTCTGCAGTCACCGGAGCCCCTAGGAACCTGGGTGCGTCTCCTGAAGTATCGCATCATCAATCTCTGTCGAGTGAGGTAGGATCTGATATTCGCCCTCTTTACAACATTGTTCTGTCCTCAGACATTCCAACTAGCCACCCTCAACCTAGCCACGGTACCCCTCCTCAGATAGTAGCCCTCCATCGCTTCCCATCACCAAATAACCCTCTCCCCTCCCCCATAGACAAGTGTCAACCACAACCCAACATCCCCACTCCCCAGCCCTTTCACACTCCGACCCCCTCCCTCCATCCTTAATGTCTTAAGTTCTGATTGATTTGTGATCTGAAAATAATCAGAGCTGGGAGATGTTATGTGAGCGATATGTGATTTAGTATTGGGGTTGGGACTTTTACCTAAGACAGAATCATGATAATTAGGGAATGTCACATTTGATTAATGAATTCCTGAAGTATAAAACGTATTCTGTCCAGGTGATTTTTCATAGAATGTTGTTTCGTTTTTTTCATGGGAGGGACTTGTGCAGTGACAGCATGTCATTAGGTATTTGGGAATTATAGGTCTTTCACCCTCAGAAGAAGATGAATACTGCATCACCACTTCCCCCTGACAGCCTCTCCACACATGGGATCCTCCCTCATGATGCCACCACCCCCCAAGGTTAGGATCAGGTAACGGCTGCCTTTCCCTGGCCACATGGGAGGAGATTTTAGGTTGGGGTTTATTGATGACTCTGCAGGATTCATCACAGCGAGCAATCAGAGGACATTTTGGAAACAAGCAGGGAACCCTGGGGTGACAGCTCAAAATATGGGACATGGCAGAGCACCTTTTAACAATTGCTGAGCAGACGTTTGGCGGGTTCTCAGAATGCAATTTCCTGACACCTCAGAAAGGAGTATGATAATGACACGAAAAATTGGGCCAGATGAAGACCCAGTTGTTTATGGCGTTTAGAAAAGAGGGAAGGAAGTGTGGGAGAAAAATCTAGCAATTTTTTTTATCACATTTTATGCCAAGGACTCCCTGAAGAAGAACAAAGGCAGTTAAAGAAAATGTGGGGATTGAGGAAAAACATTGTTCATCATTACAGATTAAAATAAGAGAAAGACAGAAAGAAGGTTGAGGGAAGAGAGGTAGAGGAAGCGAAATTGGTACAGAAGAAATTGCAAAAATTGGCAGTTTTAACAAATGTTGCAAAGAACCACAGTGTGCAGGAAGCCCAATAAATGCAGCAAGGTTTGAATGGAAATGTTGCAGGAAGTGGAGAATATCATTCTTATCCCTGGGGTAGGGGGTTTGCAAAAAGAGGAAAAGGGTTTGATTTCAAGCACCACAGACAGGACGGTGTAATGGTGGACAGCCAAGATTTGGGGTATTTGAAGCACAGTGCTGGACATGTGGAAAAGTAGGACACATTGCACAGGTTTGCAGAGGCATGGAAGGAATGCAACAAAATTGGAAGCAAATTAGCCCAAGAGGGGGGTCAGCATATCCACTGACATCTAGCGCCATACAGCAAGACTACACTGCCCAATATTATACAAAGTATCAAACAATACAAACACAGGTGCAGAAAATACAGTAAAGACAGCAGGCAGTACAACCGCAGATACAGCAATCCCAACAGGCGGTACAGACTCAGCTACAGCAAGCACACGTACAACCACAATTAACACAGAATATAATAGTTCAATGGAATGCAAACATATTGCTGAAAGCACCGCCAACACCTAAAGTAGGGTGTGTGACAGAAGTGGGAGGGAATCCCTTTACTGGAACAGGACTGAAAACGTATCCACAATAGGGCAGTCCACAGTGTAAAGACTGGAGGGGGGTGGTCTGTACTTCTGCTCTCTAAATGGTAGAGGAGAGGCACACAGGACCCCAGCCAAGATTCTCTATGCGGTAGCTATGGTCGAGCAATCAAGGCCTAGCTTCTCAGGAGGTGATGCAGGCTGGTTCTTAAGTACAGTGTAGTCCCCAAGCCCCCACAAAGGAATGTCCACCCACTGTATTGGTTAAAACACAGTCTTTATATAATTAATATTCAAGGTTGTGTACACTATCACAATAACTCACTTTGTGCTCAGAAAATCAACAATGGTAAATATATACAGTTCTACAGTGGTACCACAAATATTATCAGATCTCATTAAAGTGCATCAACTATACTGTCAAAATGTCACACAGATCAATAAGGAGGAAACCAGCAGTACGGAGAGAAAGGAAAGCAAGATGGTTGAACAATTGGCAGAATTCTGGCCCCAATACCTAGACACAGTTCTGTGTGGAGGTCCCCACACCTGGGCAACCTGTAAAGCAAAGATGTATCACAAGCCCAGTCCATATATTGTTCTGCAAGTCTTATTTCCTTCTACAATAGTTCTACAGCCCCAATGTACCTGGAATTGTAGCGTTCATCGATGGGAAATCGATGGCCCTTCTTAAGTGCCCTCCCTTTAAGGCAGGAGTCACGGGTCGTCGAACGTCCGACAGAGAACAGGGTGAACTACGGCGGTGAAGTGGCAGCTTCGTTCCTGGCGGTGCTTGTCGACGACAGGGCGTTGGCGTCCTGCAAGGAAGACGCGTGCAGGGCAACTCTGTGACGATAGTTCTGGACCGCAAAGAGATGATGAAGAACTTTGGCTCCGAAACGGCGTTGAGTCATTGCCGTCTCTGTGGTCTTTAGGTGGCGGGAAACCCACTGGCGGATGCTCCTTGGCGCCTCGACGGTCAGGCCTTCTCCAGCGGGATAAAGCGGGCGGCGATGCAGACGAGAGCGTCCTTGGATCAAATGAAGTTCTTAGGCAAACAGGAGCACAGCGGCTCCAGTCGGCGACGGCGGTCGTCGACAGTGGCGGACAACAGTCCGGGCGCTTTTCTTTGGGATTACGCAGCAGTCCCCGTCTCTGGTCAGCAGCCTGTCTTAAGTCTGTCTACCAGGGAGCTTTGGCAAAGATCAGCTGGTGCACGATGGTCCCTCGTAGCTCGGGAAGAGGGCGCCTTACCAGGTCCTCTCTGGGTCAGTCCTTGGAGGCACAGCAGCTTTTAGATTGTGTCCAGCAGGGCTTCAAGGTCAAGCTTCAGTTACTCCAGTTACTCGTCGTAGTGGACTTCAGCTTCTGAACACGATTCCTAGCAGTGAGAGGTCCCCAGATACACTGTTGATCTCCCATTCATTCCGCTGGGTCACACTCAGGCAACCAATCGGTCAGAAGGGCATTCATGCAGGCAGGCAGCCAATCAGGTGCATAGTGCATTCAGGCCATTCACTTCTCTCCAGACACTCACAACAAGTCATGTGTACTGGGACAAGTACCCATTCATTCAACACTCCACACTGCATTTATACCAGTTTCGGGCAGGGCTGTCTCAGTCATTGTGTCAAACACCAGAAACTAGACATCCACAACACAGAATGCGTATTTGTCACACACTCCATTCACCCAGGTCCCACCCACAGGCGTACCCACAACATACAGTCATTGGGAAGGCTCCAGCCAGTCTGGTCAGCACTTCACAACACCATATATGGAACTTCCACCCAACAGCCGGTCAGGGGGGAAGGGACAGAGTCAGGGCTTCCCAGGACTTTGGGAAAACAAGGTAACCGGCAATAGAAAGTAAGAGGCCACAGGGGCCATCTTGTTTCCTATCAGGAATCAACTGATTGCAATGGCAGGGCCTGGGTATCCCAAAATGAAAGATACTCAGAGCACCTGGCAAATTCAGCATGGAGCTGCCACCAGCTCATACCCTGCTCTGTGGGCCACACATAGATGCCCAAAAAGATACACTAGGGGCACAGGGTTGTATCCCCACACATGGGTGCCATAAGAGTATTCCATGGGTCTGTTCACCAAACCAAAAGAGAGAGCCGCACCGCCACATGAACTCCTGTGCGGAAAACACGACAGAACACACAATAAAAAGCAGTAAAGGGCAAGGATACAGAGGCCCTGTCCCTCCAATGTATTTCCAGCATCACACACAGAGCGACTTGAAGTGCCCAAATCTTATTGATTACCCCAGACCCACAAGAAGCATTGAGGACGAGGGCGACCATAGGCGACAATACATTTGCCTTCTTGGTTGACACAGGGGCAACGAGATCCTGTGTTAGAGAGGGAAAGTTCCTAATGTCGGGAACATCAATGGACGCACAACGATTCTCCTGGACTACGACAACAGTTCCTTTTACAGATAAATTGACCATAACAATAAGGGAACATGAAGTGGCTATGCCATTAGTATATACCCGGAAGACACCGGTTGACATATTGGGGAGAGAATTGATGAGCAAGCCAAACATGACCATCTCTTTTACTGAAGAGGGGATAGTATGTTCACCACCAGGTATTCACTATGTGAAAGCGTGTGGGTTTATAAGAGCCTTTTATGGTTACAATGCAAAAAGAGGGGTGCCACTAAACCCAGAGGTATTCTGTTAATGCGGTACAGGTGTAATTGAAATGTTTTCCACAAAGACGGGACACATTGTTGGGATTACCCACAAAATCAGTGCTTGGACCAGAGATACCCACTGATGTGGAAGAAGGGAAGATTATCACAATTGATCTAGAAACAGCAATAGTGAGACAGGGTAGAGTGATACTGCATGGAGCTGATGTCGAAGGAATAACGTGGCATACAGTAATGACTTTTGACTGCGCTCAGAATCGCAATGCAACACAGCAGTATACCCAATAAAAAAGGAGGGTCTTGGAGATATATACAGGATTTGCACCCTCAGAATAATATTGTTGAGGCAGATTTCCCATTAATGCCAAATCCAGCGACGATATTACAGTGATTGACTTAAAAAATGCTTTCTTCTCCATTCCCCTGCATAAAGACTCAATATTTGACAGCGTTTACCTATCGCAGAATCAGATTACAACACAGTCTCCAACACGGGTACTGTGAGTCCCCCAATACTTCTAACAGGGTGCTACAGATGGACTTGGGAAATGTACAGATGGACAGCACAGTCCTACACCACAGAGAAGAAGTGCAGGAAAGACTATGTGAAAATATTGACAGTACTGGCTGAAAATGGGTACAACGTAGACAAGGAAAAACTGCAACATTGTCAAGAGGAAGTATTGTACATAGGCCAGATGATATCAAAAGACGGGAGTAAAGTGACGCAGGAAAGAACAGATGCAATTACCTATATGCCCCGAGTTACAGCGGTTTTGAGGCCACTGCAATTATTGTCGCCTATGGGTTTTGACTACAGCACAGGTGTTCGCCCTGTGCTTCTTTCAGAAAGAAGCACAGAAAGACAAGAGTGACATTGCATGGACAGGTGAGCTGATGGTGCTTTTGATGTATTAAAAGAAGCAATAAGCGCAGCTCCCGTGTTAGAGATCCCACATTACAATGAAGATTTTTTCCTGTTAGCCCATTCAAATGGAGTTGTGATGACAGCTGTTTTCGCACAGAAACTTCAATGAGATAAAAACCCTTGGCATTTTATAGCGGGATCTTAGACCCAGTAATGAGAGGTCATTACCCACGTGAGCAAGCATTGGCTGCAGCAACTTTTGAAACTGAGAAGTCGTCCAGTTTAACGATGGGCTGTTCAGTTACATAATACCCTGAACATGCTCTTTTTGCCATCCTTGGCAAACCCCAAAAGTACATTGACTACACAGAGTGCGTCAGGCTATGAGGTTATAATATCAAATACATCGTTTACAACTGTTCGGTGTTGCATAGTGAATCCTGCAAGGTTCATAGCAGAGCCAGTGAAGGAAGAAGATAAAGTATGACATGCATTAATCACCATAATAGCATTTCTGATGATTGTATCTGCTTAGATTCACATGCTGTGCATATAGTCTGACATCTAATGGTAATCGCAGATTATTGCATCTTTCTTTCGAGGATTGAAAGGGGATGTCATCATGGGCGTGACTGTAACACTATCCCTAACGTGGCGCGTAGTGTTCCCAAAATCCCTCATGCGTCGCGGTCTCTCCGATTGTGTTTTTTCTGCCATGAGGGAGCCTTATAGTCAGCGTGAATGAGTACAGAAGAGAGAAGGTGTAAGATGTCTATGTTCATTCTACTCCAAAAGGGGAGGAAGGGTGTGCACATGTGAATTTAAGCAGATACAATGATCAGAAATGCTATTACGGTAAGTAATGCATGTCTTCTGATGCTTGTTAATCTGCTTAGAATCACATGTTGTGCATAAGACTAGCGAGCAGCACCCAGAGATGGTGGTGGGATGTGTGAAGGAACAGCAGCAAAGAGATGTCTTAGCACCACTTGTCCCACCTGAGAGTCAGACCTAGAGTGTGTATCTAGGCAGTAGTGTTGTGTAAAGGTGTGTACAGAACTCCAGGTTGCTGCTTTGCAAATGGACACAAGGGGAACATTTGCAATGAATGCTATGTAAGCCCCTGTGTCCCAAGTAAAGTGTGATCTGGGCTTGAAGGGCAGATCTCTGTTGACAAGTGCGTAGCACAGTGTGATGCAGTTTACAATCCACTTTGAAATCGCTGATTTAGAGACAGGGTCCCCTTCTGATACCAGCTGCCACTGAAACGAAAAAATTGGTTTGTTTTCCTTGGTGGTCTTGTTCTTTCCAGGTAATAGCTCACTGCTCTCCTCACAAAGTGTGTGGAGGCTTCTTTCTGCCACGTTAGTGGGTTCTGGAAAAAGGTGGGTAGTTCTATTGATTGGTTCACGTGGAACTTTAAAATAAATGTAGGCATAAAACGTGGCTGTATGCGCAGGACCACCTTATCTTTGTGAATCATGACAAATGGGTCTGGAACTGAGAGGGCTCGCAGTTCACTAACTCTCTTTATTGATGTGATAGCCACCAAGAAGGTGGTCTTGTAAGTGAGTGCTTTAAGGCTAGCCTTATGCATAGGTTCAAAGGGAGGCCCCGTTAGTCTAGTAAGTACCACGTTCACGTCCCCTCCGGGAGCTGGGTCAGCAATAGGGGGATGAAGTCTTTTACCCCTTCCATAAAAGCTTTGATTACTGGAATCTTCCGTCACGAAACCTTCTTTTGGGAAGTGGTGTATGCTGAAAGTGCAGCTAAGTGGACTTTTAGGGAATTGAAGACCAGGCCTGAATCTAGCAGGTGAGTCAGATACAGCACAATATGTGTTGGTGTGCATTCAATGGGATTGATGCTTTTCCCACTGTACCAGATGACAAAACCTTTCCACTTGCTGGAAGCAGTGCCTGGTGTTAGGTTTCCGTGCTTCCCTAAGTATGTTCGTACATGTTTGAGGCAGTTGGAAATGGTCGAACTCTATGACCTCAGGGGCCCACATCAGGGCTACCAGGATCATCTCGACTGGTTCCTGGTGCATCTTGTACACTATCTTGTTTAGCAAGGGAGTCTGGAGGGAGTGGGGGGGGGGATTTGAACAAATTACCCTGACCATGTTATCCAGAGTTCGTTCCCCTTGGATCGGTTCTGCAGGTACCTGTGGGCGTAGTCTGGGCATTGTGCATTCTCCAGAGTTGCGAACAAGTCAATCTCTGGGAACCCCCAGTCTACGAAGACGTTGAGAACAATGTCTTTGAGTAGTCGCCACTCGTACTCCATGGGTAGTGGGAAGTCTCTGCTGAGTACATCCGCCAAATTGAGTTCCCCTGGGATGTGTTGTGACAGGTAGGTTCTGGGACAGTTTGGATAGTCCTGGAGAGTGAGTGACCCCTTGTTTGATCAGGTAATATAGGGCTGTGGTACTGTCCGTGAGGACTAGGACTGTCTTCCCCTGGAGGTCTGTTTGGAATGCCTTCAGGGCCTTGAACACTGCTTACAATTCCAACAGGTTTATGTGGTTGCTTGCTATCTGGTGAAGAAGGTGAGCACCCCCAACCCATCAGAGATGCGTCCGTATTAAGAGTGGTTTCTACTGCGGGGGTTGTGAAGGTCTTTCCCTGCAAGAGGTTTCCCCTTGACCACCACTGCAGAGACTAAACGAGGGCTGCAGAGACAACCACTAGATCGTACCATTGTCCGCTGGCCTGTCACCATTGGCTCGAGAGCCACTCCTGCATGGGGCGCATGCGCAGATGTGCGTGAGGAACCAGGTAGATGCTGGAAGCTATCATCCCCAACATACGCATTGGTGCTGCGTGCAGTCACCTCATGACTGGCTACATAGGGAGCGATCTGGAACAGCATGTTTTGAACCCTTTCGTTGGAAGGAAAGACCAGGCCGTCTTTGGTCCGAATTAGAGCCCCAAGAAACTGTTTGAGTTGGCTGGGGTCTAAACTGTATTTCTTCTCGCTGATTGAGAACCCTAGACTGAATAGGCGATCTATCGTCTTCTGGGTGTTTGTAAGGCATGTTCTGTACGAATCCCCTGTTATGAGCCAGTCGTCGAGGTAAGCGTAGACTGGGATGGGCTGCCTGTGCAGGTGAGCAGCTACTATCGCCAGTACCTTCGTGAACACTTGTGGATCTGAGGCTATGCCGAAGGGAAGAACCTTGAACTGATAGTGCGCGTCCTCTATCATGAACCTTGGGTACTTTCTGTGTGCTGGCAACATTGAAATATGAAAGTATTCATCTTTCATATCCAATGTTGCCATGTAATCCCCCTGCACTAGCAGCGAGATTACTTCCTACATAGTAGTCATTCTGAACATTTGTGGTTTGACATATTTGTTTGCTGGGCGCAAGTCTAGAACAGGGTGCATGGTGAGATCCTTTTTGGGTACAAGGAAGTACACTGTATAAATACCCTTGTTTACCTGATCAATAGGGGCAACTTCTATGGTGCCTTTTTCTTGAAGTATCTGCACCTCTTCCAGCAGGATCTGCAGGTGTGCTAGTGATAGTCGTCTGCTCTTTGGAGGATGGTATCGAGGTAGCTGTTGGAACTCGATACAATAACTGTGGGTGACTGTCTTGAGCACCCGCTGGTCTGAGGTGATTCCCCTCCCATGCGTGAAGAAATGATGATAGCCGTCCCCGACCAGGGAGGCATGGAGGGGACCCGGACTGGAGATTCACTTGGGAGCAGAGGCCGGGGAGCGTCTTGGGATGGAGCTTTTACCCCTACCCTTAGCCCTGCACTGTCCTCTTTGTTGATACTGGCTGGTGCCAGTTGAACCCTGTCCGGAGGACCATGCAGTACCACCTGAGCCGTATTGTCTGTGTGGGGATTTGGAGAAGGACTGCCCTGAAAGGAACGGCAAGAGGACCCTCCCCGTTGTTGAAATAGTTTGGCTGTTATTTGGATGAGGGACTTGAAGGCCTCATGCTCCTTCTTAGCTCTTTCTAAGGCGTCGTCCACAGCCTTGCCAAACAAGTTAGAGTCTTCTACTGGCTTGTTAATCAAGGAGGCCTGGGTCTCGGGCTTAAAACCTGAATTCTTAAGCCAGGCATGGCTTTTGAGAAGAATACCCTGTGCAAGGGTGCATCCCGCAGTTACTGCAGCATCTAACGTGTTTTTAAGGATTTTGTGTGTCACTTACCTTCCCTCAGAAACGACAGCCAGCTAGCATGATCGCATTGCTTCAGGGACCTCTTGGAGGCCTTCTTGAAGCAGGTTCAACTGCACATCGCTATAACTTGCGGGAAGAGTAGTGTTGTTTGAATTCTAGTCAAATATGCTGCCGACGTGGTGATGCGCTTGCCAAGGACATATAGTTTCTTGCAATCCTTGTCGGGGGGAGGGCCTCTGCAGTAGATAGTGGCAACCCAGCCCTTTTCCTGCTGGTGGTAACAACCTAGCGTGGCATGCCACCGAATGTACATCGGGTCTGATGGAGAGGGGCGAAACAGTTTCTCGACCCGCGGGTTGACAGCTCTTGTGAGCGACAGGGACACTAAGTAGGGTGCAACGCGATTTTGGATGGAATTTAGCAGGGGGATTGCCTGACTTGTGTTTTTTTTTTCCTTCAGAATGTCCTCAACAAAGTCAGTGTCCTGAACAGCTTCCTGTGTGGCAATTTGGAAGTGGTCTTCAGCCCTTTTCAGGATTGCATTAAACGCCATCTGATCGTCAAAAGGCGATGCCTGCCTCTGTGGCGAGGAGGGAGGATCCAGACAAATGGCGTCTGAGTCAGGAGTTGGAGTGAGGGCGTGCCAAGGTGCTTCCTCTGCAGGCTGATCTTGACCCCAATCTGGGCACTGGTCATGTATGTTCAGCCTAAACGGATTGACTTCATGACCATAGGGGTCCTCATATACCTCTTCTGTTTCCGATAATTCAAAAACTTCTTGGTGAGTAAGAGTTTTGCTTGAAAGCTTCTGCACCTTAGGTAACGTAGGGCAGGAATCCTCCTCCCTGGGTCTCCTGGGGGTAATACACTTTTCTGAAAAGTCTACAAACTGTGATAGTTTGTCCATGTAGTTTGAAAACCTCACTCTGGTCCACAGGGATTAACCAGAGGGGTCTGGAGGGGGGGAAGGGTCCTTAGAAGGAAGTGACTTATCAGACAAAGCCTTAGAGAGGGGCTGGGACCATTCAGAATACTCCTTTGAACCAGAGGGGGTGCTTTTTGGTCCAGTGGATGAGAGAGTGATTTCGACGTGTCTGTAGGCGTTGTCGTGGTCTTCGGCTCCACCAAAACCTTTGGGGCTGATGCGCTCTTAGATGGCGCATCAGTGCTCGTGTGTTTTTTTAGACGAGACGCCCTTATGGGTGGAATGCCCGGATGCATGCCGAAATCTTCGGTGGGCCTGTTGGCGTCGGATGCCTCCTCTACGTATCCTTCGAGGGAGCTTGTGGGGTTGTATGTTTATCCTTAGGTGGTGCAGGTGTGCCCCTGTCACCGGGGTTTGATCTCCGGGGACGGGCAACTGGGAACCGGACGGTTCTGCAGAAAGGTCTATGGCCTCCACATCTGAGCCATGGCTAGCGCTAGAGTCCTCATCACTCGAAGCGACAGTGCCAACGGGGGAGCGACTTCCAGCTTCAGCCTGCATAGCGTAGGCCCCCTTACACTTTGTCTGTCACTCATTTAATATCTTAGGATGAAAATGTTTACAGGATTTACAGGATCGCTCGTCATGGTCACAAGGTAAGCACCTATTGCACTTGCGATGGTTGTCCTTCCAGGGGTATTTTCCGTTGCAAGACGGACAAAACCTAAAGGGAATCCTCTCCATAGCAGAGGTAAAAGGGGGTAGCCAGACCAGAAAAGGAAAGAGGAGAAGAGGAAATGCATTCTCAGAAAAGAATCAACCAAGGGCCCCACTCTCCTTACTGTTAAGGCCTGGCCGGAGGACCGAGGTCACGCGGTCGACAGACGTCGATCGCTGCACCAGTCGCCGAAACAGCAGTTGGATGTCGTCGGCGTAGATATCTCGGAAGTAGTCGAAGAGAAGGCGAAGAACTAACGAGCATCGGTCATGGGACAACGAATAATTATTCTTGCAATATAAACTGAGATGAGCTCTGCATAAGGCAACCAACTATTTGTCATGGAAAAAAACTAGCTGAGGAACCTCAAAGCGTGAGGGATTTTCGGTACACTACACGTCACAGTTACAGTCACGCCCATGTCGATGTCCCCTTTCGATCATCGAAAGAAAGATGCAATACTCCGCGATTACCACTAGATGTCGGACTATATGCACAGCATGTGATTCTAAGCAGATTAACAAGCATCAGAAATTACTATTACCTACATTGATTATTAGGTTGACATTCCCCATGTCAAGGAAAATGCCCTAGGTGGGGGGATAATTCTTCTCATTGATGGTTCATCAACGATAGATCAAAGCAGCGGAGAAAGACATAGTGAGACGGCAGTGAAGGCAAAAGAAAACAGACAGTTTTGAGGTAGTGATAAGTGCAAGATTATCAGCACATTTCTCAGCGGCAGAATTAGTAGCCATGATGTTAGCGCTCGAAGCGCATAAGGATGAGGCGGTAACCATGTATTCCGACTCAGCCTATGTGACATCACCAGTACACTTAGGACTGTCACATTGGAAAAAGAAGGGCTTCCAGCACGCAGACAGCACACCAGTACAGCATGCACCATTGTCCGAGAGATTAATAGATGCACATGAATGTCCCTCTGCGATCGCCATGATGGTGTGCAACGCATACAAGAGGTACAGACATGATTTCCAGCGGCAGTGGATCCGCAGACACAGAAGCCAAAAGGGCAGCATATTTCCCAGAGATATTACAACTGCCCCAAACAAATGCACACATGCATGTAACATGGTGATGAAAGGTTTTAATACACTGCCAATAACCCAAATTGTGGAGTTGCAGGGAGGTGTGCCACAAGAAGAGCAGAATCTGTGGAAGAAAATGGGGTGCTACTATCCCCTGCAGAGCTAATATGGCAACAGGACAGCACAGGGAAACTGGTCATTGAGTTACTCACAGTAGTGATGGAACAATTACACTATCCAGCACATACCACAAGGGAGTGTCTTGCAGAATCTATTTTGGATGACTGGTTCATCCCGTATTTGAATGAGCATGTGGCCAATTCCATTATTTACTGCATAATCTGTCAAAAATTCACTGTCAGTCATACATTAAGGAAGGCGAGAAGAGCAATACCTAGTCCTACAGGACCATTTTGGCATTTGCATGTCTAGTACAGCTGAGACAGAAGCTGGTAAATCACAGAAGTCGTGGGAGGCTGCAGCAGGTGTAGTAGCTCAGCAGCAAGTAAGGCGCGGTACTGGTGGAAGCTGCAGTCGACCGTTAGCTGAGGCAGAAGATGCCGAGATCGAAACCCCTGTGCAGGTGGAGTCAGGTCTTGAGATTGGTCTAAGAGCAAGGACTCGTAACTGCAGAGGTCGTGCAGTGGGAAGCAGTGCTGGGTTGGGCCGTTTCCAATCAAGTAAAGACTTTTGTAATGGCATATTGGCTCCGGGTGTTGCTACAGCAGTGGTTCGAACACTGGAGTGATATTGGGTCACAGAGGTCCCTTTTCTTAACAGTTGGAGTCATGGGAAGTCAGGGATTTACCTAGCGTGTGAGCTGAGAAGACAACGTTGGGAACGGATGCGAGCAGAAGAACCACTGAGCAGGGAAATTCTGGGCCACTCCACATGCAATCGAAAGTTCAGAATTACTTTGTATCAAGAGAAATGTTACGCGAGAGACATTCCTTTCCATTGCTGAGACAATCTCATCTCTCAGTGAAGCAATCAGTACAACGTTTTTATCCATTGTTGAACATATTAACATGCTTGACAAATGAAAGACAGACCAAGAACTTCAATTGTCCCATGGGAGACTATGATTCTTTGTATCAGAGGCTGAGGGAAAGTGAACAGTTTAGAAAGGTGCCTGAGAGGATAAACCACCATTGCCCAAGTCCACAGATAATAATTAAAATGTCCTCAGAGGGAAACCTGCCAGGAGGACAGGACGCGGCTGGGAGACGTGGAGCAGGCTAGAGAGGGGCTGGCGGGATGGATGCTGTGTGCAACAGAAGGGTGGAAAAGACGCGGACCCGACGCGGGGCCCGAGTGGCCCGAGACACCTGCAGCAACCCTTGCCTTGTGTCCTCAACCGGAGCTTGGGATCACTGAAGGCTCCCAAGCACCACAGGCCTCGGGTAGCTTCCGCGAAGCAACAGCAGAGCTACGCGCAACAAGTAGCGAGGTTTGAAGATGGCAAGCGCTGTTTGCCCGGGTCCCGACAAGCACAGGGGGAGAAGAAAGAAGATGCTCAGAGGAGCTGCTGCATACTGTTGAGTGTAGAGAAGGGAACACTCAGACCAGGGCGCTCCACGGGCTGCGAGCAGGCATATGTTAATGCCGAACAACTGAGAACTAGAACCATGAGTTTTGGAAACTGAATTGAGGGTTTATGAATGCCGAACAAGCTGCAAAGTGTTATTGAGACTTCTAAGAGTGCAACAAGTAATATTGAATACCGAACCAAAGGAAAGATATGATATGCATTTGAAAATTCAGAGCAAGTGATGAGCACTTATGAACAAATTGAAAAGCAAGTGATGAGCATTTATATAAACTGTGAAAGCAAGGTGGTGAAAAAGGATGAACACCACAGAGTGAGTTGTGTGGAAAGCACATAGTGACAAAGCCAGGAAATTGCCAAGGAGAACTAGAAATGAATGTTGACCAATGACACAGGTGCAGAGATAGAGAAAACCTGTGTTGGCAAGAAAGCTCGAAGAAGCATAACAAAAGCACCATGGGTTATCGTTTGCGTGACTTGTAAGGGTGGAACGTGTGGTCCAACAACTGGCTTAGACCAAGTGACCCCTGCTTGAAAAGAGCCAAGGAAAGCAAAGATAAAGAAGCTGTTTTTCATAACAGTTGCTTAAGTGAATGAGAAAAAGAGAAATCTGTATGAACTATTGAAAAGCCTGGATGGTTACTAAGTTGAACTGGAAGGGTTTTTGAAAGCCAAGGGATTTTAACTGATTATAGGTTTTAACGCTGGAAGAGCTGACATGTTGGTTAAGGGATGCCTGAGGCTTTGTGAAACATGTTGACCTCCTGGGGAAGGGAGCCCCGAGGCCTTTTTGTAACTAGTTTGAACTTGGGGAAGCAAAAGCTAGAAAGTAAGCATGGAACTTTATTTGGAACACTGTTTCTTTTGTTGCTGACATCTCTACACATTGTATATTTTTAGTTGTGAGGGCAAGTATAGGTTTTGGACATAGACAGCCTTTTGAGTTGAATTTACTGACACAGACTATCCTTAGTTTCTTTAGGAAGGGAAATCCCACCTTAGCATAGGTTAGTTAGACCTTACTCCATCCTGACATTTAATGAAAATAAACAATTTTTTAGAAAATGTAATCTGTTGTATGTATCTTACTTCATGATGCCTTTACAGCCCATTCAGATGCCATATTGGATGCCAAATTCCTCATGCGAGATGTATTTCCTAGATGGGGAGTGTGCGAAGTGCTCAGTTCTGATAATGGACCCCATTTAGTAAATTAGGTGTTTTATATCGCTATTGGGAATAAGACACACATTCTCATCTGCCTATCATCTCCAAGCAAATGGGATTTGCAAGCACCTAAAGGGCCTTTAGAAGGAACACATTGCAAAATGAAGACTCTTTGCACAAGAGTTGGCTGCACTGCCTTCTCCTAAAATGGATTTTCAAAATAAACCCTGTGGACAGACTCTGAGAGGCCACCCTATTTTGGTGAACAGGGAAAGACAATGGGCCTCATGCTGACCTTGCCGGTCTGGAAACAACGGTGCCGGTAAGCTTACAAAATACAAAGTACAAGTCTGGTGGGTGAGTGTCCTTCCGCCCGGCAGGTTCCACTTGCCAGGCGGACCGGCATCTGCCCACACACTGTTATTACTGGTGCCAGTGTTTCCGTGGTCCCCATTCCCATAGAGTCCTTTTGGACTCTATGGGAATGGGGAACAACTTATCACCAGCGCCTAACTTTCCAGCCGCCGGGGTTGTAATACCCCGGTGTTACCAGCAAGCCAGGCGCTAGTAGCTGTTTACGGGTCCGGAGGCTACCTGCCAGTTTTACTGGCAGGGTATCCACCAAACCCGTAATGAGGCCCAATGTCTTGTCAAACTATCTGGGTAGTGCGACTGAGCAGCAAGGGGGTTAGACTTTGGAAAGTGAGTGGTGAAGGGGTTAATTAGGTACCGTGGTGGGTCAGAAGACGGAAGCAGACACTGTGGTGACATTCACAGAAAAGGTTTATTAAATGATTAAAAAAAGGCCTCTCTCTCCCTATCGTTATGGGGTATTTGCCTGCCTATATAAAAATAAAAGGTGCATGTCAATCATCCGGAAATGTCCAAACAAATGAGTCCGCTGTTGTAAAGATGCCGGAGGTGGGTGGTCTGTACTCCTGCTCTCTATATGGTAGAGGAGAGGCACAGAGTACCCCTGCCAAGATTCTCTATTATTGGTACGTGGTCGAGCAATCAAGGCCTAGCTTCTCAGGAGGTGATGCGGGCTGGTTCTTAAGTACAGTGTAGTCCCCAAGCACCCACAAAGGAATGTCCGCACACTGGATCGGTTAAAACACAGTCTTTATATAATCAATATTCAAAGTTATGTACAGTATCACGATAACTCACTTTGTACGCAGAAAATCGGCAATGGTAAATATATACAGTTCTAAAGTGGTACCACAAACGTTATTAGATCTCATAAAGTGCATACGGTCAGAATGACACACAGATCAAACAAAGGAAACCAGCAGTAGAGAGAGGAAGGAAAGCAAGATGGTTGAACAATTGGCAGAATACTGGCCCCAGCACCTAGACACAGTTCTGTGTGGAGACCCCCCCCACCTGGGCAACCTGTTAAGCAAAGATGTATCACAAGCCCAGTGCATATATTGTTCACACTAGACTATCCAATAGTTCTACAAACCCAAAGTACCTGGCGTTGTAGCGTTCCTCGTCGGGGAATCGACGACCCTTCTTGAGTGCCCTCCCTTTAAGGCAGGAGTCACAGGTGTTCGAACGTCCGACAGAGAACAGCTCGAGCTACGACGGTGAAGTGGCCGCGTCGTTCCTAGCGGTGCTCGTTGGAGGGGAAGCGCAAACATCCTGCAAGGAAGAGGCGTGCGGGGCACCTCGGTGTCGATAGTTCTGGACCGCAAAGAGTTGAAGAACTGTGGCCCTGCAAGGGCGTCGAGTCGTCGGTGTCTCTGCGGTCTCTAGGTGGCAGGAAACCCACCGGTGGATGCTCCTCAGCGCGTCAACGGTCAGGCCTTCTCCAGCAGGATACAGCGGCGACGATGCGAACGAGAGCACCCTTGGATCAATGAAGTTCTTAGACAACGGGAGCATGGAGGCTCCGGTCGGCGACGGTGGTCGTCGACAGTGGCGGACAACAGTCCGGGCGCTTCTCCTTGGAGTTCCGCAGCGGTCCCAATATCGGGTCGGCAGCCTGTCGAAGGTCTGTCTACCAGGGAGCTTAGGCAAAGATCAGCTGTGCACGATGGTCCCTCATAGCTCGGGAAGAGGGCGCCTTACCAGGTCCTCTCTGGGTCAGTCCTTGAAGGCACAGCAGCTTTCAGATTGTCAAGGAGAGCAACAGCAATTCTTCTCATCTAGCAGGGCTTCAAAGTTAAACTTCAGTTACTCCAGTTACTCGTCGTAGTGGACTTCAGCTTCTGAACATGATTCCTAGCAGTGAGAGGTCCCCAGATATACTGTTGATCTCCCATTCATTCCACTGGGTCACACTCAAGCATCCAATCACGACCAAGGGCATTCAGGCAGGCAGGCAGCCAATCAGGCACTCAGTGCATTCAGGCCATTCACTTCTCTCCAGACACTCACAACAAGTTATGTGTATTGGGACAGGTACCGAGCCATTCAACACTCCACACTGCAGTCATACCGGTTTCGGGCAGGGCTGTCTCAGTCATTGTGTCAACCACCAGATACTAGACACCCATCACATAGAATGCGTATTCGTCACACACTCCATTCACCCGGGTCCCACCCACAGGCGTACCCACAACATACGGTCGTTGAGAAGGATCCAGCCAGTCTGGTCAGCACTTCCCCACACTACCATATAAGGAACTTCCGCCCAACAGCCAGTCAGGGGGAAGGGATAGAGTCAGGGCTTCCCGGGACTTCGGGAAGATCAAGGTAACAGGCGATGGAGGACAAGAGGCCCTGGGGGCCATTTTGTCTCCATCAGGAATCTACCGGTTCCAATGACAGGGCCTGGGCCTCCCAAAAGGGAGGACGCTCGGGGCACCAGTCAATTCAGCACGGAGCTGCCACCAGCCCATACACTGCTCTCTGGGTCACACACAGGTGCCCAAAAAACATACACTAGGGGCACAGGGTTGCACCCCTACCCATGGGTGCCATAAGGGTATCCCATGGGTCTGTTCACCAAACCAAAGGAGAGAGCTGCACCGCCAGGAGTCCCACATGAACTCCTGCGTGGAAAACACGACGGAACACAGGAAATAAAGCTGTAAAGGACAAGGATACAGAGGCCCTGTCCCTCCGATGCATTTCCAGCATCACAGCTGTCCCAAAACTAATCCTAACTGACCCTACCACTATTCAAACTAAGGTCAGGAGAATGACTCCCTTTGACTGATGAGGCAGTGCTCTGCTTTTACATTAGAGCTTCTCTTAATATACTATTTTGAGATTGCTTCCAGTCAACTTCGGTATCCAGGCTTGTAACTCTTTTACAATGCCTTTGGGTTTCCCCTGATCTCTAGAGATTGCTCTCCAGGTGTCTTTTCATGAACTTTGTTTGATCCCTTTATCTATGCTGTTTGGCCTTGTATATTCTTGTGGACTATCTTTTCCTGGATGGGGTACACATTTTCAGTGACTACTGGTCCCACTTTTTAGCGTTAGGTTATCCTGGTTATCTTTTCTCTCTTTTGTACCTTATCTTGCCTTTCCTTCATACTCTCCTACTCCAATATACTGCATTTTGTCACTCTTGAACGCTGGAATATTCGCCCTCTTCCTCAGGTTTAATTATAATGTTCGTTTCAGTATTGTTACAGTTCAAGTTCATTAACTTTGCATTTCGGATTTCATCAATTTCACTGGGACGGGTTTCTCCAATTACATAACGAGACCCATTCGGCCTCCCTGTCCTCTTGTTCTCTGAGTTACTTCTTATCACAGGGAAACACCTTTAGGCCCAACAGTCGCTCAGGACCTTCTCTCGCATTTGTTTCTCTGCCAGTTTGTTCTCTCCAGCTTCTATCTTTCTTTTCGTTTAGCGGTCTGGTGTCACTTCGGATAACAGGTGCAGTGGCTGATCCCTTAGCGAGCGGATTGGTGTTGGCGTAGCTAGTTGGACAGCCTGCCCGTCACAAAGTCTTAATGGTCATGCCACCAACGGGTTTCGGGCTCCCATACCTTTGGTTCGTCACTGAATCTGTATGCTGGCTCTCCAGCGTCTGCTGCTCTTGTTCAGGGCAGTTCTGAACTTTTGAGTGCTGTGCGGCTCTGGTTATCTCCTCCTCTCGCTTGCATTACGCTATATGAAGGCCTCCCCTGCTGGCATATGTTTCTCTCTCCGCCTCCGCCCCCCCTTTCTCTTGGCTTGGTGTGTCCTCTCTCTTAAATCTCCTTGTTGCAGTGAATTGGAGGTTTAACCTTAAAGAGACAGATTCTGCTCCTTGATCATCATGGAAGATGTTAATTTTGTTTTCATCCCAGCTTCTGGATTTATTGCTGCTAGGCATCTCAGATAGTCCCATGTATGCCATCATGGGGAACGGCCTAGGGACTTCCTTAAAGGAATGGTAGTCCTTGTCCCCAAAGGGGGAGTCTCTCCAAGTGATGTCCCACTTGTCCAGACCCCTAGGGAGGGTCTTGCGGAGCGGGCTCACCTCCCTAGCCTCAAAGGGGAAGGCTCCCCTTGGGGAGAAAGAATGAATTCCCTCAGTTCATCACAGTGCACACAAAACACTCTTAACACGTTAGGCCAAAATTATACAAATATAATCATTTATTTATGCCTTTGAACAAACTAACCGTTAAAAACCACTAGTAAGTAGTACACTAAAACATTAAATACTCATTCACTTTTTAGACACTGGTAAAACAATGTGAGTGAAGGAAGTGCAGCAAAGCAAGTGAATAAAGAAAAAGGGAAGTGTGACAAATCTAGCAATATCATCGCCGATTCTCTGGAGGGAAGCTTCTCTTATGTGGCCAGGGAACAGCGGAAGCTACCTGACTTTTACCCTGGGGGTGGCTCTGTGTGGGAGGACCACATAAGGGAAGACAAACTCCAGAGAGGCAGACAACAACTGGATCAAAATATTCTTGCAGTCACAATTCCGAATGAAACTCATGTGCCCCTGCAACATACCTACATGGCTTATTGTGATGTAGTTAAATAATACCCAGGTTTTCTCAGCCAACCACCTTATTTACCCCCCACCCCTTTTTTAGTACTGAGACAAGGAGGAGGGATAGAACAATGAAGATGACCCGAAGCGGGAAGCCAATGCTGCGTTCTATTTTTTTGAAAATGTTAAGCAAAGCTGGGAAGTTTAAAGCTGACACAGCTGACCAGAATGAGAGGGCGAGGCAGAGACTGAAACTGTTGCCACCTTGTTCCGATGCCGGTCGGAACAATGAACACGAGCAGACTGTAAAAAGCAGTACAGGGCTGAACATAAACAGCGTGCAAGGAGACCAAATGGAAAGAAGCTTGCTGCTTTATGGCCTTAAGCACCTGAACCCGCACGGAGCACACAAAGACAAAACAAGGGCTAATAGGACGCACACCGAACCAGCGGACCGAAAAGGAAGGAGAAGGAAAGCCGCGAGGAACGCCAAAGCTGCCCGATAAGGCCAGTGAAAGTGAATGGGTTACCTGAGCGCTTGAAGGTGAATGCTGTGTCGCACTAGCAGCGCAAGATAGTCAAAGTGATACCATTAAAGAAACCTATATGGATGTAAGCAACATTAAGACAGGGTCAGCGACCCAATATTTCAGAAGAGTAGCTATTGTAAACACAAACTTTCCTGAAAAAGGGTTGGTGAGTCAACATTTTAAAAGAAGAGTTGAAAAAGATACATACGTTGCTGAGAAAGGGTCAGTGACCCAATATTGGAAAAGCATTATTTTTTACTTTTATTTTTGTTAACATCTTAAACATACAAACAGGTGCACTGGAAATCCTGTCACCAGAACACCTGCAACAAAAGAAGACATTATCTTTTCGTTAAGTGCCTTAAAGAACCACAACCCCTCCCTCCCTCCTTTCTTTCTTTCTTCCCTCCCTCCCTCCCCACATCCCCCATCCCCCCCCCCCCGCCCAAAAACATTCCAAGATCTGGGAAGAAGCATGTTGCAACAATTGTGGAAAGGACGAACAAACGAAGAGTAAGGACCAGCAGAAACCATTCAAAAAGTTCGAGAGTGAGGAGAACCCCCTACAATTGAACCTAACCAGTAGTGGTGAACCCAGAGAAAAGCACACACATTTTCAAGAAGTCCACAGGCCTCCAGAATTTACAGTCTCAGAGCCACATTCATCATTCAAAAGGACTGCCATCCATTCCTGCACAAAAGAAGACATAGTTCCATTAGCTATAGCCGCTATCTTCTCATAGATAAAGATTGCCTTTAGCTTGTTGAGCCATTCCGCTTTAGATGGGGCGACTGGACTCTTCCATTTTTGAGCAAGCGCCAACCGCCCTGCTCTCAATGACTTTTCGGGAAGCCACTCACCTAGAGTCCAGCATAGGCGTGCCCAAGACGACCTCCAGAGGGAGTAGGGATGGAGAGACCCCCGCTATATTCTTGATCCAGCTAAGTACTTGTGACCAAAATACCTGAATCACAGAGCATGTGGTACCAAGTACCTCGCTGTGAACACGTTCTGGGACACAACAGGGACACATTTTTAAACATTTTGGACAAAACAACCGGTGGGCGGTGCCATGAATGCAGAACCTTAAAGCCATGCTCCATCGCCGCAGTGTACAGCTCCCCCGAGAAAATGGTTTTAAAAATGTCCCTCGATGTAGAGTCTGCTACAGGCATACCCAATCTCCCCTCCCAAATTTGCTTAAAAGGCTGTCTACCCTCCATGTCCGCCGTAACCAACAATGTATAAATCTTAGAAAGAGAGCCCTTTCTGGTCGGGGCGCAAGCCAAAAATTGTTCAAAGGGGAAAAAGGGACGCTTCAAATCGGAGACCCACCTTGGGTGCATGAGTATTCCCTTCAGGCGAAGATATTCAAAGACAGAGAGAGACTCCTCCCCCAATGCTTCGGATAGCTGATCATATTCAATGAATCCCCCTTGACAAAAGAGCTGAGCTGCCCTCTCCAGACCCCCATCCGACCACACCCGAGTATCCCTGAACCCCCTGGATCCTAAAGTGAAGGGGGGCCCCCAAAGCAAAGACAAAGGGGAAGGCCAGGAGGAGAGCCGTTTATTAAATCTTTCAGGTTTCCACGAGTCCCACAAAATGGCAAGAGTAGGATGACCCTTAGGGCAGGGAGGGAGAGACCTCGGTGGGGCCCACAGCAGATCCCGCACCTTCTTTGGATGGGCGTGACAATCCTCGATATAGGTCCAGTACGTCCTCATATCCTCTCTCATATGCTCCAACATCACACAAACTTGGGCTGCCTTGTGGTACAACCTAAAATCCGGAAGTCCAAAGCTACTTAGGAAGGGTTAAAGTTGCATACTTAATTCTAGCTCTTTTGCCCTTCCAGATAAATTGGTGAATACTAGAATGCAGCGCCTCAAAAAAGGCCTCCGGGATCGCCACAGGGAGAGCAGAGAAAAGATAAAGACGGGGCAAGATGTTCATTTTTATCAAGACCATACACCCAAACCAAGAGAGGGGCCCATCGATTAAGATCTCTCCTAATCTTTACCATTATCAGGGGGAAGTTAGCTTGGAAAAGTTGTGTTATCTCTTTAGGGATGATGACGCCCAATTACGGGGTAGCATCCCGTTCTATTCTTACGCCCAAAATCTCAGTTCTCCCCCGTGTGTCACCATGTCTATTGCCCATAGGCATTATGCAGGATTTGGAAGCATTCACCTTGAGCCCTGAGAAGGAACCAAAGAGCGCTATAAGATCCAACGGCCGAGGCAGAGTGGTCTGGAGATTTGTAAGGTAGGCTAAGATGTCATCTGCAAACAATGAAAGTTTGAAGTCATAGTCCCCACACCTAACTCCAGTAATCTCCCGATCAGCTCGAACTGCTATGGCCAGAGGCTCCATTGCCAGGGCATATAGGAGCGGGGACAAAGGACAACCCTGACGAGTACCCCTAAAAAGAGCCAAAGGAGACAAAGTGCACCCTTTAACTAAAACCCGCGCCATGGGACGGTTGTACACGGCCGAGACCCAACCACAAAAGTTATCTCCCACACCCATTTTCCGGAGCACTTTACCCATGTAAGGCCACTCGA
The DNA here is from genome assembly GCF_040938575.1 of Ambystoma mexicanum. Lineage (NCBI taxonomy): Eukaryota > Metazoa > Chordata > Amphibia > Caudata > Ambystomatidae > Ambystoma > Ambystoma mexicanum. The sequence continues at coordinate 1,051,696,530 of NC_090935.1, forward strand.
CACAGTCGAATGCCTTTTCTGAGTCGAGTGAAAGAAGGTAACCCTCCTCATCTCGCCTAGAGACCTCGTACAGAAGATCCAGGGTCTTCTGCACGTTATCAGAACCCTGACGACCAAGGATGAAGCCCATCTGGTCCCCATGGACCAATGACGGGAGGAGTTTCATAAGCCTGTTCGCCAGCAGTTTTGCTAAAATTTTGACATCCGTATTAAGAAGGGAAATGGGCAACATGATTGACACAGGAATGGATCTTTCCCTTCTTTGGGGAGAACCACTATGAGGGCAGACATCATGGTGTGTGGAAGGGTACCCAGCTCCAGGGCTGCATTAAACATTTTAGCCATGAAATGGGCTAGGGTGGAGCGATACACTTTTAAAAAACTAACTGTAAAACCATCATCACCTGGGGAGGTACCACTTTTCAGGGAAGCAATGGTGTCAACTATTTCTTGGGGAGTAATACGTTGCTCGAGAGGGTCCGCTTTTTCAGGGAGCAGACGGGGGATGGGTAAGGACTCCAGCAAGCTGTCGACATCAGCACCATCCCTAAAGTACTCAGCAGTATATAGATGCTCATAGTATGACCTGAATTGCTCCGCAATCTTTCCATCGCTTAAAGCCCTACCCCCCTCAGAGTTGCGAACAGAGTTAACTCTCCTATTTCTAACCTCCACACCAATATCCTATCTGCTTTTCCCCCCTTCTCCATGTATATCTGCTTAAGAAAAAGACAGCTTTCTTTTTGTCTGCCCCACAAGCAAAGCTGCAAGACTTGAGCGCAGCTGTTGCAATTCTTCCCATTTACCAGGAGACATCTGCATCTTCAATTTCCCCCCAGGCTGGATAGCTGCAATCTTATCTCTCAAAAGCTTCTCTTCCAGGTCCCTCTCCTTTTTTTCTCGAGCCCACCCCTGATGGTCGGCTTAAACACGTCCCAAACTCCCATGACACCCACCTCCCCGTTGTCTTTATTAGCGAAATAGTCTGCGATAGCGGCCAAGACCGTTTGTCGCACCTCCATATCCTGCAGCAGGAAATCATTGCACCGCCATTGGGAACCAACCAGTGGAGAGGGAATTCCCAGCTTAACCTTAACCAAGTCATGGTCGGACCAAGGAATGACTTCTACCCCATGTTCTGTAATTTCCTCCTTCAGGGACAAATCTACCAGGACGTAGTCAATACGCGATAACGATCCATGCGTCTTAGAATAGTAGGTAAAGTAAGGGTCCCGACCCTCCTCCGGCGTCCCTGTATCCCACAGCCCCAACTCCCCGTTAACCTCATGGAAGACGGATGCCATTTTTTTCTGAACTCGCCAGTCCGGACAAGTTACGGACAACCTCCTATCTCTGTCGGGTCAGAGAGTCATATTAAAGTTCCCTCCCACTAACAAATTACCCTCGGTGAACTCAACAATTCTACCGCTCATCCCCCTCCAAAAGTCATCCTGCGCCTCATTCGGAGCATATATACCTACCAGTGTTAACATCGAGCCCCTTACCTCTCCCTTGACCATTATATACCAGCCCTCTGGATCCGTTTTTTGGGCTTTAAGCCCAAAATGCACCTTGGGAGAGACCAAAAGGGCAACACCCCGTTTTGTAGCAACATAGGAGGAGGTACATACATGCTGAATAGCCTTGCCCCTAAGTTTTGGTTCTTTACCTTTGACCCAGTCTGTTTCCTGTAAAAACAAAAAATGAAGCTGAAGTCTAGTCTCTCTCAACGTCAATGACAGTTTTGTTGGGGAATTCTAACCCCGCACATTCAGGGACCCCACTGTCAACCGCTGAGGACTATCCTCCATTAAAGAGGCCGTTACTGCTCACATGCCCCATTGGGGATCCCTTAGTACCGCCCTCACCATGCAGTTTTGGGGCCTCCCGGAAATACGGAGCCCCCCCCCCCCCAACCCTTCACCAATTCCCGGAATATGTGGAATAACAAGAACAAAACCCCCTTGAACATACCCCAGCACCTGAGCCAACCCCCCATCCACCTCCCCCCAGAACGCCTGCAACCCAAGCGACTTCATCCTGCCGCTAGGTCCGGCCTCCAGTGCCCCCCCCCCGGGGTCCATAAAACCTTAATGACAACTGTTACAAGAACAAGAGCCTCCCCCACCCAACCCCAAAACAAAGGTCAAATGCTTCAGCAGTATTGCTACCAAGCTCATCCAGGGCCCCCTGTCGACCCCCAAAAGTTCCCCCGGCCAGACACAGCTAGAAGAGTTTATTATAAGCCCCCCCCCACAGGATCAAGATCAACCCTGATGCCAGCGACAAGAAAAAAATTCAGGTCTTAGAAACACTTAGCGAGGACGGATCCACTCTCCTGAACTTCCTGTGTCCCCTGACTTTCCTCCTTTCCATGGGGGGACCAGACCCGGCTGGACCAGCCGGGACACGCTCCTGATTTTGGTCCAATGTACCTCCAGCTGGATCGCCCAGGAGCTCTCGGGACACCCTGCGGATATCATCCTCAGTAACCAGCGCATATTTGTAGCCCTCTAATTCAAAAGAGAGCGAGAAGGGGCATCCCCATCGATACCTCACCCCCTTGGCCTGCAACATTTTAGTGAGCGGGGAACAGAGAGATCCTTGCCCCTTCCAACTCCACAGGACCTTTTCTGCGCGCCAACTCTAGGATTTTGCTTTTTTCAGAGAAGTAATGGAAACGGACAAGGATAGACCTGTGGCCCTTGTTGGGTGCCCCAGCCTTGTGCGTCCTATCAATAGTATGTTTGTTTGTGTTGGCATCATCGAAAAGCAGTCTCACCACTCTCCGGAAGGTCCAAAAAACACAGGTTACATCGACGCTCCCTATTCTCCAAATCTTCAATTTTCAGGGCACACTTTTCCTCACTCCTCTCCAGATTGGCCAGGCGCATGTCCAATTGCGTTTCCAGGATATCCACCGAAGAAGTATTGGCCTCCAAAGCTTGGATCCTATCATCTATAGAGTCGATTTTCTTATCCATTGTGTCCAGCCGCACCGCAATATCCGCCCTGAAACCTCGAATCTCCTCCACAAGGGCTGCCATACCTTTAGTAACAGAGGCCGAATCCGCCTCCCCCGGAAGAGCAGAGGCCGCCATTGCAGGGCGAGGATCTGGGGCAATCCAACGGAACCGCTGCAGGGACTCTGACCAGCTCATGGGCCTGTGAAGCCCTCCAATCCTCCAACTGAGGTTCCCAGCACTCCCCCAGCAAAGCAGGCAACATCAAGAAATCAAGGGGCCAGCCCGGCTGGGGGGTGCCCCGCAGACCCGGAGCACAAGTGGAGACAACCGGCTGGACAAAGTCTCTCCTCCACGGGCCGCACCGACCAACAATTCCCCGGTCCCCCTATCCGCTAGCCGAAGCTCCTCAGGGGCCAGGAAGCGGGCGCAGGAGCGAGAGGAGGCCACCCCATCAGTCATCGGCAGATATCGCTCAGCAAGTATGGATTCCAACTGCCACCGCACAGTTGGTCCCAAATCCCTCTGTAGCAAGCTGCTCTTCAGGTGGATGGGCCAGGGGCTAACAGGGGGGACCTCTAGACCGCCTCAGCTGCAGCCGGAGCAGTACTGCGCAACTACTCCCTGGGCCGCCCCCGAGTCGCGGCCCCTTTTCTAAGGGCGCTGTCCCGCCAAGGGTATCCAGGGAGCACAGCAAAAGGGTCCACAGACTGAGGAACCCCCGTGGGGCCAAAGGTGCGCACCCACCTCCGCAACTCCGGTCTGGCTGCCTCACCCCCGACCTGGAAGGAAGGTGCTCTCCAGCTGCTCTCCACTCCCACTCCGCCAATGGGCCTCTCCAGGAAGCCCAACACTCCAGCCTCCACCCGCTCCTGGCATCCTCAATGGGGAGCGGGGCACCCCTCCAGTCACCGGGCGCTCCTCACAGTGCGGCCTTGCACTGCTCCCCCACCGAGGGGAAGGTGCGGAATGGCTGGCGGGAGCCGCGCTGCAAGCCTCTCCGCTCGCGGCTCCCCGCGCCGTTCTCCTGCTCTACTCCTCCTTGAGACGTTGGATTTTTACCCCCCGGGCCCGCAGGGGCAGGAGCACCGATTCTGGGGGCCAGCCACCACACTGGGGAGGGTTATGGGGGGGGGGCTCAGGCCACACTTTCCTGGACCCCGGGGAGAGCAAGGCTGAGGCGCCCCCTGGTGGTTCCGTAAAAGCATTATTACGTGGATAAAAGAGTAATTGGAGAACGGAAAAGACCTGGCAGGTTAGTCAACCAGGCAAAGAGCGAGTCTGGGACTCGCACACATGCAGGAAGATAAAGCGAAACAGTAGTGTGGCATCCTGGCAGGAGAGTAACCCAGGAGTGTAATGAGAAGTGAACCCTTTTAAGGATCAGTGAGAAGAACAAGTTACTTACCAAATGGTAACGTTCTTTCGATTGGATGTTCCTCCAACGTATTCCTCATCTTAGATGTATTCCATCCAGCTTTGCTGCTCTTCGGAAATTTTTTCGGCAGAGGGCGCCATGCGCCGATGTCGTCGAGTCGATGGTCCCTCGAAGGCCTCCGCCGAGGGGGATGTCATCGGGTGTATAAGTAGCACGCGCGGCGCCCGTTGGCCTCAGTTCTGTTTTTCCCCTTTTTATCTTGGATTTTGTACTGTGTAGATTGTGCCGGCAGACAGATATCAGCCTTGCGAGAGTTGAGTTGGCAATAACACGGAAAAATCTACAGAGGGGTAGGCTGGGAGGGTGATGAGGAATACGTTGGAGGAACATCCAATCGAAAGAACGTTACCAGTTGGAAAGTAACTTGTTCTTCGAGTGAATTGTGTCCTCCAACGTATTCCTCATCTTAGATAGACTCCCAAAGCAGTATGGATAATTTCTCTGGAGGCGGGGTTAGATTTTTCAATGCCCTTAGATGGCTGTATAAAGTACTGCTTTACCAAAACTCAGCTCCTTAGACTGGGAAGCATCCAGACTGTAGAATTTTGAAAAGGTGTGCAGTGAAGACCAAGTTGCTGCTTCACAAATGGACCTTATTGGAACACCTCTTTGAAGGGCTGTCGAAGAGGCGATGCTTCTGGTGGAATGAGCCCTTAACCTTTCTGGTGGGTCTTTCTGTGCTAATCTGTAGCATTCTGAAATGCAAAGCACAATCCAGCGTGATATTGTCTGTTTTGTCATCGATTGACCCAGTTTCCTTCCGGTGTAACCGATAAACAGTTGGTTGTCCACTCTAAGCTTGGAAAGCCTAGAGATGTAAAAGCTTGAAGCTCTTTTTGGATCCAACCTGTGTAATCTTTCCTCCTCCTTAGTAGGATGGGGTGGAGGATAGAATGCGGGTAAACATTTTTCTGACAAATGAAAATCAGATACCACTTTAGGTAAAAATGAGGGTTTAACCTTCAACACAACTCTGTCTTTATGGAACACAGTATAGGGTGGCCCAGAAGACAGTGCCTGCAATTTGCTCACTCTTCTTGCAGACGTTAAAGCAACTAGGAAAGCAGTTTTCCATGTCAGTAATCTTAATGGACAAGTTTTCAAAGGCTCAAAAGGAGCACACATTAAGAATTTTAGAACCAGATTGAGATCCCAAATTGGCACTTGGAATGGGTAAGGAGGAAACACATTTGTGAGTCCCTTTAAGAATTGCACTACCAAAGGAATTTTGAAATAGGAGCATTCTTCCGACGAGCGCTTGAAGATGGAAAGCGCTGCAAGATAACCTTTAATGGTACCAACATTTAGACCTCTATGCGCTAGGGACAAGAGGAAGGACTGTACTTCCGGGATAGAACATAAAAACTGATCGACATTCTTTTCTCTGCACCAGTTGCAAAACTTCCTTCAACGGCAACGGTATAGAGATTTTGTTACTGGCCTTCTTGCCGAAAGCAACACCTCCATGACGTCATCTGGAAGGTCCCAATCCTTGTATCTCAGCCTTTCAGATACCAAGCATGAAGGTTGAGAGTTCTGACCTCTGGATGGAGAACCTGACCTTCCATTTGTGAGAGAAGGTCCTCTCTCTGAGGAAGACGTACTGGGGGACAGATGGACATGTCTAGAAGGTCCAAGTACCACGTTATTCTGGCCCAATCCGGGGCAATTAGGATCATGCGATTCCCGAACCGTCTCAGTCTCCTGATGACATGAGGAATGACGGGAATCGGGGGGCAGGCGTACAATAGTGGGAAATTCCACTCCACCACGAACACGTCTCCCACGGCTCCTCTCGGGGGAAATTCCCTTGAGCAATACCTTTCGCACTTCCGGTTGATTTCGGTCGCAAATAGGTCTACTTGAGGGGTTCTCCAAAGGGCGAAGATCTCTTGAATGACTTCCTGAGCCAGTTCCCATTCGTGGGAACACCGTGTTCGGCCTGCTCAGAGCATCTGCCGTCATATTCTCCTGCCCGGCTAGATGAACTGCTGTTAAAGAGATTCCCTCCTGAATTGCCCAATACCAGAGCTGCATTGCCTCTCTACACAGAGGTAGTGACCCTACACCTCCTATTTTGTTTAGATAATGCATGGCCACTGTGTTGTCCGTCATTATCAGGACATTCTTTCCCCTGACAGATGGCAAGAAAGCTTTCAGCGCTAGTCTGATTGCTCTCAGCTCTAAAAAGTTGATGTGTAGTTTGGACTCCGATGGAGACCAACGACCGCTGATTGTCAGATCGTTGGCATGTGCTCCCCACCCCATGAGTGAGGCATCCGTCACTACTGTGATCTCCGGCCATGGTTGCCAAAAAGGTTCTCCTTTTAGGATGTTCTCTGTACAAGTCCACCATACAAGATCTTGTCGAACCTTGTTCGGAATCTAGAGAAGATCCGTCATTTGACCTGAGAACTGGGACCACTGAGTCTTTAGAGCCCATTGAAGGGATCTCATCCTCAAACGCGCCTCTGGCACCAGGAAGATGCAGGATGCCAGGAGGCAGAGAAACTTTAAGAAGTCGTAAGCCTGGAGATTTTGGGCATTTTGGAATTTGGAAACCATCTGAAGAATGTCTTGAGCCCTCGACTTGGGAGGCGAGCTCTTTCCCAAGGATGTGTCTAATACAGCTCCTATGTACTGAAGCTGTTGGGAAGGTGTAATTTGCGACTTCTTGAAATTTAGGGAAAAGCCCAGTCTGTGGAGGAAGTGGCAGGTGACTTTCAGATGATCCAGTGCTGATCAACCAATCGTCCAGGTAGGAGTAGACATGAATCGCCCCTCTCCTGAGGTGCGCTGCCACCATTACCATTAACTTGGTGATGACCCTCTGGGCGGGGGTCAATCCGAATGGCAGGACTCGAAACTGATAGTGTGAGTCGCCAACTACGGACCTCAGGTATTTTCTGTGCTTGAGATGAATTGGCACATGAAAATAAGCATCCTGAAGGTCCAATGACACCAACCAGTCCTGAAGTTGAAGGGCCTGAAGGATCTGAGAAAGGGTAACCATCTTGAACTGGTCCTTCCTGAGGAACTTGTTCAAGTTTCTTAAGTCCAAGATGGGTCTCAGTCCTCCATCCTTTTTGGGGATCAGAAAATACGGGGAGTACCATCCCTTGTTCCTCTCTGCTGCAGGTACTGGTTCTATAGCACCTTTCTCCAGCAGGGTTAGAACTTCCTGCTGCAGAAGCGGGTCTGAAAACTTCAAAGGGTGTCTCCCTGGTGGATTGCTTTGAGGTCGCGTTAGAAAAGGAAGGCAGTAACCTTGGGCTATTATTTCTAGAGCCCAAACATCTGAAATTATGGCTCGCCATTCTTGCAGATGCTGCGACAGCCTGCATCGTACAGGTGTTTTGTGATGCAAGTCCTCAAAGTGGTTTTGTGGCGGTTGTTGCAGCCGCTGATGGAACAAGAGTTGGCAAAGTCAACAGACAGCTTGTGTTTTAAAGTAAATGCCGGGGAATTTAGAGAAATGCCGGGGGGGGGGATCCTTGACCAGAACTCCACTGATCACTGCAAGGCAAGGGAGTGGCAAGGAAATGACTGTTCAACCCTAAGGAGGTAGGCGGTAGGAACAGGTAGGGTTACTCACCCCCCATGCAATCAGATTCATGCACAAGCCACGAACAGGTAGGGTTACTCACCCCCCATGCAATCAGATTCATGCACAAGCCACTTTGCCAGCTCCTGAAATCGCTGGACCCCCGTTCTCTGTGTCTTGGTTCTGTTGAAGGGGGTCCATTAGTCGTGGGTCCAGAGGTCAATTTAGGTGTCGCGATATAGGTCCAGCTCGTCGTCGGTTCAGCGATATGGCGAGATGGTTCCTGGGACTGGAAAGCTGGACAACCCTGGCATGATGAAGAAAAACACTATATTGTAGACTACCTCAGAGGAACCTCAGGACACAATGCAGATGGACATCAGCAATGGACACTGGAGGACACTTGTAGAATATGCAGGAAGACAACTCTTGTGACAGAAACAAAGAAGCTGATCTTGCAATGCCCCTCTGTATGCTGAAGAGTTGTAGCTGCCGGGGCATCCCATGTGTTGCGTAAGTCGAGGTTCTATTGATTCCCAAGTCCGAACTCAGGATGGTGATCGATGCAGAGAGGTAGCCCATGAGGAAGTCAGTCAGCCGACTGGATGGTTCCGGGACACTTCTGAAGGCTTCCAAGGGCAGGATCCTCAAGCAGGGGTCGAGACTCGGTGTTCCTACTGGTCATAGGGTCAAAGCACCAGCGAAGGTCTTCTGGAGATCAGCAAAGGAGCAAGGCTTTGTCGAGGTGGTTGAAGAAGACTATGCTGGTTGACTGCACCGAGTTCCGGGTCTTCAGCAGGTTGCTACTTTTCATAGGGGTCTTGGCTCTGCCGAAAATCTGCTGAATGGCTGCAAATGTCCTCCTTTTATCCATGATTAAAGCCGGTGTCGCCCTCGAGCCCATCAATGGGAAGGATCTGCACCATTCATAATGACAAGAGTGGTCCAATCATGGACAGCCACCACATCTGCCCAGCAACACACATTGGCATGGATGTGGACTGAGAACAGATAATGCCAGCCGTCACACATCCAGCCAAAAACACACACTGCCGCTTTGCCCGGGAAAAGGAAGAGGCCAAAATACAAGATGGCCAAAGGACAGGTGAAAATCTCGTGGCACAGGTATTTTAGAGTTTATGATACTCTAAAAGGCATGAAGTGGTAAGGTGCAAAAGTGTATGATACAATAAAAAGAAATGCGTAATAAAAAGCCTAACCTATCTTGGACACATTATGCAAGTCACCATAAAGTTACAAATAACTAAGTTATAGGGGCACAAAGTATCCCTAATGCAAGCAACTTCACTGTAAGGCGAAGAGTGCAGTGCAACAAACAGAATTCCACAATGGAGAAAGGAGTTCTTCCGCACTGTTTGTAATAGGGATCAATCAGTGCCCATAAAACAGATGAGTTTAGCAAGGCAAGTGAAGTAAAAAGGCTTCCCTTGTCTTCAAAAGTGGAGGCAGGTGCAAAAACAACGGCAAAAAGTTGGGGGGGGGGGGGGTTTACATAGATTTTGATGGAGAGAAAGCAGCACTAATAAAATCTTGTCTAACAGCATAGCTGACATGAAACAAAGCATTTTGGAGTTTGCCTTAAAAGTTAAACTTTTATTTCAACATACCTGTGTTTTCTTCCGTTCCATTGTTGCACTTGCACTTTGTGATCGTGAAGTTTTTAAAGAAGTTTCTATTGGCCTGGCAGTTGAGAATTGATTCTCTAGAGAAGGCATCAGATCATGTGTCACCCACGCCTGTGTGAGAAGGGAACACAGACAAGTTAGAGAATGTAATTCATTGTTTATTCATAAAAGAAAATGTTTACCTATAGAATAAGAACCTCACTTTGTGCATTTCAGCAGCAGAAAACGTGCATATTTGATGGGTTTTGGCATTTTGAAGAATTGTTGAATCACTTGAATGCAAATACGATGAAAGGCACAGCAATCAAGCATAAACATCAATATAATCGACTACATTTCATACCAGTCTAACAAATTAATTCCCTCTGGTATTGTTATTTCTGATGAACTGGACCTTCCTTCCCAGAGATTTCTCATCTTGGATATGTTCCCCTGCTGATCTTTAGAACCGTTTTCCACAGCCACCACGGGGTGGCACTGTAGCTCTGCTTCTGCATGGTTGACTTTAATGGCTCCGAATAGGATGTCATGGACAGTACATGTTGCTCCAAATGCGCCCCCATTACCTCAGTTACTTCTTTTCTGTTGTGCTCAGCAGCTGAGAGAATGGAACATACAATGTTGTTCGAGCAATCCGTATGAGGGGTAGGCTGGGAGGGAGATTAGGAATTTGTGGAAGGAAGGACCAAACCATTTGAAAGAACATTACTAAAGCAAAGTAGTTTGTTTTCTTCGAAAGGAAGCCTCCCTCCCACAGATTCTTCAACTAAGGTAGACTCACAAAGTACTATAAAACCTGCAAGAGCCCTCCAGTAGGTCTTTAGCAAGAACCATCACCTAAAGCAGAAAACACTTTAATTCTGGCCCCAAAAAACAGGATCCTGACCTGCAAAGTGAGTCCAAGCAAAGTGTTCGGCAAACTTGCAAGGAAGCCCATATAGCTGCCCGACAGACACCAGGAACAGGAACACCCACTATGCGCCTGGTGGAATGGTCCCCAAGACCCTAGGGGGACCTGTTTCCCAACCAGATGAGCCCATTCAGAGGTGTAGAGGATAATCCATCAGGACAAAGTCTGCTTGAAATTGCCCTCACCATGGGAGCTCTAGATAAAGAGAAATGTTTCATCGTCCTAATAACAGAACTCGCTTGGGATCAACCAGGTGTAACCTCTCATCTCCATTAGACGGGTGAGATAGAGACAACAAGTGATGAACTGAAAAAAGTGGAAGCCAAAAACGACATTAGGCAGTAAAGAGGTTCTTACCCTCAATACTAACTTTCTCTAGAAAAGACCAGGTTCTGGGGCGTGATGAACACAGCCTGAAGCTAACTCACTCGGCTTGCAGAACGATAGCAACCAGAAAATAACGTTAAGGGTAAAATATTCTCAAAGAAAACCAATGTCAAGGATCAATGGATCAGTCATAAGGAAGGTCACAACCAGAATCGCACACAGGGACAATACAGTGCAGTGTGGGAAAGCAATAAGCAGACCTCTCAAAGTGCAATTTGGAATAACAAAAACAAGAGTTGCTGCGCGGTCTGCTTGAAGACCAAAATGGTGGGCAAATACCACTTTCACATTGCCACATTGGTGCCCTACAGAGCCAAAGAAAGAAGCAATTCCAAAACAGAAGCTGCCAAGCTGCCCAGGGGATCCAGACCTTTAGCCTGACACCAAGTTGAAAACTTCAGCCACCTGCAAGTAAATAGCTAGCACTAGATAGTAGGGGTACATCAAAAAATCTCGGTTTAATGGATGCCTTGGCCAGAGTCGAGGGAGCACATGGGAGGTTGACAGAAAGAAGCCCCTTTGCGTACCATTTCCGCACCCTAACCAGCATAAAAGCCTTACCTGTTCTATTCATGGAATAAGGACCCTTTAACCATCATTTGGAGTCTGGGAGTTTGCACCTCCATCTGTGACACTGTAATGTCTCTGTAATCTGTGAAGAATTAGATGACACCCTGCCGAGGACTTATCTTCTTATGGAAAATAATGCTGGATGACTGCCTGGTTTCTGGATTGGCTTATCCCTATTTTTGCTTGCATATTTCTGGACTTACTCGATTGTTGATGTGTTCTTCATGGGCTTTTGTTGGTTGGTGGCAGGACACAGTTCTTCACTTGATGCTTCGATCTGGTCTGTCCGTAAGATGTGGGTATCGTTTAAAGGGAAGGGGGCCCTGTGGTGTAGGTTTAAGGGTTACAAAGTTTGATATCACTGTTACAGAGGTCAGGGAAGCTTGAGTACTTTAATGGATGCAATGCTTGTTCCAAGATAAATAGATTGAAACAGCTTAAAGCCTTGAACTGGATCAGTGACAAAATTGTCAGACAATCCCACCTAATGTTCAGTGGCACAACTCTTCTTTATGTCTTGCACATGCTTCAAAGATGATTTCCTTTTTAGGGGACTCAATGGTTCTACTCCAAGGGATCCACGTATGTCCCAAAGTGAATGTAGACTTTGGTATAGAGGGTATCCCTTACACTTCTTTGCTTCTAGTAGGACAAAAAGGGTTGGGCAGCTATTCTCATAGCAAGAGGGACCCTGTTCAAGGTGAGTGGGACCCTGAAAGAGCCCCATCGGAAGATACCTAGTGGCCAAGGATTGTTTTTTCTGGCATTTTATGACCCTCTGGTGAATACACTCTCCAAATAAAAAAATATAAAGCTTTTCTCATTGAACTCCTCCTGAATGTTAGAGCATTTATTGGGGGGGGCAGGGGAAACCTAGATGTGTTGAGACTTTAATTTAGTTCTGGCACAGACTATTGACAGAATGCTCTCCCCATCACACTTGGATTTCAGAAATGAAGTGGCCCTGCCAAGAGTTCACACACAAAGAGCTAGAGTTAATAAATAAATGGCATTTTCTACACTCCAATGGAAAACATTACAAGCTTTCCTCCCATGTACACAGGGGATTCACTAAACGCGACCTACTCCTTGTTTCCGCTAAGCTCATACCATACATGTTCCTAAAGTTGAAATGCAATCCCGAGTTCTGTCAGACTATTCCCCTCTCTCCATTTCACTGAAGGTAATCAGAGTGAACGGTTGAGGCACCATCCTGGGAGGCTATGCAATTCTATCCTCCGAGATCTTATGTTAGGGGAAGAGAAAACATTAGCAAAAACTAATTAATTTACTGAGAATGGTTCTTCTGGGATGAACCCCGCAATGGTGTGGGTTGGATTTAAACACATTTTGAAGGGGGAATGAATTAGCCACCCAGCAGTGAATGTAAAGAAAGGAGAATCTAAGATTGCGCTCTGAGAAAGAAGTTCTAGAAAAAGAGATTCAACATAAGCTAAAGAGGTCTCTGAAAGCACGCAGATCCTTCAGATAATCAAGAGTCGAGCAAGAAGCTTACTTGACAGACAGGACCTCAAAATCCCTTTTAAGAACTAAATAGTTTTACCTTTCTCAAAGGGAGAAGGTTAACCAATTACTAGCCTACATATTGCAAAAATCCTCTACTAAAACCTAAATAATCGGGACACGAAGAGTACCTGGAAATAAGGAGAAAGAAAAAGGAGACACCATGACAAATTATTTCACCTCATCAATGAGGGGGATACTCTTAAGACAATAAGATATACCCAAATTGGATGAAACCCTTTACCAAGTACGAGACACTCTGTTGCCGGATGCCATTTGTCAGGTAATCACTGCATTTTATAACAGCAAAGCATTGATGGACGCACACATACTTTTTTATGAAACCTTTAAAGTTATCTTATGTCGACCTTGAAGGCTATCTGGAGCTCCTTCTACCAGTCGTGATCTGGGACTCCATCTATGGCTGAATCTGTCACCTCCCTGCTCTTAAAGCCAGGCAAAGATTCACTAGATTGCAGCTCTTACCATCTGATAAGCTTGCTCAACACAGATGCTAAAATGTACTCCAAAGTGTTGGCTTCATACAAGCATCACTGTTTCACCCTAATCAAACAGGGTTTCCTATTGATAGAAATATCCATGACAATATAGACCGGTCTTGGATCTGATGGAGGTGGAATGGCGTGGAGGTGGAATGGCGCGGTGGTGGGGGGCACTTTGGAACTTTTCATTGGTATGCCAGTGAATGATGCAAATAAAACCTTTGACAGACTTGAAGTCAAAAATGAGATTGCTGATAAATGGGACACTTAATGATCCAATATAAATATATATATATTCAGTAAAAAAACTTTGTTAAAGGGATGGTATGGTTAAGTTGCGCTACTAAAAACCTGTGAAATTCAGTAAAAAATCTTTGATAAAGGGACATTATGGTTCCAAGTAAAACCGAAAACCCCCTGAAATTCGCCAGTTATGGTCAGCTAAGCAACCATAACTCGCGCCACCACTGTGCACTGCTAAGACTAACACCCAGGACATCAAAGATGACATCACAAATGTCATTGATGACATCACTGATGACATAACATGCCTGGCTAACTCTTTTTTTCCTTCATTGATATATCTAGGGAAGTAACAGGCAGGAACTAAAAAGTCACTATACTAAAGTACAAAGTACTATGTTGACAGCACAGATCACATTGCATGTCGAGCTTCTTTTTTTGTTCACTGACATATGTAAGCCAGGTGGCTTTCTTCACTGTCAGTCAGAAGTTTAAGAAGTTAAAAGTGCTATATTTGTAGTCCTTACCCTTCTCATATGTTTTTACAATACTTTCCTTAGGTTACATCATATCATACATATGCATAGAAGAAGAAGAAGGAATCCAGAAACGCAAGAATCTTTTCAGTGCATGAAGTTAATAATCCGGATATGAACATTTTGTGTTAATACTGCAGTTTTTGGTGCTTGCTTTACGTTCCCTGTATATGCTTATATTTGTATGCATTGTGCTCTCTTTATGTTTTTGTGAGTAATAGTGCAATTATGCAGTAAGGGAAGCATATGTAGATACTTATGTTTCACAATATGTAAAAATCTGTAATGGAAGCATTTATCAATTTAGTATGCAACATGGGAAGGCTGAAAATATTGCACCTCTGTAGCACATGCTGCAGACAATGCCTACATTTCTTCATGAGTTTGTTCATGTACTGAAAGAACTCAGTAATGCAATGTTTTTTTTTCAGCAATGCATTACTTAATGAACTACGGGCATATCTTAGTTCTTCAATCATCTCTGATACTTTTACAGTAAAATAAAATCACCTTTCCACATGTCCCAGACAATGGCCCTAGCTTCCCACATATTTTCTGGAACTTTTTGATCGCTTTTGAGTGATCGATATGGTGACAAGGCGTACCCTCCCACCCCCATAAAAGGCCACACCCCATAGCTCATCTTCATTGTACTTCTGGCTATTGCAGATTGACTTTTGCTGCCTTTAGTGCTGTAGAGGAGATTACCTCACCAACCCTAATGGCATCCATGGCTGCTGTTGCTACATCAGCCTCGCCTCAGCACCACCCCCAACCCTCCACTACCACCACCTCCCCAAGGGCCTGCAGAGGGGAATACGAGTGAGGATGTAGAGAACGAGGATGAAGAGAATGAGGCCAAGGAACCAGCACTCGCCAGGAGTCGTGGGTGTGGCAGTTTTTTTACCACTCATGGTAACGTACCGAAAGCACGCGCAAACATGGTCACCTGTAACCAGTGCAATTTGCCGCTGAATCGTGGGAGCATTGGTTTGTACAGTTTTGGTACGACTTCCATTAAGCGACACCTAACTTCGTTCCACGGTGCGGACATTCACAAAGTTGTACCATGTAAAGAACGTAGTAGGTTGAGTTCCTCCGCAGCATCTTCCGTTTCCGATCCTCTCACCACAAGAGACACTCCTGTGGAAGAGCGCATCCCTCCAGCTGCTTCACAGGCCATTCGCGATGCTGTTGACCCTTACCTTTCGAGGGTCACAATATTGTGTATGTACTGCGACGCAGTACTCTGCAGGGGGGAGAGTCTTCAAAGTGCTTTCGAGACTACGGTCACGGAGCACCAGAAGAGCTGCTACCTACCTAAATAGGGGCCACCCTACATCTTCCTCTCTCCACCTGCCCTTTCTTATCCCCGTGGTTGGTGTCCCTTCCATACCCTCCTTTCCCCTCCTCTCCTAGTGTGTCGGTTGTACAAAAAGCCCCAAAAAATATTTAAAAAAAGTTTTTAAAAAAAGGCTCTTTTCAGAACCGCCTTTCTCAGTTTAAAAATAGAACTATCAAGTAAACGGTGCAGGCCCCCGCACATTTTTTTAAAAGTCCGCGGACAGTCATATGACAGATAAAATGTTGGGGTGCAACCCTAGCAAAAACAATGCACTTTTCTCTGGGAGTAAGTGGTGGCTCTGAAAAGAGCCTTTTGGTGGCGTTTTGTGTGTTTCAAAAACTTGGATTCGTCAAAATGTAATGCAAAATAGATGACTATAATTCCAAAAAAGGTCACAATGCATTTTGTACATTTCGAATAAAAATCTGATTGCCAGCATATGTAAGATGGACTCCATCTCTGCGAAAAATGAATGTGCTGCGAAACATAATATTTTAATTGTGGAAAGACGACATGCCAACATCTCTTAGAAAGGCACAAACAGCCTTATTGACATTGCGCCTCGCTTTCTCCATTTGTGGACGAAATGAAGAAGAACGCAGCCACATTTGTCTTTGTGCAATACGTGAAAAAATTACTTGGCAGTTTGGAAACATGTCCATGACCTTCTCAAGTCCTTCCTTCATTGCAAATTGCAAAGAAATTCCGGACACATGTCCTAAACTGTTCCCTCCACAATGAATAATAATTATGTCAGGATGACGCTCTGTCTGTAAAGTAGCACAGAGAGGTACCAAGTCCAGCCACCTCATTCCACACACTCGATGCCAGTGCACTTCCACATGAGGGAATCCAAGATCTGCAGATATACCACAACGTTCTGCATGCACCTTCAACCAATGTATCCATGAGTCTCCCAAAATCCAGATAATCTGTTTTCGAGCACACACAGCCATAGCGGTCTGTTATCCTCTCAGGAAAAAGACGTCCTCACTAAATCTCTCCGTACACAACACACCCACTAAACTTTACTGACCAATCCCTAGCTCCGCTCATTCTCATTTGCATACCTCTCCACCCCAGAATCCCTGTATGTAATACGTGCTGTCCACAGACTACTGCCATGTCCGCGGACATGTAGAAGATCTGAGCGTGGGGAATGTACATTTAAATAGTGTTCCCCATTTCCCCTTTAAGGTGGGCTCTGAAAAGAGCCTTTTTTTTGTTTTTCTTGCAGATGCCTGACAGACACCTGTTATTTTGTATTTTTTTGCGTTTTTTTCTTCTTAATTTACTCCTAAAATCTTCACATAACCTGTTCCAAAGCAACCCTTACATTCCAAAAGAACATGGCATTTCCCAAAAAAAATAAAGAAACACCATCTGCTTCAAAATAAGCCGCATTACTCGAAACAATGGTCTCGTGGCTACAGAAAAACATACTAGCTCTTAGCGTGAAAGCACGCATGCCTCGATTGATTGCACACCTAGCAATGCTTTGATCAGGACAAAAAACAGAACTGTTGTCCCATTTTGCTCTAGGAAATAATCCAGAAAAAATTACTTTTGCATTTTGAAGGATTTCGATTACTCCTTGAACCAACTGTTTCAAATCTCCCAACAAAGTAGGGGAACTCACGTAGCCCAAATGTGAAGCACCATAGTGCAAAATTACCACATGGGGACCGTTCTACATTGCAGTCAGGCACAGCGCTCCACACCACCTCCACTCCTCGAACGTCGAAATTGTTTGCCACATGCCTGCATTGAGAACAGTGCTGTAAACCATGGACAAACATATCTCCGACACCAACACCCTGACTGTCTCCACCTGCCATCTTCATTACACACACTCTCTTTCTACACAAATCAACAACGTCAACATCCGATTGGCTGATCCCCAAAGTCCCCTTTCCATGCTGGATTTGCTGTAAAACCCCATATGTGGCACGCCCTACCCGCGGACAGGCGCGGTGTCCACACGGCACGTAACTATTAGCCAGCCCTCTACCCTTTCCACATCACTCGTGAATCCATTCCCTCATTGGACACAGCTAAGCAGTCACACAACCATCCACCAATCACATCCAAGACCTCTACATCTAACTCCATCATGAGAGTTCCACACTTGATCCCTCTGAATGCAAGTCTCATATCATTGGAAAGCACCTACTACAAAAACTACTGTGCAAGTCTCGAAGCTTTCTACTTACAGCTCCATGCATATCCACATGCATGATTAAAAAGTACAGGTATGCATATTTTATTCAGAGTACATGTACAACTCTTATGAATCCATACAAACAAACTAATGCCACTAAATCTGCATTGCCAATACATACATGCCAACGCTCCCGCTTTAAGCGCGAGACTCCCGATTTTTAATTGAAAAATTGCACGCATAACCTATACATTCATGCCAACCCTCCCGATTTACACGCAAAACTCAATTTCCCATTAAAAAAGTCACAATTTTTTTGTGTCTCCCACCTAAATTAATGTTAATCCCAATTCGATCGTATGAGAAAAATAAACGTTCCCGATTGCTGTGGTGAATTCTCCCTCTCAGGTGCTCCCGATTGTTCGCAAGTCTAGTTATAATATGAAATTATTCAAATTTTTCCCATTTACTATAATGAACTATCACTTCCAAACCTCTCGGCTAACTACAACGGCTGCAAAAAAACAAGGGAATTTCATGAATTGCAAATTCTACTCATTTGCAAAGCAGGTTGAACTAACATACTGCAAAGAACATATAAAGGCTGCACATAGTCAAATGAAATGTGTGCATACACTATGTTCAGATATCAAACGAGAATACTACCACGAAAACTTAAGTTAACGTGTACATTAACATCAGTGCTATAAACACACAAAATTACTAACTTCTTCCTTTTACAATTGCAGTGAAGACCACTCTCCTGAAAATCAACAGCATCTAAACTACAAACAACATATCCGAAGAAACCTGCTCATTCCACAAAAAAAAAAGTAAGTAGAAGACTACCTTAATATTCTTACTGTCCCTCAAAGAGACTGTGTGGTTCAATCATGTAATTTGCGCACCAAAAAAAACATCGATTTCTGAACCATTCTGCCCACAAATCCCCATTTATTAAACAGAAATTAAAGGCAGAATGGCACACAAATTCCAGTTTTTTTGGAACACAAATAACATACTCAAGCCTTAGAATGTTAGTACTACAAAACAAATAACTGTTTTAATTTTATACCATTAAGTTTACTATTAATGTTTCTCCTCACCACTAGCTCACTTTCTACTCTCATATCAACCACAGTGTAGTAACATACAAACAGAAAAATAGCCTTCCCAACTCATTCTAACTGCCCAATGCACATTCACACATCACCACAAACATCTTCCCCATCAAACTCATACACGCATGAACACAGCACACATACATTGTAAAACAGACTAACCCAATACCTTCTTTTTTTTCAACAGACCCCAAAGAATGCCTACCAAAAAACAAGTCCGTAGAAAGCAACGCAGAAATAGAGCAAATGAAAATAAAAGTGTCCAAAATAAGCATCCATCTATACCAGAGTTTGTACAAAACGTTCAAACAAAACAGCTAATGCAGTCATTTAGCGAAACAAAACAAGCTTCAACTACAGAAACATTGCCTCCTCTATCAAAATGTGAAATGAAACAGAAAATGCTTAACAAGTCGTCGGCTAACAATACTACTAACACTGCTCCTATAAATCCTGATATACTAGTAAGAAACCATACTAAAAAAAGTATTTTAGCAAAAATGTTCCGCCACAGAGTCCTTCAGAATCTAATAAGAACAGGAGCGAAATCATCCACAACCCTTAAAACCTACCGTAGAAAAGTAATCCTAGAAGCTCTCGTAGACAGTGCAATCCTTCCCAAAAGGAAGTTATTTATTTTAGTTTTAAACAGGATGAAACCACTAACAAAACTACAAAAGAAACTTCTCAATAAACGGAATGTCAACAAAAATAACTTCTTAAATATCTGTGGAGGTGAATGGAGTCACACCACGACCACAGAACCATATTTTAATGAAGAAGCATACAAACAAAACCAAACAAACACAATTGCCATCCATAGCAGTGGACGAGGATATCAAAAAATCAATAACACCATCATGGAACAAGAAACACTGCTTACAAAAGTATCCCCAGAAAACTCAGAATTACCTCTCTATTCGACTGAACCAGAACGTCCAGTATACAAACGGCCGTGCACGTCAATGTGTAACATTCCCAACAAATCTTTCAAATCTTTACGGCAGTTCCTCAATCAGTATGTGAAAGGTAAAGACAAAATCAAAATGAAAGCGCTGCAAAATATGGATACCTGTCCAGTGCGCAAATACACAGGACTACAAGGACATTCATTAGCCTGTATTTCAGGACCTATTTGCAAAAGCACCTTCCATGATATCAAAATGATATCAACACATCATTCAAATGTAAGAAATCTAGTGTATAAACTGTACTATGCTAAAAGTCCTGCTTTAGTACTAGCCAATTCAAATAACTCTCTTCTACGTGGAAACCCAAATACCTACAAGAAGAAATCGAACGTATCCAGAGAAAATATTTTGGAAGTGAAAGCCACTTACAAAATACAATACCTTTAGAACAGACTAGCAACAATTCCGAACATGGCAACCTTCTATTACACACATACAAAAAAAGAAATGCTAAAATTTAAAAGTACATCCGCTGAATTACCAAACCATGTGTTTGTGTGTTGCCGCAGAACTTTTTACAAAAGTAACACAAAAACTATAGAGGTAACATACAAAATAGAAGACAATCAAGATTCCAAATGGTTTGAATTAGCCCTCTACCTTTTAGCAGAAAACAAATACGAAATAAGTGAACTGTTAATATGTTGCAGTTACTGCACTACAAAACTTGACAACAACCAAACTCCTTCACGTGCTATCACAAATAACTTGTAATTATTCCCACTACCAAAACCCCTGCAACAACTCAATTTGTATGAGAGCATCATAATTCAAACAGTACACCAATTTCAAGCAATAATACGCCTTCAACCAAAAACAGCAACATTACCTCCCTCTGAATTGGTGAAAGGCATACGTGGCAAAGTAGTTTATTTATCACTAGATCTGACAGAAAATGTGCACACTCTAAGAGTGCAACGTCCAATAGAGCAATCTTTAATTGTCTTAGTAAATGGTGTACCAACAAAAGACAAAATAATTTGGCAACAACTCGTGGACTTGCATAAAGTTACAAAAGCCTTGCAATATCTGAAAGACAATAATGAATACTACAAAGAAATAAACATTGAAGAAAGCTTAAGGGAAACAACTGAAATAATTCAAGAGTCATCAGAAACTGGTCAATTTTAACTTCTAGATCCTGCTGTAGTATCCACTCTTTTGGACCATTATACAATTCATCCATTGCACTCTAATGACAGCATAGATGATGCACTAGAAACTTACTAAATGCGACAAACCAAAGGTTCACCAATGAGCATATGGGAAAAAAGTATAGAAGCACGTGCTTTTCCACTACTATTTCCTACTGGCAAAGGAGGAAGATACGATGATAGACCCACTCAGATAACAGCATCAGAATATTGCTCATTACGAATGTATTCTGAAGATCCACATTTTTTCTAAATCTGGGAATACATATTCCACCTACTCTTTGAAAGTGAACTAGCAACCCTATGTTGCACACATATTGAAATCAAGAACTCACTTTCAAAATATGTCAGCTATGTAATGAATACAAAAAGTGCAAGAAAAAGATGACGTTTTACAATCAAGCATAACAAATCTGTTTGCAAACATGCGTGGTACGAAAGAATACTGGTTCCGACGTCACGGAGATGTACATTGTATGATCAGAAACCTTGGCCAACCCACTTGGTTTGTTACATTAAGTTGTGCAGCATATGCATGGGAAGATTTACATGATTTCCTATGCATATCAAACAACAACAAAACCAACATAGATATACTAACACCTGAAGAACTTTTCTCTCTAGATCCAGTTAATATTTCAAGATATTTCCACCATCATTTCATTGCTATGCTACACTTTATTTGTAATAAAACTGTACCTCCCCTCAGAAAAGTGCAACACTTCTTTTGGAGAAAGGAATACCAAGCCAGAGGAGCACTACATATCCACATGCTTTTATGGATTAAAGGTGCACCTAAATTTGGTCAGGACAGCGATGCCACTGTTTTGCAGTTCATCCAAAAATATGTCACTTGTGAAATCCCTTCACAAACGACAAATAATGACCTTCATGGACAAATTGTACAATTTCAAAGACACAAATGTGGCAAATATTGTCATCGCAAATACAACAACAAAGGGAAATACTACACCAAATGCTGCTTTGGTTTCCCTAGACCAGTTACAGAAACAAGTGAAGTGAGCAACTTCATGTCTTCAGTTCGACATAGTGTTAACGGTAAATCACCTAAGAACACGTATTACATAAAAAGAACAGAAGAATCAAAATATATCAATGATTACAATGCAATCATTGCCCTCTTATGGAACGCAAACATAGATGTGCAGTACATTGCAGACAATTCCACTGCAGTTGCACGATATGTTACAGCCTACTTAACAAAAGAAAAAAAAACAGAGCTTCAAGACCTCTGGAATGACCTATCATCAGACAAAACACCATCTCAGAAATTGTACATGGTAGGCATAACAATGCTCTCTCATAGAGAATGTGGCGCCTACGAAGCTGCAGATCGTTTAACCGGTAATGCTTTTTACGGAAAATCTGAAAATATAGTATGGCTAAGTCTTGGTCCTGCTAAATCTAGAAAAAGAGTTCTCAAATCATATGAGGACATAGAACCAATAGCCAAAATTGATCCCAACAGCCAAGACATTTTGAAAAACAATTTACTAGACACATACTACCCCAACAGGAGTACCACTTTGGAAACCATGTGTCTATACCACATAGCCCAAAAGTTTGCATACAAAAATAATATAAAACCCTATGAAAAAAAAGGTAGTTATAGAGTGACAGATTGTGAAGGAAGCTTAGTGAAACTTACCAAACGAAGCTTAATTAATCATGTCAAATTGTCATTGAAAACTCCTAAACAGAAAGAACTATATTACATGTCACTGCTACAACTTTTTAAACCATGGAGAAAAGAAGAAGAGATACTAGATAACTATGACTGCTATGAAGACGCTTTCAAAGCAAATGAAAGCACCATCACTGATGTGAACTTTACGCAGCACAAAACAATGTTGCACAATGAACAGCAACACGAAGAAGAACTCCAGGCCCAACTAGACAAGGACTCTCCCGACAGTAGTCAACCTTCTGTAACAGGAAGCCAAGAACAACTGGGACAGCCACTAATAGCAAATGAGGCAGAATTAGCTATGACAAAAGTAGAAAACACCATGTGTCACTATGAAGAAGATGAACAAGTTACTTCTTACCTGGTAACGTTCTTTCGATGGGATGTTCCTCTGACGTATTTCTTATCTTTGATAATTCGTCTCCAGCTTGCTGGCCTCGGAAATTTTTTTCAGCAGAGGGCGCTGCGCATCGACGTCCGTCGAGTTGGTGTCCCTCGACATCCACCGTATCGGCACCGACGTCACCATGCCCATAAATAGCCACGTGCAGCGTCCGTTGCTCAGTTCCGTTTTTCCGCGCTTCGTGGGGCCTCAGAATATCATTGCTCAGTTCTTCAGTCAAATAATACTTCAGCATTCCTCGTGAATACTGACTCGTACTCAATGGCTTCCTCATCCGAACCGACGACTCCACGGTCCGGCTTCAAAAAATGTTGTGGAAAGAAAATGTTGTTGACGGATCCTCACAGGATCTGTTTGTGGTGCCTGGGAGTCGAGCACCATTGTTCGGAGTGCGAGGACTTCGAAACAGAAGACTTAACTGTACTACAATCAAAACTTAAGACCAGCGCACCATTTCTGAAGAAGTAAGAAAAGAAATTGCACATGGTGTACAACACGAAAATAAAGAATGTACCTGCCAAAATTACAAACCTATACAGCTTTATGTCAGTGGTGAAGCTGGTTCAGGCAAAACATTATTAATCAAAATCATCAGCAAGTTCCTTAAACAATTGACAAACAGCAAACTGTCAGCTGTTTTAACTGCCCCCACAGGTTTAGCTGCCTACAACATAGGCGGTGTCACTTTACACCGATTACTACTCCTTCCAGTAGAACAGCAAAACAAATTAGACTATTACAAACTTTCTACAGAAGCTGCAATGGAACTACGCAGAGTATTAAAACAAATGAAAATGCTACTAATAGATGAAGTGAGCATGGTCTCCAACCTAATGTTGGCTTTAATTCACCTAAGATTGCAAGAAGTACTTAAAACAAACTACAAAGAACTCTTTGCAGGAAAACACATTATTGTTTTCGGAGATCTCCTGCAATTGACACCAGTGAAAGGTGAACCTATTTTTAAAACCTTAGGACACAAACTCTGCCGTAAAACTGTTGGCAGCATAGGAAATGTCAACATTTCCAATACAGAGAATTAAAAGAAAACATGTGTCAATCTGCAGACCTCACTTACGCCAACATTTTAATAAGTATTAGAGTTGGTGTACTATCTCAAGAAGCACAAGCAATATTGAAAACCCGGCACATCCATGCACTTTATGGCGATAAAGCATGTGCTACTGATGTTATGGAACAATTAGCGCACAAAAATCTCAATTGTATGGCCTTAATGCCAACTCTTGCAAGCTGTTCCAAATTCAATGAAACAATGTTAGAAAAGAAATGCAACCAATAACTGAAATTTGCTCCACAGACAAACTGGACGTACATGGTATGACACTACGCATGTGTCAGCAAGCCACAACAAGACTAAATACCTTAGAAAATTCAATCTCCAACACAGCTGGGTTGGAAAAAATATTAAAATTATCCTTAAATTGTAGAGTAATGCTTAAACGTAACCTTGACGTGGAGCAAGGACTAGTTAATGGGGCACTGGGTACAGTTGCTGGCTTTCAAACATAACCACGTGGCAAATACATTCAGTTTGTCAATATTCTCTTTGACAAACTTTCAGAAGTAAAAAGGATAGGGCGCTCAACAGCTCGATTCCTTCTCTTCAAAGACATGTATGTACGTAGAGAACAATTTTCTCTAACTCTTGCATATGCAGTCACCATTCATAAATCCCAAGGTCTTACCCTAGACAAAGCATTGATAGATATTGGGGAACACAGTCTTTAAAGAAGGCATGAGCTACGTAGCACTATCACACTTACGTACACTTGACGGTTTATTTCTAACCAACTTTGATGCAAGTAAAGTGAACGCTGATATTCCTTGCATTTTAGAATACAATAGACTACGTTCACTGTACACCTACCATCTGAAATCATATCCTGTTCCACAAAAAGGAAAAGAAAACTAATTCAAACAGAAATGCAACAAGATCTGACTGCAAATCCTTCAAAGAGAGTAAAAGAAGCTAATACTTCATCAATCACCACAACCAAAGAAGAACATATTAGTGAAAGTAGATCTGATACGTCTTCAAAGAAGGAACACAAACTCCGAAAAAATCACTCGGACACAGAACTATCTGGTCCATTCAAATTTTCAAATGCAACTGGTGTAAGTTGCTATGCAAATGTAGCAATGAATATTCTATTTCAATTGCCACCAATTGTTAACAACATTTACTTACACAGTGCAGACCAATTGTGTTTGCAAATGTTAGTCCTTCATAGAAATGCAACAAACAATCCTGACAACACGTATAGTGTTCACGGAATAAGACAAGAATTGGGCTACTGTGCTGGAATGGTGAGGTTCACTATAAACTCACAAGAAGATCCACAAGAATTTCTAATGTACTTACTACAGGTACTGGAAAACAAAAACATACCTATAAATGAAATCTTCAAGATTTCATACATGTGGAAACATACATGCACTCTCTGCAACAATGTGACACAGGAACAAATCCCTAATGAGCGATTTGTGTATGTATCCATACCAAATTGTTAATCAATTCCATTTCAGCAACTTGTACAAAATGCAAACCATGGCAGATTATGTACCATCTGCAATTCAGATAATCGTTCCAACTTACTGATACAAACACATAGTAACTACGTAATACTAATGCTTCTACGTTACAATGCAGATGGTACCAAAAACAACTGCAAGCTGACTGGATTCACATACGGTCAAGTATCACTTGGTAAGAAAACCTTCACAACAATAGGTATAATCTACCACGCAGGAGCCACAACCAATGCAGGTCACTACACTGCATATATTAAAAAGAAATGTGGATGGTTCGAATGTAATGATAGTAGCATTACTCTAAAATAGAGATTACCAGCAAATCTTACAAACGCTTATTTAATCTTCTTAAAGCCAAAATTTCATAACTAATCTGTACTTCAACATTAACAAAAATGCAATTAAAAGACTATAACAGTTAGAATACGCCAACAGGTATCTAACTGCTTCAAAAATGTGCAACAAGCCAACAGATAGAACATGTTTTTTTTAAAAACATTTTTATTAGTTTATTCAAACAAACAATACAAACCAAACTTGCAGTGCATGTAATAACATTTCAATTATGCATCACTTCATTATGTCCACGGCTTCCCCTATCCCACCCCCCCTTTCGAGCCTACCTTCTCTCATATTCTGTTTCTGCATCCTTCCGTGAGTTCCATTGGGTCTTGCATTGGCCCAAATAACTCTGCTATTAGTAATTCCTAGGCCATCAGGGTCTCCGTTTCTCCCCCCCCGGCACTACTCGTTTCTTGCTATACCATGGTTTCTGCCTCTGCCCATTTCTGTAAATCTTTCCACCATACTTCTAGTCGTGGTCTGTGGCATGTCTTCCACCCCATAGCAATTCTTCTCTTTGCAAGTGCATACGCCAAGTCTTTTAGTTTGCTCACATGTTTAAACTTACGTGGTCTTGGAAACCCACCTATCAACCAGGCCCACACCGTATTCACTACGATCTTAATACCCTTTTCTTCTAGTCTGTGTGCTACTTCACCACAGAAACGCTCAATGATTGGACATGACCAAAACATATGCACCATTCCAGCATTTTCTTCATCACATTTGGGGCATGCTTGCCGTCTTGCATTTTTAAATCTAGCTATCCTCTGAGGTGTCATATACACCCTATGTGTAATATATAGTTGCATCTGCTGTAGTCTTGCGTTCCTTGACACCTTTTTGTGATACCCTTGGGCCCTTTCCCACATCTCATCACCCATCAGGGCTCCCACTTCTGCCTCCCAATCTTGTCTCAGTTGTACTACCTCTTTTCCCACTTTGGACATCATCAACTCATATATTCTGGAAATCTTGTGTCCCCCTTCCGCTATATCATATATCGTATCTATGGTGGCATCCGGCTCCTCCCCTAATACCACTGCGGACCAGGTCATCCCGATTCTCTGCACCATTCTATGATACGTAATATACTGGCCTGTGTGTAACCCGGTTTCCTCCCTCAACACCTCGAAATCCATTATAGTCCCCTGTTGCCATATATCGCCCATTGTTGCTATCCCCACCGGTGCCCAGTGATTCCTGATAATCATCCTCAGTTGCCTTTCTTCACCTGCTAGCGCCACTAGTGGTACCTGTGGGGAACACAGGAATGGGTTCTCCATCATCTGGCATGCCCTGCGCCACATCTTCCACCCAAATATCATCATTTTAGGACACCCTTCCATTTCTGCCTTGGGCAGCCACATAATTTCCTTTAAGTAGAATGGTGCACAATCCTGTCGGAACAGCCTGGACTCAGAGGTCACCTCCTCTGAGAGCCACTTAGCTACATATTGCAGCTGGCTTGCTATATAATAAACTTCGTAGTTAGGCAGTTTTACACCCCCTTTCTCATGTGGATTCTGTAGCTTCCAGAGGGCCACTCTATTTCGTGTTCCATGCCAAAGGAAATCCCTGCACATACCATCTAATCTAATGAAGAATTTCTTTGCTATCAAGTGTGGTATATTCCCAAAGTAGTGTAAGAGACTGGTTAGGACCATCATCTTCAACATTGCCCCACGTCCCATCATTGCTAAAGGCAGCTTCACCCAGAACGTCATGCAATTTTCAATTTTCTTAATCGCTACTTCTGTATTATACTTATGCTCCTCTTCCACCCTATGATATTGTTACTCACGGTTGTGTTGGCCAGGCCAGGGCATTGCTCCCAACTCGAATCAACAGACAAGAGGGAGCGAAGTTGAATAGTTCAGCCCAAGCTGGGGTGATCCCACTAGGGGTTTCCCAGAACCAGGCCTCCTCAACTTGAGGAGCTCTTTTAGGCAATACGCCCATCTGTCTTAAGAAACCCAGACAGAGGAGTTGATTCCTCAAAAGAGCGGGGATGTCCACACCGCAGAACCAATGCTGTAAGAAAAAATGCGAGATATTAGATATCAGGATGATATAACCTGTTCAATAGGATGCCCTAAAAGATTGGCTCTACCTGGTAGTGTTGGACAGAACAACAGTAGGGCAGTTCCTTATTAGAAGAGCTGCAACTAAAAGAAAAAGGGAGATGGGTAAAGTCATCTATCTAATAAGTCAGAAAGATAGTAACCAACACTGAATCAGCTTACCCGAAGTAGAAGAGTAAAAGGACTTCAAGAAACAACGGAGGTACAAAATTAAAAAAAGGAAGGGTTAGTAAGGGTACTAATTCCCGGACGGTACGAGGGACGCCAACTAGAGTCGGGTGGTGCACGAATCAGGGTAGCGTCCAGGAGTGCACGTTGGTTCCAAGAGTGTCTTTATCAAACAGCACAATCCAAAATAAAGTATATTTCCAAAGATGTAGGTATCCAAACAGAGCTGCAGCAGGGTTGGGTCGTATAGTTACCACAGAAGAGGATGTCCAGGCAGGAGAGAGGAATTGTTTAGAGCGGAAGACAGTAGTTAGATGGAACGAGAGTAGTGTACTGATCTAGATGAAGCGAAGTGGAATGGTTTCCCAGGTAGCAAGAACTTGTCCCCAAGAGCGGAAAAAGGGAGCCAACCGTCAGAGGGAACAGGAGGAAACAAAATCAGAACGTCCCGAGAGACGGAGGTAATTGAAAAGTGAGCAAAAGCTCGAATGCGTCAAAGACGCAAGTCCGGTTCGCCAAAACACAGAAGGAGCAGGCTGTAGCAAGTCGAGTAGGCAAGCAAAGTCCAAAATACAATAAATCAGTCCAAAACGAAGCAGGATAGAAGAACGCTAATTAGAAGCAACGTCTTCCCGGAAGCAAACGCTTATGTATGTTTGTTAAGGGGCGGAGCCTGCCTCGCTGCGTCCCGATCAGCTGACTGGGCACGTGACCCGTTCGTATCCTGGCCCGGGAAACGCTAAGTCTCCATGGCAACTGCCAACGCTGCAGGAATGAAGTGGCAAGTCGCCCATGCCTGCGGGGAGGAGACAGAGACGTAACAGTATCCTCCCGCAAAGGCCAGGGCAACCCCCTGGCGGCATGGAAAGCTCACAATAAGGCAGGTGAGTGAATGTGGGACAAAAGTTCCCACGTACGGTCCTCCGGGCCGTAACCCTTCCAATCCACCAAGTAATATATCTTACCCCTGGAGACCTTGACGTCCAGGATAGCTGACACCTCAAACTCCTCCTCCCCTTCAACCATAATCAGGGCCGGGCGGCAGGGCAGGCAGGTACCAGCCGGGCAGGGCTTCAACAAGGACACGTGAAAAACCGGGTGGATCCGCCACAAGGCAGGCAAGGACAGACGGACGGCAGAAGAATTAAACAGACTGAACGAGATAGGGCCCCACAAACCTGGAAGCTAACACTTTCTTCCCGGGTATTTTCAGGTTCCTAGTGGACAGACAGACCTTCATGCCAGGACGGCAAGTAGGAGCTGGGGACCAGTGAGCATCAGCATACTTCTTGGCTCGGATTTGGGCCCGTAAAAGGTGCAATCGTATGTCCCTGTGTACGTGATCCATATCCCGCACACAATCGAGAGCTGCCGGATTATCCGTAGGCAGTGAAGGATCCAAAGGCAGAGAACGAGGATGAAAACCATGAAGAGCAAAGAATGGCGAAGAGCCCATAGTTGAGTGCAGAGAGTTGTTATAGGCAAACAGCCTGTGGCAGGACTAAAAACCAGGTGCTCTGGAATTGTAAACACAAACATCGTAGATGCTGCTCCATGGTGGTATTTAGACGTTCAGTCTGCCCATCAGTTTGCGGATGGAAAGCGGTCGAGTACCTACCCTCAATCTGAAAAGATGAAGGGAGAGCCCTCCAGAACCGTGACGTGAATTGGGAACCCCTGTCAGTCACAATAACCGAGGGCAGTCCGAATATTCTGAACACATGTAAGAGAAAGAGCTTGGCCAAGGCAGGTGCCGACGGGATACCCAAACAAGGAACAAATATGGCATATTTTGTGAAGTAGTCAATCACCACCAGGACTGTATCCTTACCATTGACCAGTGGTAATTCCACAACAAAGTCCATGGATAGCATCTGCCAGGGTTTATAGGGGACCGGAAGAGGCTGCAAAGACCCATAGGTTTGGTTCTAGACGGCTTGCTTTGAGCACAAATCGCACAGGTAGAGACGTGGTCCATAACGTCCCGTGACATCGAGGGCCTCCATGACCAATGCCGCAGTGATTCAAGTGTTTTTTGCTGTCCCGGGTGTGCTGCGACAATTGAATCATGGGCCCAATTCAAGGCTTGTAACCGTGCCCTCCCAGGAGGTATGAAAACACGACCTTGGATAAAGGGCAAGCCACCATGAACCTCGAGGTTGAGTGAGGCCACTTCCTCTGGGTTCGTAACGACCCAGCCCTCAACGAGGGAACGCAGTGAAGACCGGACGGTGCAACCGAACACAACGTAATTGGACAAAAGTGGAACAGGATCTCTGGTTTCCCGTGGACCTACGGGATCTTGCCTAGACAGGGCATCTGCTGGAACGTGCAGCCTTGCCTGTCGATAGGTGATCATAAACTGGAATTGCGAGAAAAACAAGTGCCACCTGGCTAGCCGAGCTGTGAGGCACTTCATTGAATTGAAAGCAAGCAGACTTCTATGGTCGGAGAACACTGTAATGATGTGTCTGGCCCCCAAGAGGTGATGCCTCCATTCCATGAATGCCTCCTTGACAGCCAACAATTCTCTTTCCGTAATGGTATAATTCCTCTCGTACTGGGATAGCTTCCGAGAATAGAATGCAACAGAATGTACCTCGCCTGATTGCGGACAAGTTTGAGACAGAACTGCCCGACAGCATAACCGGAAGCGTCAGCTTCCACAAAATATGGCTGATCCGGGTTAGGATGTAGCAACACCGGAGCGGAGGTGAATGCCCCTTTTAACTTGTCAAAAGCCTCTTGGGCTACAGTATTCCAAACAAAAGGAGTTTTGGGACTTGTGAGAGCAGTGAGAGGGGCTGAAATGACAGAAAAAGAATGGATGAATCTACGATAAAAGTTCGCAAATCCTAAAAAGGACTAGAGAGCTTTAACTGTCTTTGGGACAGGCCATTCCATAACCGCTTTCACCTTCGAGGAACTCATCCTGATGCCCCGATCGGTGATGTCAAAGCCTAGAAATTCCACTTCTTTTGCGTGAAACACACACTTTTCTGCTTTTACAAATAAATTGTCCCGTAGACGCTGTAGTACAGTTGAAACGTGTTGAACATGATCGGACAAGGATGCAGAATAGACGAGTATATCATCCAAGTAAACCACTACGAATCGGTCTTGGATATCGTGAAACACATAATTCATGAACGCCTGAAACGTAGCAGGGGCGTTACACAGGCCGACCGGCATTACCAGATATTGGAAAAGAACGAATCGGGTCTTAAAAGCCGTTTTCCATTCGTCACCTCTTCGGATGCGAACAAGATTATATGCCCCACGAAGATCCAATTTGGTAAACACCCGTGAATCACCCAACTGATCTACCAATACCGAAATGAGAGGTAAGGGGTATTGGTTCTTAATGGTAACCTCATTTAATGCCCGATAATCAATGCACGGACGTAGGTCACCCTCCTTTTTAGGCACAAAAAACAAAGGAGAAGCTGCCGGTGATTTGGATG
Source organism: Ambystoma mexicanum (assembly GCF_040938575.1). NCBI lineage: Eukaryota > Metazoa > Chordata > Amphibia > Caudata > Ambystomatidae > Ambystoma > Ambystoma mexicanum. Next base: position 1,051,728,268 of record NC_090935.1, read on the forward strand.
GTGGTATGAAGCCCATAGCGAGAGCATTGTCCAAGTAGTCCTTCAGAACCCGGTCTTCTTTCAGAGAGAGAGAATATACACGCCCTGAGTGTATTTTTGCCCCAGGAACCAGGTCTATAGGACAGTCATAGACTGGGGTGGAAGCACTTCTGCCTTACCCTTGTCAAATACATCACGATACTGTATGTATTCAGGAGGGATATGAGGAACAGACACGGATGAAATAGCACCTATACTTGCAGGTATAGAGGACAAAACCTAACTGGGAACCACTGAAGCGATACCCAAAGCGGAAAAACACGAACTGTTGCAATGTACGGAAGGAAACTGAATCAACCCCAAGGCCCAGTCAATAATGGGATTGTGGAGGCGAAGCCATGGAAGCCCGAGAATGACTCGGTAGGCAGGAGCCTGGATTACATCAAAGATTATAGTTTCAGAATGGCCCTCCAGAGTACTCATAGTAATGGGAATGGTCTGTTGAGTAACAAGGCCTGAGACAAGTGCTGTGCCATCAACGGCACTGACTGATTCGGGTTGAGGATTTTCCGTTAACAAGATGCCAGAGAGCCCAGAAAAACGTTGATCAATGTAATTCCCGGTGGCGCCGGAGTCGATGACCACCGAAAGTGGAAAAGAAACACTGGATGCCACCGAAAAGGAGACAGGGAGATGAAACAGAAGTGTTTGATCATGATCACAGGAGTCCAATGCCAACTTTCCTGACGTAGGTACTCCCTCTACTGTCGGGATTTGGCATTTCTTGCCTTCTTTTTGTTCGTTTTTTTGGTGCAGTCAGGCAGGAGATGGTCTGCAGAACCACAATACATACATAAATTGTGGGTGCGGCGATATTCCCGTTGTGCAGGAGTCAGGGGTCCTCGATCCGCTCCAATCTGCATAGGTTCTGGTTTGGATACTGAAGCCATGGGTGCTTCCGTAAGCGAAGGCGGAACATTGGGTCTTTTTTGTGCCTTCTGTTCTGCCTTGCGGGCATCTATCTGAAGTACCATGTCAAGTAGTTCACCGAATGCTGTTGGTACTGTTGACAGGGTGTCTTTCAATTCTTCAGACAAACCTTGATAGAAAACAGCTGATTTCTTGTCCTCGGGCCAATCCATCTCTGCTGCCAACTGATTGAAACAGGCTAGGTAAGTAAGCAATGATGTGGATCCCTGTCTGAGTTTAAAGTAATTCGAGATCCGAAGCCTGCGAGGTGTATCGAGTGTCAAAGGCCCTGCTCATGGCAGTCAAAAGAGCATCACAATTGTATAACACATGACTGTTGGTTTCTAATAGAGGGTTAGCCCAAGCAGCGGCTGTACCCCCCAAATGTGACAAGATAAATGCCGCCTTGGTGGTGGAAGTAGGAAATGAGGAAGGGCAGCACAAAAAGTGTAACTTGCACTGGTTGATAAAAGTTCTTTATTGTTTCGGGTCACCCATGAAACGCTCTGGTAGAGCTAGAGGGCAGTCCTATATCCTCCAATGTTTCTGCTATATTTGTGTGATTACTCTCCTCATCTCCATACAGTAGCCTGTAATACTCTGCAAACTCTGGTTAACTCCTTCTTGGGTGTCAACTATGTTCCCATCTTCCCTTGTTATTGTTCTAATCGTGGGCCTGGGGGTCTCACTCTTATATAGCCATGCCAAGATCCTTCCTGGTTTATCCCCTCCTGCATGCTGTCTCTCAATGTATTTTTTATAGTTCAGGTTACACAGTCCCTCCCAATGCCCAGCACATTTCTGTTGCAGCCTGAGTATTAATTCAGGGTCTTCCTTGGCAATATCTTCTCCCCTCAACGCCCTCTCTAATTCTTCCTCCGTTTCCTGTAGCTCAGCCAGGATCCCACCTTGCAGCCCTTTGGACTTTGCTCTGGCTACCCCTCTCATCACAACTTTAAAGGCCTCCCAAAGCGTACCCGCCGAGTCCACATTGCCAGTGTTGATCTCAAAATAGTTAATAATCTCCTCCCTCATGTCTTCTCTAAAAACAGGGTCTTTCAGTGCCTCTGCTCTGAGGCGCCATGTCGGGATCCTCGCTCTCGGGGGTCGGTATTGCCATTTTAGGATTAATGGCAAGTGTTCTGAGAGGACCCTCGCTTTATATTCTGTCTGCGTGATCTCTGTCATTATCTCTTGCGTGGCAAAAATATAGTCCAATCTAGTATGTAGTTGCTGAGGAGCGGAATAGTGCGAATATTGCCTCTCTTGAGGGTGATGTGACCTCCATACATCCCTGAGTCCAAAATCATCCAGCAGTGTCTGCAATGCTTTGGCGGCTGGGGCAGGTCTATCCATTTTCCCATCTGATCTGTCTAACTTAGGATTTAGTACACAATTAAAGTCTCCTCCCCAAATCACCGCTCTCCCCACACACGTGCTGAGATTGTTACACAGAGTTCTAAAATATGCCGCCGTGTTTTGATTCGGAGCAAACGTATTTATAATGTTTTATCTCCCTGTTTTCCACCAATCCCCTCATAATGACCATCCTCCCGTCCGTTTCCACTATCGTCTGTAACAACTGAAACAGGACATGCAGCGCCACCCAGATGATTACTCCCCTAGCATAAGCCGAATATGATGAGCCCACCACAGTTCCCTTCCATTTCTTCCTGATCATCTCCATCTTATCCCGCGTCAGGTGAGTCTCCTGCAGCAGGGCTATGTCTATCTTCTGTCTGCGTAGGTATAGCATAACCTTATTCCTCTTTAAATAGCTATTAAGCCCTCTGACATTCCAAGTGATTATTTTAAGATCCCCCATGGCCTTTCATAGTCCCACCCCTGCCCCCACCAGTACAGTCCACATCCAAGTATATTCCCCTTCTATATAGGTTTGTTTCCCAACTTGAACACCCCTTAACCAAAAACACAAACACCCCAACCTCCTTCCCTCCGACCTCCCTTCCCTTCCCCAACAATATCCTCCCCAACTGTTACCCAGCTCCATCCCTGGATCTCAGGCTCCCCCACATCTAGCCCTTTCTGGCAATAGTCTGTACTCGCAGCTCAGCAGGGTAAAGTCGCCCTAGTGGCTGTCTTACTACTACTACCTGGGGGTAGGGCGCCTTCATCCTGCTGCTCCGGTTTTCTTCAAATTCACCACGCGTAATGCTACCCAGTTTACTTGTGTGCTTTATACTCTATATTCCAGTCCAACAAGTTCAACAAGTCCAAGAGTATCATAATGCAATTTCAAAGTTAGCCGTCTGTGCCCTTCCCCTGTTATCTGTGCCACAGTCTCTCTCTCTTTCATTATGCATGAAATATCCCCATCACTTATCGTGCTCCTCGAGGTCCTGCTCCTCCTCTCGTTCCAGACAACCCTGCAAGTCCAGTCATGCCGCTGCTTCCTCTGGGGTATAAAAAAACTGACTGCTTTTATGCAGGACTTTTAGCTTCGCAGCATACAAAAGCATGTATTTGATTCCAGTCATGCGCAGTCTTCTCTTGATCGCCACATAGCTGTAACGCTGTCTCTGCGCTAGCATTGTGTAATCGGGATACGCTGCGACGGTCGCAGATACTCTTTCGATCGTTCCACCTTTACGAAAGTACTCCAAGATCTTCTCTCTATCTTCATAGTTCAGGATCTTTGCAATGAATGCCCGAGGGGGGAGGGGGGGGGGCCCGGGCCTCGGTTTCCTCATCAAGGCCCTGTGTACTCGCTCAACTGTAAATCCTTGTGAGAGCTTGTCGGCCCCTATTTCTTGCAGGATCATATTTTCCATATAGTCCGTGGGGTCCTGGTCTTTTTCCCCCTCCGGCAGGCCGACCACGCGAATGTTGTTTCGTCTCGCCCTTCCTTCAGCTTCTTCCGCTCGGTTCTCGAGGTTAGCCACCTGCTGCTTTAGTATATGGACCTCCTTTGTGTTGCTGGTGCTGGTTTCTGTGTTGGTTTTCACCGCACTCTCTAGGCCACTCGTTCTTTCTGCCAGCGCCCTGACATCTTGTTGCAGCAGGGTGACCTCTGTTGGTCTCCAAGGCAGTCCGTAGGTCCGCCATTGCTGTCCCCCATGAGGTTTTCAACTCCGTTATAGCTGCAAGGATCGGATGGTTTTCTTTTGCCGGGGTACCTTCTACAGTGTAACGCTCACCTGGTATCCACGGGGACGTCACTCAGCCTGTTCTGACCTCTTAGACCTCAAACCCTTCCCTGGAGGCTATTCGACTGGAGACTGGGCCTGAAACACAGGATTGGTAGAGTTTAACTCCCTATTGTCTCTGTGTGCTTGAACCCCTTCTTCCCCGGGGTCCAACCCTTCTCTTTGATCCACAGCTCACCTTGTTTTCTTGGATAGTGTGCTCTCCGTCCTGCCTTCAGCGCAGAGGCGCGTTGATTGATGCGGGCTCGTTGCTGCCTAGTTACTTCACTGGCAAGAGTCCGACAGGTAAGTATAATGAGTCTTTTGAACAGTTCTCCAACTCCGTTCCTTTCCTTCCTTAGATGATGGTCGGCGTGAAGGGATGGCAGCACGCTACTGAGATGAGTAGCGCTGAAGGTGAGTGAGAGCTTGATGCGCGATGCACCCCTTTCGTATTTGCATTGAACTGAGTTATTTTTCTGTGTCTTTTAGGTGCCGCAACGTTTTCAGTGTGGATGTCAGTTATGAAGAACAAATGCAGTGGGTAAGCGCGGTATGCAGCGACTATAGATGTTTCCACGCTAACCTGGAGTGTCTTTTCCCTCTTGCAGATGGATGAGAAGTTCCGGAGACAGAGTTCCCCCGGAGCGGCTGGGATTCAGGTAAGCGCTTGAAGCTCGTACAGTATTTAAAAATAAGCGAAGATTTGCAGAATGCTTACTAATACCTTTTTTCTGTTCTTTTCCCTTTTCTTAGGAAGCGGCGTGCCGGGATGGGAATGACACCGCCGAAGATGCCCGCAGAACAGAAGGAGCGATGACTGATGGGCAGAAGTGCTGAAAGGTAAGGCTGTTCCTAACGGTATTCTTGTTCTTGCAGGAGCTGAGCGCAGAAGAAAGATGCAGGCCTACTGGAGACCGATCTGAACACGGTGAGTGTCACGCTGCAGGTGCAGAAAACGCAAAGCATGCTTCTCAGCCTGGGTGTGGCTTAAATAGTCTCTGGTTATCCCAGGTGCCTCTGGGCTGAACCACACCCAAAAGACTAGACCGCACATGCAGTTCTGGGAACCGAAATATGTGGGGGCATCCATCTTGTCCCCATCAATGCACTACAAGTCCAATCCCCAATGTTATCCTATGGGAGTGAGTGAGTCTGGTGCCACAAGCGCCAAGTCTGACTCCAAGTGGGTCTTTGGAGGGATGGAGAGGCCCTTGAGGGCCATGTTGTTGATTGTGGCCTGGCTCCAGCCTGACATCTTGGAGGGCTGGGGACATGAGGGGCAGGAATCATGACATACAGATGCAGCTTCTGCACTTTGTGCCAGTGCGGGAGGAGTCTGTTGTGCCTTGGCAAAGACGTCCATCGTGGGTTTTTTACTCTTGGCCTTAGCTCCTCTCATTGACATCATGCAATCCTAACTGTGTGCCTAGTTCCAGCTCTTTCGTAGCGTGCCAATTCCGCTTCTTCGTTCTTCTGTGACGCCACATGGATAGTCGAGGCTTGGAAGCGTTATCCTCAGAGCACTGCAGTATGTGTTAATATGCGTTGAGTTGTGTTTCGAGTGGGTTGTGTCCTCCCACGTCTTCAACCGTTGTTACTTCTTCCTATAGACATCCTCTGACTCCTGGCAGAGCCATCTGTATTCTGCACATTCTGTACTGTGTGTGCCCGTGTCGGTGTTCACACAGGTCCTGCAGGCACCATCACTGCTCTGGCTCGACCCTGCATGCAATGTTTCTACAGTCGTGGCAATCAATGGCCTGCTCCTTTGTTCCTTGGGGCCATTAGATGTACCCCCTTCTCCACCACCGTTACGCCTCAGGCTGGTATGTTACATAGTGCCATGTGCCCATTTTCCCTATGGGGCGGCATAACCAGATTGGTTAACTGGGCATATGCCTTAGCAGAGTGGTAAAGGTCCTTTTTAAATAACTGGCATCTGGTGTCCGTATCCTTTGGGCATTAATATGGCCTTCCGTTTGTGCAGGGCATATATTTCTTTCAATGCAATGGCAGGGAGCCGTTATATTCAATGTCTTATCCCAGCTTCCGCATACAATTACGAGCAGGGCCTTTGGCCATGCACCCAAGACTGTAGGTCCTGGCCAAAACCACCGCAACATATCACAACCATGGTGGCATATACTCAATTTGCACCCAAGACTCTAGGCCCTGCCCACAACCACCTCATAGATATTTGATTCTATGGGTGTGATGTATGGGTGTGATATGCTGCAGTGGTTGTGACCAGGGCTGCACTGCTTAGAATTTTGATCTTGTGTGCATGGCCTTTGGCCATGCATCCAAGACTGTAAGTGGCTTATAACTTCAATGCTTATAACTTCGGTCTTGGGGGCTTTGGCCATGCACCCAAGACTCTAGGCCCTGCCCACAACCACCTCATAGATATTCGATTCTATGGGTGTATGTATGGGTGTGATATGCTGTGGTGGTAGTGGCCAGGGCCTAGAGTCTTGGGTATATGGCCTACAGCCTACGGCCATGCACCCAAGACTCTAGGCCTTGGCCACAATCACTGCAGCATATCACACCCATTGTGGCTTATAAGTCATTAGCACACCCATAGAATGAAACATTTTAACTGCAGCATATACTCAATTTACACCCAGAACTCTAGGCCCTGCCCACACCTACCTGATAGATATTCGATTGTATGGGTGTGGTGTATGGGTGTGATTTGCTGCGGTGGTTGTGGGCAGGGCCTAGAGTCTTGGGTGTCTGGCCTACAGCCGACGGCCTGCGGCCATGCACCCAAAACTCTACGTCCTGCCCACAGCCACCACAGTATATGAAACCCATGGTGGCTTATAATTTTACTCCTTATAGCAAATCACACCCATAGTGGCTTATAACTTCAGTGCTTATAACTGTGCTTTGGTGCAAGACTCTAGGCCCTCCCCACAACCACCTGATAGATCTTCGATACTATGGGTGTATCTATTGCTGTGATATGCTGCGGTGGTTGTGACCAGGACCTAGAGTCTTGGGTGTATGGCCTATGGCCTGCGGCCATGTACCCAAGACTTTAGGCCCTGGCCACACCACTGCAGCATATCACACACATGGCGGATTATAACTCAGTATCACACCCATAGAATCAAAAATTTTAACTGCAGCATATACTCAATTTTAATGTCTGCTGACACCACGTGTGTCCTTAGAACAGTTTCAACTTGCCTGCACACAGCACGGACGGAAATACTTTCCTTAGAACACCCCTAATTTGCAGTAATTACAAACATCCCGGACAGCTGCGCATGCCGAATACATCAGTAGCACCTGCCGCCTAAAGAAATACAGTATTTCACCCATCTCTTACTCCCTAAACCTCCCCAAGCACTCCGACACACCAAAACACTCCCCAAAACTGCATTTCGCCTCTGTTCGCCGCCGCGCTGTCGGCAGATCCAAGATGGCGGGTGCATCCGAACAATCTGACGCACATCACACCTCACTCCAGCCAATCGGCGGACACGTCGCGTGTCCGCGGTCATGACGTGAGCCCATTAGCCAATCGTTATCTTGACCGCAGAGCGAACAGGGAAGTGTGACCGCGCACTAAAGTGGCTGTGTAATTACACGGCCCTCGGTAGCGGACGTGAAGTTATGGTAAAGTTGCTAAACCGATAGGAAGACCACTTTTTTGGCGGCTTATAACTTCATTCCCCCTGGAGGAATCCTCACCAAACTTTGGAAAAAAAGTATATGGCCCGCTCTGAATTTTTTCAGCAAGTTTGGTGAGGTTCCGCGCAAGGGGGGCAAAGTTATAGGGGGTCCCAATTTTTTTTTTCTTCCATAGACTGAATGGGGAAAAACTTTGCACATGGCTACAGGCCGAATGGCTGGACGGATTTTCCCCAAATGTGCGACAGCAATGGGGGCTTGGGTCAGAAAGTGTGCTTTTGTGTGTTTGTTGGAAATCCGACCCAGCTACAGTACTGTAGCTGGGAACGTGCACATGCCACATCCTGCCATTTTAAGCATGGCGGGCATGGAAATGGAACTGTGGGAATTAGCCAATCAGGTGTCGAGGGTGCGCCTCACAGGAAGGGCTGGTACTATTTTTCCCCCATCAGTCTGTGCAGTGAGGGTGGCAGGCAGCGATGGAAAGACGCAGAGTCCTAATAGTGGGTGATACCTTTGTGCAAGATCTGTACAGGTATGCAGCGCAAAGAGGCATGGCTGCTAATTTTGCATTGGAAAGTGTGGAGGCTTTCTGGGGCACTTTGTATGAGGGCAGTTTCGCCGGTATGGTTGACCTTTGCAGATGTCTGGCCTTTGTCGGTACTGTTGATGTTGTCGTCCTGCATTAAGGAGCTCTACATTACGGGTACATGTCAGGTGGACGTTTGCTCCGTTGCCTAAAGAAGTTGATGGAAGAAGTGATGTGGATTTATCCGACTGCCAAGGTGGTTTTCTCAAGCATACCACCAAGAGGAGCATGGGACCATGTCAGTGTAATTTGTCGCCAGCCAGAGGTCGGAAGGTGTTTCATTAACAGAAGCATGTGTCAATTTATGTCCACTGCTGGGATGTTCTCCACCGACTGACATCATTAATGAGCGAAGTTTGCAGTGGTTCCATGAAAATTGAATTTTTTTGACCAACATTGGCAATGCTGTTTTGTTTTACACTATGCAATCCTGTAACAATGTAAGGAGACAAACAAAAGAGAAACTCTGATAAAGAGCTAAAACAAAAAAGGTTCTTTGTAAGCATGTAAAAAAAAACAAAATAAATATTTTCTGAGGGACCAATAAAGACCCAATCCCCTACCCTGTTTCACACTTCTTCCCCCCCACAACCCCCTCCCCAACTGGTTGCTTGCTGAAGCAAGTGACCCTTAGGGAGTTGGAGGTGGATGAGGGAAGATCTCGAGCACAGAGATAGTTAGAAAGTGAGAGTTGCTGGTATTGAGGCCCCAGGGCCCAGACGGCCTTGTGCATAATGCAGAGGGGTTTTACCATATTCTGCACAGCTTCTGGGAGCCAATGCAGACATTTCAGTCCCGGAGAGATATGATCCCTGGGCTTGAGGTCAAGCACAAGGCGTGCAGTCTTTTTCTGAATGAGTTCCAGAGGGCATAGAGTAGAAGCAGGCAGATTTAGAACGAGGCTGTTGCAATAGGTTAGCATAGAGAGATCCACAGCTGTGGAGACAGTGAACTTTTCGGACGTTGCTTTAGGTTGGTAACATACATTCAGTGCTAGTTTTGGTGCCACATTTTTATGATGTATGGAGGAGATGCGTTAGTGGGGAAACAAATTTATAGTATTGTCGGAAGGAAAGAAGAGACTTCCTGTTTCGATATTACAATGGGTGATATAGGTAAATGGAAACGTTGTAAACAATCACTTGAAGTGCCACTTGACGGTAACCTTTTTAAGAACGTAATGGACGCTCACTGACAGATACCGTTGGCACAGACACTTACAACAGAGTTGAAACCATACTGCAGTAAAAGTTTTCCTACCTCCACTTTGTGGCTAAGTGGGCTAATGTGGATGAATGTTGATACACAAATCTTGCAATCTTTTACTGAACTTTCTGCTGGACGTGCTTCCCAATGACACGCCACTTGGAGGCTTAATGTGCAACGGTACATATGAGGTGTTGTACAGAAGTTACAGTGTAAGATGCTAACGTCTTGGATGCCATTGGTGGATGCGTGTGTGACTATTTAACAGTACCCAATGAGGTAGCGATGGACAAGAAATAGTGCACAGGGAAGAAAGACTCCTCCTGCTTTACTGGGGCGCGGCTTCGCGGTACTTGGGGCAGCGCACATGCCACATTGTGCGCTTCTCACCATGCTGGCCAATGGAAACGGGACTGTGGGGATTGTCCAAAAAGGTGCTCAGGGTGTGTGTCACAGGAAAGGGCGGCAATATTTGTTTTCATTCCTCTGAAGTGAGGGTGGCAGGCAGAAATGGAGAGACGCACTGTCGGAGATGCCTTTGTGGAAGATCTGTTACTGTATGCGTCGAAAAAAGGCTTTCATGGCAATTTTAATTTGGAGGGATGGAGGCTTTGTGGTGCTGTGACGATGTGTGCAGTTTCGACGCTGTGCTTGCAGTATGTCGACGAGTGGCCACTTTTGCTACTGTACATGGTGTGGTCGTGTAATACGGAGTGTTGCATTTGGGTTCCACGGCTTGTTCCCATGTGTACCGTCAACTGAAGAAGTTGAAAGTAGCGAAGCACATTTTTCCCACTGCCAAGCTGCTTTTCTCATATATACCACCACAAATATTATGGGACTACTCCAATGATTGTTGTCGCCAGCCGGAGGTTGGAAGGGGTCTTATCAACAGAAGCATATGTGACTTCTTGAGTGCTGCTCGGATGTTCTCCTGTGAGAATGACAACATTGGTTCTCGATATATACACCTTTTCAAGGCAAATGAAATGTCTTGTCAACCAGTGGCAATGATATTTTGTTTTACAATCTTTTTTGTTGTTGAAATTTCTTTATTAGGTTTTTTTTAATGAAATAACCAACAAAATAACCATGACCATGCACCGGTCGTCACATCCCAAGCCCACCTCCGCCTTTTCCCCCCCTCGAGCTCCTCCCCTGTCCCCACCCTGCTTGTCGGTTGACCAAGTCTCATCTTTTAAGGTGAGAAAAAAAGGGTCAGGAAAAACGGGAATAGCACCAAGGATAAGAAAAGAGTACTTGCTGTTAGGTGTCGTAGAGATGCATGGAAGAGTTTTGTGGTAGCTCGCTTTGGCTCTGTGTTCAGGATGGAGATTGTGGGTTCAGTTTGTTGGTTGTTGACAATAGGTGGGCTATATATATGCCCCAGATGTCTGGAGGGCGAGCGTGCAGAGGTAATGTCCTGATGTACCTGGTCTCCACATCTTGACAGTATGTGATATCTCGTAGCCATTGTTTTAGATTCGGTTGGCGGGCCCCTCCCCCAATTGCATGCAATTCTCCTGCGTGCTAGGACCATCAGTAGGTTAGTTAATCTCCGCGCATGGTCGGGCATCTGGTTGGTGAGACTTAGTAGAGCTAAAACCGGGTTGGGTTTTAGTTGTATCCCGATTATTGCGGAAGTTTTTTCCAATATAGCTTTCCAAAATGTCGCTACTTCGGGGCATAGCCCTGCGATGTGTACAAAGTGTGCCTCTGGGTAGCCGCATCGGTGACATGCAGCGGATATTGTTGCTCGCTGGGCGTGTAGTTTTGCTGGGGTGTGATACAGTTGGTGGACATAATTGAAGCGTATCTGCTTGCATTGGGTGTTGATCGCCACTTTTTGGGTGAGTTTAAGGATATAGTTCCAGATTTCATCGAGTATTGTGGTATGTAGAGCCTTTTCCCATCTTCTTCTGGGGCTTGCGGATGGTGGGGATTTTTCGGCCATTAGGGTTTTGTAGATGTTTGCCACTAGCCTACCTTCTCCTTGAGCTTGAATTACCCCATGCAGCAAGGGCCAGGTAGGGGGGTTCGAGTGGGAAGGTAGGGATGACGGCGTGTAGCATACGCCAGAGTCTATAGTACATGAATGTGTCAAGTGCGTTGTTGCATCCACTGTCCTTAGCCTGCTGCATGGTCATGAAGGTGCCTTCAGGGAAGAGGTCACCCAGGGTGTGGGATCTGTAGTTTTTGGGTCCATATCTGGAATACCTTTTCTGATGTTATTGGGATGCCTGATATACTTCTTGCCGGGAGGAGTGGGGAGAATCTGGCTTGGATTCCACTTTTCTTGGCTATTCTTTTCCAGATCGTGAACGTTGTGGACACAACATCCATTGGATTTAACGGTGTTTGCTGATGACTGAAGATTACTGCACGGAGAAGGTGAGATGTTGCCAGTGCTCTTTCAATATGTACATGAGGTCGAATGAAGTGTATGGCATACCAGTAGCTGAGATATTGAGCTTGGGCTGCCCAGTAGTAGCGCTCAATGTCTGGGAGGGCTAGACCTCCTTGTGTCACAGGAAGAGTCAGAGTGCTGTGGGCCATTCTAGCTACCTTGCCTACCCATACCAAGTTGAGGATGATGCTTCTAATCCGATGTAGGAGTCTTAATGGCAGTATCAAATTTTGTTTTCCAATCTACAGGTTGCACTAAAGACCCTATTGTAAGAATGTGAGCCAACTACAAAACACAAAAATACTTATAAAAACCGAAATAAGTTGCTTATATGGAAGCACCTTCACAAAGAAAAAAGAAGAAAAAAAAGGCTCTTTTCAGAGCCACCTCTACTAACGAAGTCCCCTACCCTGGTTGCAAGTTATTCCCCACTCCTGCGCGCGCAAAGCATGAAATGTCCGTGGATACCGCAAGACTTGCAGGGTTGCACATGTCACATATGCCCCTTTTGCAGATGGCAGCCATAGAAAAGGGCCTGTGGAGGATACGGGATTGTCGTACTTCACAAATTGGGAATATGACGTTTCATAGCACGAAGAGTTTTTCCCAGAAATAGTATTTCTCTTACTATTCCTGCTATTCTGATTTCAGCACGCACTATCCAAAATGCCTTGCTGCCCTTCTTGGAAGTACAGGAAGAATGTTTGTACTAGGTCTTGCACACTTAAACTCTTCAAAACGCACTGCAACACGTAAAAACACCTCTTTTTTACAGCCAGCCCTTTCTACCCGATTCCACTACAGTGTTTTCCACAGTGCCACACCTCCCTTTATTTAGAGCACATTCTGTGGAGCGTATACAGTGCGGGGCACCCTGCATCTGTCCATTGGCAATTCCATTGGTGAACTCTGAAAGGAGCTTTCTTTATTTAACTTTTCTTCTTTTCCAGTTGATTTCTATTTATTTTGGTCTTGTAAAACACGACACTGAAGGAACAGAATGCAAGGGCCGGTGCGGAAGGGGCCGCACCTACAGGGATAACACAGGAGACGTGCAGAGAGAGGTAAATGTTGGGTGGCCCTCACTTAAATAGGTGGCAGTCATTGTCATGCTCCCGTACCGACCCTTCCCAAGCACTTCCAAGTACCTTCCCTCTGCACAGAATCGCGTCGCAGTACATGCTGTCCGGTATGGATCCGTAGACCAGAATATGGTCTGCAAGGATGTTTTAAAGATCTGCTGCCCTACAGGAGTGTCCTGTTGTTGGCCGCAGCAGATGTGGAGAATGATGTACATGTAATTACCCTAGTGCATTGTTGGAAGGGCAGTACCCTGCCCACTGGTCCCTTGTGCTTCGATTTCAGTTCTCGTCACATGCAGTATGGGCAATTCATGGTACAGCATTAGCCGTTGGACCAGCATTCACAGAAATGAATACATTCTGAAATACAAGAATGCTCACAACAACAAGAAACACAGCTTCATTACGTGGAGCAGGAAGATAATTATTCTGCGAGACCCATGCGGCTACACTACTTTTCTAACCAACACTTATATTCTTTGCGCTCCTAAGAATGTGCTGTTTGCTTACTTCTCTTTACATGCACTAGTATAAGAGTGCCCAAGCCGCACCAGCTTTGCCATTTTGCAGACTCATTACAAACTGACACCTGAAGTGAAATGTTTTCTTCAACTCTACGACCTGCAGGGGAACCCTTGACACTTTCCGTCACAGTGCTCTGTGCAGAGACGGTGTGTCTATTTTACGGGTCATCGAAAGGCAAGCAGCACATCAATCAATGTAATGGGACATTTAACACGTCCACCGTACAATGAAGTTTGCTGTTCCTTGTTTTCCAGTGGCCCTCATACAGCCAGGTGTACTACAGCCATAGATTGGTAGGTTTGCACAGCAACCCACGTACTCGCCAGGACTACTTGAAATGCGGTAGCCTACTGTATGAATCCATAGGGCTGGTGACAGGGGCGGTGTTACCAGCACACAGAGGATGCCCTACACATGCACATAGCTGTGCAAAGGACAAACATGCGCTCCCACAACTAATTAAAAGTGCATTCGAAGATGCGGCCAAGCGGTCAGTACTGGAGTCCTATGGATACTGGCCTTGTCATTACACAAATGCAGGCCAGATGCAGTCTCCCTATGAAACCTCCATATTGCTTACCTGCACTAATCTCAGGCACTAATGTGCGGCACAGACTCACCATGCAATATTAACACAAAAAGAAAAATCACTCACCAACAATTAACATGTACACCTCTAATTTGTAAGATACACCGACACTATTAGCAAAGGGAAGGGGTAGCACAAATGGATAAGTACACAGGGGAATTTGGACTTTCAACAAGTTCGCCATGAGGGCAGCCAAGGAATCCGTGACAAAACGTTAACGGGGCGTTATGGTTCAGTTGATGTAACAAAAACCTATCTCCTTTACAGAAAATACTATGCAAAAGCAACGTTCCGGTTACAGTGCCCTACTAAATCTATCAAATTCACTAACAAAAAACATTGTTAAAGGGATGTTCTGGTTAAGTTGTGCAACTAAAAACCTATCCCCTTTACTCAAAAAAACTATGCTAAAGGAAGGGTCTGGTTACACTGCCCTACTAAAAACCAATCGAATTCAGTGAAAGAACGTTGGTAAAGGGACGCTATGCTTCAATCGCCCTAAGAACAACCTAGCAAATTCAGTGCAAAAACATTTGTTACAGGGACCTTACAGTTACTTTGCACTAACAACAACCTATCCATACTATAGTTACAAGTAAAACTGAAAAACCCCAGAAATTCGCCAGTTATGGTAAGCTAAGGAACCATAACTCACACTACCACCGTGCGCTGCTAAGACTAACATCCATGACATCAAAGGTGACATCACAAATAACATTGACCAAAGTCGGGGAAGAAGCAGAGGCGGCCGAGCAAAACGAGGAGGGGGCAGAGGGGCAGCCAAAGCTTCGAACAGTATCCCGGACAGATTGCTGTGCTCTGGGAAATAGATAGTATGGTTAAGGACCAAAGTTTAAAAATCATCAATCTATCAAGTCACATCCTAACCAGCAATCAAGAAAAGGTCTTAAGCCTCGGTTTGAATTTATGCCCAACTGCACATTTTAATTATGTTCATACCCGTACTGATTTTGACCATTTTGTGCAGAAACTATGTTTAAAAAAGTTTTTGGCGGGGGGGCGCTTTTGAGCGCCGAACAAGATGGCCGCCTGAGGCTCGAGCTCCGGAGCCGGCAGATCACGAGATCCTAAATTGGCACTCTTACCGCCTGATAGCCGATCCCGGCTTATACGTTTCTGGAGCAGCTACCCCAGGGACCCAGCGGATCGAATCCCGTTGAAAATCGGAGCTGCGGAGCGCGATTCCTGGGCACCGCCGTACCATCCCCCCACCTGACTGCAGCGCTCCCGCGCCAAAACTCGTCCCCTGGCGAAGCGGACAGACTCGCCCGGGGGCCTGCGACGTGCCCCCACCTCGGTGGATGTACACTGCCGGGTGGCGGTCCGCCTCTCCACTGACTGGTGGTGCGATCTGGAGGCGGCCGAGGTGCGTTCTGAGACCGCGCACCGCCAGCTCGAGCGGCCGCGACCCGGGGCACACTCGGAGGGACGTCCGCCCTGCATCGGAGCTGCCCGGGCCCCTCTCTCCGCCTGCTGGACCTCGCCGGAGCTCTCCCCCCCCCCGCCGACAGCTGGACTCTGGTACCTGGGGGACGCACGCGGTGCACCGGATCCTTGCGCCCACCAGGTACGTGGGTCGGGGAGGCCCCCACAGACTTTTCCTGGGCGGCAGCATTGCCTCACCCCCTCCATACACGGGGCTGCGGATTACCCGCCGGTGCCCCCGGCCTCTGGGCCCATTAGCGGTTGGTGTCGCCCCGGGCCTGCCGCCTCCCCGGCCTGCATTTGTCTTGGAGCCCCCCGGAATCTCTCTCGTCCCCTCGCTCCACTGGTCATCACGGGCTGCGGGTGTCTCCATCCTTGGGGGTCTCCTTTGTTCTGAGGGGGCCGCGGTGATCTTGGTGTCACTACTTCGCCCAGGACCTTTTGCTCACCGGCTGCCTGCCCTATTTTCCATCACTGTGCTCGAGGCTGCGGTCTGTCTACCCTGTGGGGCATTGCGCTGGGAGGCGCCCCCCTTCACTCATCGCACTCGACCACCCATATCTGGATCCAGGCTCTCACATTGTTCGCTGGGCGTCATCGTCCCCAACCCTGGGGTCTTCCACCCCCGAGGTCTCCTCGCGTTTCTCCCCACGCCTCTCTGGTCTGGCTGAGACCTCGTGTCCTGCGCTGGTGGCCGCAACATCACATCTACACGGATTCACAGCCACGGCTTCCCCTGCATTACTCCCTGTCTTATACCACACTTCGCACTCTGCCTCAAGTGGTACAGGGCCTGGGCTCCCACCTTCTCCCGGGGCGACCGGGGTCCCCCCCTCACCCCCACTCGACCTCCAACATCGCCAGGATGACCAAGGGAGGGGCGAGGAAACAGAGCTCCATCAACATGTTTACTAAGGCTGCGATGAGATCATCAGAGGAGACCACTGAGCAGGCCCCTGCTGCACCTCCACCCGACACAGTACCGGAATCCCAAAATATGATGGACTTTATTCGCGAGGGCTTCACCGCACTCCACTCAAAACTGGATGACATGAACGGTACTATATCCTCCATTAAGGCCCACATCGAGCGGACTGACAGCCGGGTGTCAGAAGTCGAGACACGGGTCGGTTCCGCAGAGGATGCACTGGAAGCCCTGCGCTCCGAGGTCACCGCTCTCTCCTCCGAGTCCTTGAGGTAGAGAAGAAAAACGAGGACTTGGAATCTCGATCGAGGCGTAACAACCTCCGCATCATCGGGGTTCCCGAGAACAAAGTGCATGAACCAATGGAGGACTTTGTCGAGCGCACATTGGTCTCGCTCCTGGATTCTCCCAAGCTCTCCCCGCACTTCGCCATTGAGCGGGCACACCGAGCCCTGACGGCTAAGCCCAGACCTGGTGCTCCACCTCGGCCCATCATAGCCCGGGTGCTGAACTTCCGTGACCGGGATGCCCTCCTCAGGGCAGCTAGACTAAAAGGGGAGCTACTATTGGACGGTGCAAGGATTCATCTTTATCCGGACTTCTCTACGGCCGTCCAACGTGAACGCAAGACTTTCCAGGCTGTGAAGCGCAGGCTGCGGGACCACTCAGTCAAATATGCTATGCTCTACCCTGCCAAACTCTGCATAGAACACGCCAACCAGGTGTTTTTTTTTCACGATCCCGGAGGAGGCCTCCAGGTTCATGGACGAACATTTCCCTGGTTGACCCCTCCCCTCTGTTCACGGTTTTGCAGTTATCCTTCTGTCCCGACGTGGAGGGGCCAGGCAAGGCCGCCTTCCTGCATCGGGGTTACTTGATCCTCTATTTCGGAATCTGCTTGTTGTGTTCATTTTACAAATGTGTGCCACATCAACATGTGCCAGAACCCTGTTCAAGTTATTTGCTAAGGTCCACTGTGGGCACCCCTTGTCTTATTGGATCTGCCGCAGCCCGGACTGCGGCGGCTAGTCCGGCCCTCAGGCCCCCAGGCGCTGATGCCTTTGGTTTGGTTTTGGTTGAGGGGGGTTGGGATTGTCATCCCTCTGTTTGGGGGGGGGGATGTGGGTGGGTCATGTCAGGGTTTTTGTTGTTAAAAAGTTGGCGTTGGCAGTGAAGGCGAGCCGCGAGGTGGTGCTCAGGACTTGGTGCTGCAGGGCCGTGAAATTGGCCCGCAGGGTACTGACATTTGTTCTTTTTCAACCACCACTGTATCTGTGACCGAGAGTGACCTGACCTTCATGAGCTGGAACGTACGAGGGTTGGGAAATTATAAAAAGATGAGACAGCTCCAGTTGCAGACCGAGCGTCATGGGTCCAAGATTCTGTTTTTACAAGAGACACATGCCCGCGCGGAACAATGTATGTGTTTTGCCAAAACCTGGGGTCCCCATAGATTCTTTACCGATTTCTCTACCCAAAGCCGCGGGGTCATGACCTTCATTCACAAGAGCCTCACGTTTACTCTTATTTCCTCACAAATAGACCCTCAAGGCAGATATGTACTGCTTCATGCTACGCTACAACACAGGGATGTGGTCCTGATGAACATTTACGGCCCTAACCTAGATGACCCGGATTTTTATGTACAGGTCACGTCCCTCCTTGAAGGTTTCCCCCTGATTCCCATCCTTTGGGGGGGGCGACTTCAACACGGTCTTCGATGTGGCCCTTGACAGATCTGGATCCAGGCCCCGTCTACTCTCTAGGGCAGCCTACGCTGCACTATCATCCCTGCCCCGTCTCATCATGGTAGACGCGTGGAGGTTCTTCTACCCGGACTCCCGTGTGTTCTCTTTTTACTCCTCAGTCCACGATTCCTATTCCCGCATTGACAGATGGGTGATCTCCAACGAACTGGTTAAGAGCGTTATACAGCTAATGATTCTCCCCAGAACCCTGACCGACCACTCTCCAGTCACTGTGACCATCGGTTGGGGTCCTGATCCCGGCCGGACACGCAACTGGAGGCTGAAACCCCTGTCCTTACTGGACCCGGAGTTCTGCTCCGAGCTCGAGCGGTCGATTGAGGAATTCTTCGAGACTAATACAGGCTCGGTAGTGACCCAGGCCACTCTATGGGAGTCATTTAAGGCTTATATCAGAGGGATTGCGTTGTCCAAAGAGAATGGGGTCCTTAAGTCAATCCGGAGGGATCTTGCTGCTGGTGAATCCAGACTCTCTACCCTGGAAGCTACATGCTCGCTTCACTCCACCCCGGGCAACCAGGCTGACATAGGGTCGGAATTGGACACGTTTCGATCCCTCGCGGATCGCGAACAAAGGTTTTTGGATAGTCCTGGCATGGCGAGGAGATATGGGGAGGGGGAGCGCCCCAGTCGATTTCTGGCACGTCTGATCCGTCATGAGACGGGGTCCCCACACATAATCGGAGTCGAGAGACCTGACGGCTCCATGGCTGTCTCCTCGCAAGACATCAACAGGGAATTCTTCACATTTTACGAAACCCTATACTCTAACTCAGATGAGGTGTCGGTGGCGGAGATCGACTCCTTTCTCAATGCCCTCCCTCTCTCAGCCCTGTCCCCGGAAGCCGCGGCTTCCCTCGATTCCCCCCTCACACTGGAGGAGCTGTCGGACTCTATTGACTCCTTATCCTCGGGGCGTGCCCCCGGTTCGGACGGTATTCCGGTCGAATTTTACAAGCATTTTAAGCCACAGCTGCTTCCTCACTTGCTAGCTCTCTGGGAGGAGTCTGTGGAGTCCGGTATATTCCCCCCTTCACTCCGGGAGGCCACAATCACAGTACTACTTAAATCAGGTAAATCCCCCCTGCAATGTGGTTCATACCGGCCGCTTTCACTCATAAATTGTGACGTCAAGGTATATGCCAAGGCTCTGGCGCTCCGGTTGGCTCCCCTCCTGCCATCTATCATCCATCCAGATCAGGCGGGTTTCATTCCGGGTCGCTCCACCTCTTTGAGCCTGAGGCGCCTATTTAATATAATTAACAGAATCAGCCCGGACACGCAAGCAGTGGCTGTCACCCTCGACATGCAAAAGCTTTGACTCGGTCTCTTGGAGGTACCTATGGCGGGTTCTCGATAGTTGCAAATTCGGCCCCTCCTTTCTCTCCTGGGTTCGATTGCTTTACTCTTCCCCGGTAGCCAGGGTCCGCACCGACGACCACTGCTCCCCCCTCTTTGAGATCGCCAGGGGGACGAGACAGTGGAGCCCCTTCTCTCCCTTGATCTTCGCTATAGCAATAGAGCCCTTCGCTGATATGCTCCGCCAACTTCATGCTCACAGAGGCCTCCGCACTGCGGGCCAGTCGGACATAGTGTCCCTATATGCGGATGATGCATTGTTGTTTGTGCGCTCTCCCTCCATCAACTTACCCCCAATATTGGAGGACATCATTCGGTTCGGTCGAATCTCTGGTCTTAAAGTGAATTGTTCGAAATCCATTCTTTTTCCACTCACAGAATGCACTCTCCCTCCTCCTGACACCTTTGGCTTCACATGGGCTCAGTCCACATTCACCTACTTGGGAATAGTGGTGACGCGCCAGCAGGCGCTGACCTTCCAGGAAAACTATCAGAAGTATCTCACACACCTGACGGCTAAGGTCCGGGCCTGGGACAAGCTCCCGATTTCCCTGGCAGGCAGGATAGGGCTATTGAAGATGGTGGTGTTACCCCAGTTGCTTTACAGGTTCACTAACATACCCTTGTGGCCGGGGGGGGGGGCTTCTTCTGGGACTTGACTCGCACTGTGAATTCCTTTCTCTGGCACTCGGGTGCGGTCCACCTTAAAATTGATACCCTGTCCACTCCCATCTCTAACGGGGGCTTCGGTGCCCCTAACTTCCTCAAATACTGGCTGGTATCCCAAATCCAATATACTTCTCACTGGTTTAATACAATTGACCCTCCCCCGCATGTTCGACTCGAGAAGCTTGCGGTTTGCGACCGAGATATCTGCTCCTTGGTGGACTACTTGGTGAGTCCTAGCACTGGACTCACAGAGCCCGGTCGCCTGCACTTCCATCGCATTAGCGAAGATGTGGAGACTAGTCAAAACAACTTACGCCTTTCACGGCAACCATTTCCTCCCGGGGGTCCCGCAGGTCCCACCGGGCACGGTTTGTCACTGGGCGGACGCAGGCTACGAGCTGCTGTGTGATGTGTTTGACCAGGGTATATTTGTTGAATGGCCCGATCTCCCGTTGCCCCTGAGGAGTGACCAGGGTGCATGGCTTCAATACGCATCCCTCCGCAGGACCCTCAAACGTAATTATCAAACGTTCCCTGCGCTGCCTCCGGACGACCCGGCTATTGAGGAGCTCACCTCCCCTGGGCCCACAAGAGGTAAAATCTCTAGGTTATACACGATGTTGCAATCCAGATCTGTCCCAGATTTCATTAAACTGAAGTGTGTGTGGGGGGTAGACCTGGGTGTTGAAATGTCGGATGAGCGCTGGGCACATCTATGCGAGCGTACACATCGAGTGTCCTTTAACTCTCGTCTTAAACTCATTCAGTTCAAAGTACTACACATGTTTCACTACACCCCGATCAGACTACATTGTATATCCAGGGATCACCCTTCCAGCTGCCCTAGATGCTATCGAGACGATGCCGACTACATCCACATGATTTGGTCCTGCCCTCGCCTCTCACAGTTTTGGGAGGCAGTTTGCTCGACAATATCTGCGGTTCTCGACCATCCCATTGTTCCTTCCCCGTTGGTATGTCTCTTTCATGATCTCCCAGGCCTCTCCCGTGATTCCAAAAAATTAGCCGGCCTCTGCCTGCTGCTGGCGGTGCGCTCCATCCTGCTTTGTTGGCTTTGCCCCTCGCCTCCCACACACGCTCAATGGCTGAGGGCGGTCACTTGGGCCTCGGACTCTGAGGAAGCCTGGTCCCATATGCAACCTGCCCACTCCAGACCTAGAAATGTATGGCTTAAGTTCCGCTCTTACATGTCCGATCTAATCGCGACACCGGATACCTCCCCCCCGCCCTCTTCCCCCCCGCCTGCTCGGGTCCTCACCCCTATTGCGGTCTTCTGTTGCCCAATCCATGCTGTGATTGTACCCATTGATTGTGATATTATGTGAAGTAACCTCTGTGCACCTACATTATGTATACGGTATTCATATTGTAACGCC
The DNA here is from genome assembly GCF_040938575.1 of Ambystoma mexicanum. NCBI lineage: Eukaryota > Metazoa > Chordata > Amphibia > Caudata > Ambystomatidae > Ambystoma > Ambystoma mexicanum. Next base: position 1,051,749,970 of record NC_090935.1, read on the forward strand.
TTATGCTGTTTGCTTGTGTTTTGCTGCCACGCTGAATAATAAAAAGAAGTTTAAAAAAAAAAAAGGTTTTTGGCAATAAATGAAAGTATCACAAAGAGGACGCCTAAAGAAGGTGGAAAAACAGAAATAACCATCAATGACTTTGATGCATTCGTAGATTCGGTTGATCTGGAAAGAGGGACGCAATCCGACACAAATCGTGAACAAAACACAATAGACCTTGGGGAATTGAATATAAGGACAGAATGGACAACAAAGATTAAGCTCAAGTTTAAATAGAAAGTTTAATCCAATGAACAACTTGGGAAACAATATTGAAGCATTTCAGACACTTGTGATTGAAGATTTAAAACAGTTCAGAAGAAAAAGACAAAGATTGAAAGACTACTTATTGGCTATGGATAGGATGGCTTTGAAAGAACTACAGACCCTTAACAACTACATTATTAGGCCTTCTGATAAAGGACGCAACATAGTCTGCATGAAAAAAAGATGATTATAAAGGGGGCTTACAAGCAGTTGAACGACAAAAAATTCTACAAAAGAATCAAAAGCAATCCGATTAAAGAATTGGAGAGAAAAGTGAAGGACTTCCTCATAAAATGGGAAACGAAGGCATCCTAGCAGAAGACAATAGCAAGTTTCTTCTCACTTCGAATTCTGTTATACCTACCATTTACTTTCTCCCCAAAGTCCACAAGGATATTAAGAAGCCACCGGGCAGACCGATCGTTTCATCAATGGGTTCGGTCTTAGAGAATATGTCGAAGTATTTAGACAAGGTACTCTTTCCCTTTGTGTCATCCCTTCCATCCTATTTAAAAGATACAACAGACTTTTTAGCACATATTGACAAAATACCCTGGGAACCGAATTACATGATGGCAACAATGGATGTTGTTTCATTGTATACGGCCATAGGGCATGAGTATGGTAAGAACGCATGTGAAAGATTTTTCAACACTAGATCCTTAAACTATTTGAAACATACACAGATGGTCCTTGAGATGATTTACCTGTGCCTAACAAGTAACATTTTTATATTTAACAAGTTTATTAGACAAGTGCAGGGTACCGCAATTGGTACAACATTTGCACCCTCTTAAGCTAACTTAACGACGGGAGCATGGGAAGCCACAGTTTGATCTGGTCTGATCAAAACCACATAATAACTGAAAACGTTGTACTCTGGTTAAGATATATTGATGCCCTTTTTATAATTTGGAAAGGATCAGAGAAGACCTAGACTTTGTGAAACTTCTCAATAACAATAAGAACAATTTATGGTTTACAGAAACACACAGTTGTACCTTTTTAACTTTCTTAGATATGAATCGAAGAATTATGAACCAGTCACTAACAACTGAACTTCATAGGAAACCCACTGGAACAAATACTCCCTTACATGCAACCAGCGGGCATTTAAAAAATCTGATCTGGAGCATTCCCTACGGGGAGTTTATAAGAATTAGACGCAATAGCTCCACTTTGTCGGCCTACGATCTGGATAGTAAATTTGCAGCAAATGGTTTCCTTAAACAGTGTTATCCTAAAAAAGTCATTGAGAAGGCTTATATGAAAGACAGACAACAGGAAAGATCAAGGCTTCTCACAGGATCTCGCTCGCTAGCCAAGTTAGAAAATGAAAACGAGACGAGATTGATATTGACGTTTGACAACAAAGTACCAGAAATAAGACGTATACTTCGTAGACACTGGAGGATCTTACTAGCAGACAAAGACCTTGCTATAAATCTGAAAATTAATCCTGAGATCAGCTTCAGACCCAACCGCTCTCTGAAAGACCCTTTGGTCCAAAGTTTTATGGTACAAGACGAGCTACCCGAAAAAGAGATGTAGTTTACAACACACAAGCTGGGTTTTCGTAAATGCACAAGATATAACATCTGCAAGCATGCAAAAAGTTGTGCTACTTACGAACACCTGATTTTGGGTAACTCGATTACCATCTTGGATGAAATCACGTGTGAAACTGAATACGTAGTATACGTATTGTCGTGCACATGCCAAAAATGGTATATTGGCAGCACCAAATGTAAATTAAAGATATGTTTTCAGCAACATGTGAGGGCTATTCAACACCAAGATCCAAATTATCCAATGGTCAAACATTTCAGTGACCATCATAAAAGCAACATGGACAGTTTCCACTTTTTTGGTGTTCATAAGATTGATAAAGATCTGAGAGGAGGTGATAAGAGAGAAGAAACTCTGTCAAAAAGAGACTTGTTGCATTTTAGATTTTGAGAGTAAATTTCCAAATGGTCAAAACATTGATGAGGAACTATATACCTTTTTATGATAGTGTTTCATGAATCTAAACTTTTAACCTTGTTCCGTAATTCAAATAACTCTTTTCGTCTTTGGAAATTCACACTGTAATTTATGATGTTTTACATAGGATATTCATATGAAGTTGATATTCTGTGTCTATGGATGTAGACCATTGTGATGGGTTTAGGTTTTCGTATCTGTCGGTCCTCTTGAAGAGTTTTTCCATATTTCAATATGTATGGGATAGAGAATGATGCTTTTGTCTATGTTTTGAACCTTTTGATGGGGTTTCTTGACTTGGCACACACATTCTATGTAAATCGTTTTAATTGGTGAGATATGTGACTGTTTTATCGATGGAGGGAGGATTTTGAAGCCACTGTGGTTTATATACACAAATGAGTCATCAGCCTATTCTGAATAGTTTTAGCATTATAGCATTGGGACTACTTAAGTGTCTACATGTCAACTACCCTACTAGGATATATCATATTATTAATGACATATACCATTATTAGGAATTAGTTTATCCAGATCTCCCTTTCTCCCCTCTTGATATAGAATATAGCTCGGCCTCAATTCGTAGACCTGAGTTATGTGTATGGCTAGCGAGTGATAACGGCAGGGGGCTTGTTTTTAACATGCCTTGTGTATTGTATAAAAGATACTAGCACTATGCACTTTATAGTATATTTACAAAATAGATATCTATGGCGTATGCTTTGTAATTGTGCTATCAGCACTATGCATTTTATTTAAGAAATCAGCACTATGCAATTTATAAGATAGACATATATCTGTATTATGCATTTTAGATCTGCTGCTAGCACTATGCACTTTAGATTTACTGCTAAGCACTATGCACTAAAGGATCTGCTGCTAGCACTATGCACTTTAGATCTGCTGTTATCGCAAAGCATTTTATACCATGGATAATTTTGGAGATAGAGATGTTGCAGATAGACATTTTATACACATCTTACCCGATGCTATGAATGGTATTAATTACTGTATGTGAAGACACTGTATAGAGGGTTACAAATCAAAAATATTATATTTTTTCGTTGTAAAGAAATAATAATTTTTCCCTCTTTAAATGCTTGCATTATGCACTTTACATTATTATATGATGTTTTCAAATAATGGAATCTGTGAACAATGTTGAGCCAATCTGCCTTGTAGAAAAAAAAGTGTTCAATGTGATTAGCATAGGATTACTGATTTCCAGCTTTAAATAACTTGACAGAATATGTATGATGAATATATTGCTGGATGAGACCCACTATATGTCAAAATAGCGACACGATATCGGTGTAAAAAATAGGGGCAAAATAAGGGGCGTAATGTTTCAACATTGATATAATGGTGCTTAGCAACAGGCTGACTCTTTTAAAGATGGCAGACACCGTTTTCCACATATATACAGACTAATCTTCTTTCTATGGCTAATTTCATGTCACATGGGGTATTTTAAGCCACGCCAATGTGGGGGTTATTGGTTGTGAAGAAGCGGTCAGGATACCACGAAACACGTAAACTTTGCCAAGTATGCGCCATACACTATAGGAGAGCCACAATGTGCATGGTTATGATCATCATTTGCTGTGATGATGCACAGTATTACTAAATAAAGAAGATACTATAATTCTGGTTTCCTGAGAATTTTCCAGACTGTTGAAGTAACAGCCCAGCCAATAAAAAATCTGCTGCAAAACAGTTCTTTATTTTTCAAGTATCAATGGACAAGAGGGCAGCAGACAGTGCAGAGGAATTGACTACGCATTTCACACTTTTCGGGCTTCGTCGGGTCTAAGATGGTAGAGGGAGCACTAGGCATTTATGTGGTAAGAATATAGTCCTACTTTGGTGTTGTGGAAAAAAGGCTGCTGCCTTTTCCTCCCACAGAGTCGCCATCTTGGAACATAGTACATGGATCCATCAATACATTTTGCGAACATACATGTGATTTCTAAGGAGCATATTGGAACATAATACATGAATATACCAGATTGTTTTATAAACAAGCATTTGATAATTTCCAAAAGGCATATTATAATGTGACACAGTGTTTTGAATTAAAGACAATTATCCATTCAGACTCCTATAGTAGTGAACAGATATAAATCATGAAGGAATGCGGTTGATTAATTGCAAAGTAAACCATTTCAATATGAGAAACTGCAAGTCTTTGCAGCAATTGGTTGGAGGCTATAAAGAGTAATCTGCCACGTTATATTCTCAAATGCGTACGTATATATCATGAAAATGAAAGGTTCTCCCCAGTGGGTTAAGAGAAAAATATATTTGTATGTGTGCACATATACATATGGCTCCTGGTTGGCTGAGAGTCCTCCCTAGTGGGGTAGAGGAACAGTCAATTGATTGCATATAGAGTGACTGGTGAATGTTGCTTCTGGGGTATGCCGCCAGAATACGTTATCTCTTGAAACGATTAAATGAAGTGTGATGCTCTGATCTCATGAGTTCCTATATTCCAGATAGTATGATTGGGCGATATGTAGGGGTAGAGAATCGGACCTACCGGTGGGCAACAGGATGCACTAAAAGGTAAAAAATATATGAGGGAGAGGAGAAAGGGAGCGGAAGGGAGATGGTAGGATCAGGGTTTAGTAAAGAACTGATCCGGATGTTGTCAAGCTGAATGCTAACTTTCTTTCGACGTTGTTCAGTCCACTAGGTGATGTGCAAAATAGCAAATGGACTAGATCGAGTAAAATCCACTCAACTTGAATGGAGAAGGTGCAATACATAAAGTGCATAGCATAATATGTAAAGTGCAAGGTGCAGGGTACAGACCTAGGAAGACTAAGATAGCGGGTAACGTTTCCCTAGAAACTCATTTGGAATCCATTTAAAATCTCAATTTACCAGGAAAAGAAATGTGTCGGGGGGGCAGCCAAGTGGCCTAATAATCTTGTCCTGAAAGGGCACAAAGTGTGCCAAATTCTAAAGTGCTTGTACTGTATTCAACAGGAACTCGTATGCTATATAGTAAGCAATGGATTTCAAGCTGGAATTAAGGCTTAATAGTGTTAAATGATAATTAGTAGTGCTGGCAATTGTCAGTAAAATGCTAAGGTAAGCTGTATTGCAATCTGCTAGAGCGCATCAAAGTGTGGACCTGCTCATAGAATCCCCGTCAATAATTTAATGTAATGGTATAATCCTGAATTTATGCCTTGGTGAAACAAGCTTAGCTCCTCTACTCTCTAAAAACGACATGTTAAAATACAATTCATGTGATGATAGAATAAAAAGACAAACATGTAAAGTGAATACAAAAAGCTAATCAGTGAAATTACAATAATGCCAGCATGTGTTCACCGATCTTTGGGTTCCATTCATGAATGATGATTGTTCAACATCTGCGTTCTTTCCTGCAAAACATAAGCATAAAACCGTCTACATTTGGCATTTGTTATTTCCTGGAATGCGTGTGAAGGGGAGTTTATGTCCGATACTCGTGCGTCACCCTGCAAAATATATGTCCTGCTTTTGTTTAAAAGTCCATAAAAGGAAATGATTATTGTTGCCTTAGCAAGATAAGCATTGTTTGGCAAGATTCCCCTCTGTGTCAAATTTGATAAGATGCTCGTTTTGCACGTTCATGCGTGCCAAGGCCACATCTGCATCCTGCACATGTTATGACCTGCCCTGATAAGTAATATGAATTAATAGCTTTAGAAATGTCCAGCCATTGTGTTTCTCACCGCAATGTCTGGGATTACAACTGTAAGTGTTTTGGCAGGAGATTGTATGTCTGGAAATGTCTTGTTTGCTAACATTCAGTTCTATGGCTGGCAAGACATTTCCTATAAAATGTATCGACTCTGTAATGTTAGTAGCTCACACAGACAGTATCCCTATGATGATGTCCTGTGTTGGCCCTTCCGCAGAAGCCTTTGTCTTGATGAAAATAAATGATTGTTAAAGTCACTTACTAGTGCGTTTATTTGACAGAGACCTCTGCCTTGTAATTGTAGCCATTTACAAATTGGCGTCCCTGGGTGGGCCTCGCAGTTGCAGCCCTTCGCTTTGACGCGTGCCTTCCACTGAACCTCGTCTTCTGACGATGACTTCGGGGCCCTACATCTATCGCACCTTTGATGCACAAACAGCGCCGTCCTCGTCTTAAGACAGGGATCAGGAAGAAGGAGAGAAGGCTGCTCTGCCGAGGACTAGAGGAATCAGACAGAGGACGGAGGTCTCCAATGGTGCAGTGAGTTGATTGTATCTGCAGAAATTGTATTGTTGGATGTTAAGCCACATTGGTATCCGTTTTATGGTACGTATTATTTGATTTTGGTAAGGATATATTATTAATAATGGGAAATTTGTGTGATAAAAATAAGAATGAGGAACCTATGTATGCACCTGTTGAAGGCACTGCGTGTTATACCATGTAAACAAATTATGGGCTCGGGGCATTGCAGTTTTGTAAAAATTGGGAGGACTATACCAAAATATCCATGCAGTACAAATGCTCGAAATCAGGAACTTTTGATGTGAAAACGATTGAATACTTAGAATTAGTATTACTAAGGAAAAAAGTCTGCCCCGCCCAACACGATGCTGTTCGCCAATGGCGAACGGAAGCAATAAAGCAGAAAATGGCCCAAGATAAAAAGGATAGGAAGAAACAAAAACGAACCATACAGGAGAAGAGATAACAAAGAGTTTGAGCATCAGTTAGATGTGGAAGACAGAACTGCATTAATAAAATACAGCAAAGGGATGTACCCCCTCTGCCAGATCAGACAAAAGAAAACCATAGGGTGTGTAATAGTAGTGATCAAGAGAACGAGAGGTAATAGTAGTGATCAAGAGAACGAGAAAACAAATGAAAGCCTTCTGCGATTAGTAACCCTGGCCACAGCCCCACCACCTTATGAAGGGGCAGTAACAAAAGGGACAATGGATACGGACAGTCTAGAAAAGAAGGAAATACGAGTAAGTAGGAATGAGAGATTCGCCCCACAGAAATTGCAGGAATTAAAACAAATAGCACAACATATTTTTGACAAAAAAGGTGATTACCCCGAGTTAATGGCAGAAATCAAGGAATGCACAAAAGGGGAATTGAGGCAGGTGATGGGATTGCATGGCGGTATAGTTAACAAATGGTTGAAGGACACCCCATATAAATGGCCTCGTTCATTGACAGATCTTTATGAGCGCCTCAGTACCGATACTGATCGACCATATTTATGGGATCAATATACACAGATCCACATAGGGGTAGAGAAATTGAGGAAGAGATACGAAGAAGAACAAGAGGGGGAACGGATGGACCAACAGAGAAGGGAGGCGCTGTTGGGCAAGGCCCGGGGAAAAGGGGAGCAGTTTGCCAAACAGGTGATGGACAAAGACAAAGGGAAGACAGTGAGAGAATGGATGGGTATATACGAGAGCCAGGATGAGGCAATAAAGGTCAGGTGGTTGATGAGTTTAATAGACTTGGTAGAGTTAAAATGTGATGAGACAAGTGACAAGGGGATCTGCAGAACAGCACACAAATGTGAAAAAGAGATGGAGAGGATAGGTCAAGATTGGGAAAGAAGAGGAAAGAGAATATGTAAATTATTCCAGAACTTGGTAGAGTCCGTGATTCCAGCAACCATTGCCATGCCCCTTTGGGAATGCACCACAACAATGATAAATGATGAAAGTGGTGCACAAGTACTAACCAAAACCTATGTGTATGTCCCTCTGACCCGATCTGAATTAATGAGTATTGCCAAAAGCACCCCTGACTCCAGAACAAATGCAGCAGGATTTTACAAAGAATTAAGAACACGGTTTGAAGCAGGGACTTTAACCTTTGAGGACGTGAACATCGTTATGGCCATGGTGACCCCTAGTGAAATTTGGGACCCTTTTAGGGGCAGAGACCACAACACTCTGGACTGGGCTGTATTGCAGGCAGCCAGTGAGGCCCGCCCCCAACCAAAGCTCTCCCCAAAGATATAAAAAATCTAGGTATGCGCATTTTGACAGCTCTTACCACAGTCTTACCTGAGACAGATGTCAATGTTGAAAAACTAGATGCTATAGTAAGGGGCCCAGTGAAGGCTTAGAGGAATATTTTCTGAGATACGAATGAGCCTTTCAAGCACACAGTGGGCAAACAACCAGTAACCTCACAGGCCGGAGATACTTCGCTATGGGGCTTGTGAAAGGGTTAAGGAAAGGAATTAAAGGCCCCTTGAAGTTGGGGGAGAGTACATGGCAGGCTTGTACTCCCATCCAAATTCTGGAAATGGCGAAATATTATGAACGGCAGGAAGCAGAAGTGGAGGGAAAGAAACAAACTGAAAAGGCCCTTAAAAACAAGGTATTGATGCAACAGTTGATACAGACACCTCATAATAAACCAAAGGACCAGAGATCCCAGGTAAGAAACCCCAGAGGTAATGCCCTGCAATGGACACCCCCAAGAATAGATCAGTGCTCACTTTGTAGGCAGACGGGACATTGGAAAAACAATTGTCCTACATTAATGGCACGGGGCGGTCAACCGGCGGGTGGGAGAGGAAGAGGTCGAGGTGGACCTCCTACGGGGCCACCCCAAGGACGAGGAAGGTTTGGCGCCGTGCAGCAACAAATGGTTGGAGTGAATGGCAATGGGTTTGTGGAAGATGATTTGAGTGGAATGATGTTTTTTGATAATACAGCAGCAATGAGTTGAAACGCCCCTAGTGAACCTGAGGAGGCCGTGTCTGTTCCTATAGACCAGAAAGGACCTTATGTTAAATTGCAAATAGGACAGCACCCTACTGTTAAATGCTTGATTGATACCGGAGCAGGCAATAGCTCGGTTGATGTCAAGAACATCCCCTCAGTTCCACTATCGGGTGAAAATAAGGTTTCTGTAGGGTTTGGTGTGCAACCCATATGTACTCCGGTGTCCCAGAGAATTGAGACATCTATATGTGGAGTGAAATTGACAAACAAATGGTTACTCACCAACAGGTGTCCTCAGAATCTCCTTGGATTGGATCTTTTGAAAGCCTTGAATGCAGCTATTTATTGTGCACCAACAGGTGTTCGCATGACTATATGTAAATCCAAAATTGGAGGTTGTTATCTGGCTGAACCATTGCCACCAGAGTTACAGGTATTGCCCGCAGAGCTTTGGGCTGCTGGCAGTAATGATGTAGGTGTTCTGAATATCCCCCTGTTGTGATCAAGGTGAAACATGGGTCCCTCTACCCCGGACCCCCAATACAGAATATCACCAGAAGAGGAAGCAGCATTGGTTAGGATTGTACAGGACTTGATACAGCTTAGGGTTGTTGAGGAGTGTGATGACAGCCCATGTAACTCTCCGGTGCTCCCTGTTCATAAAAAAGGAGATGAAGTGACCCCGTACAGGTTTATTATTGACCTCAGAAGGATTAACAAAGTTGTGGACCCCAGGTATCCAGTTGTCCCCAGTGAGACCAGTATTCTCACTATGGTTACCCCCACAGCCACTTATTTTAGTGTAGTGGATCTGAAAAACGCCTTTTTCTCCATACCCATAGCTGAAGACGGGCATCCCTGTCCACCCCACCCAGAATTACGCCCATGATTAGAATGTGACACCATCTAGTTGTTGGTTAGACACTCATACAAAGAGCTTTGAGTTTGAGGAAAGGGGAGATCAGACAGGGATTGTCTTAAGAGAGTGAGTGTGAAGCATGGTGTCGATAGGATTCGAGAGGTTCGATTCTGCATGAACGAGAGGATTGCTGGATGTTTGACGCTTGCATTTAGACTGCATTAGAATCACACGCTTGCATCTAGACCGTAGTAGAATTACAGGCTTGCATCACAGGCTTGCATTAGGAACCTAACAGGCTTATAGTTATTGCATGGTAGATTTGCACCAGAAGCATAAAAGGTGCAAAGTCGATATTGGCTAGAGTGTTAGCATTGCCTGAATTATGCTTTGCTGTGCATAAAATAATTGTTTTCCACTGTTATAATTGGATCGATTCATGTGTTTTCTTTGTGTCTTGTGATTTGTGTCCACAGTGGTAAAATAGGAGTATGTTGGTATTGTGTTGGTATTATTTGTTCTGTATAGCATGGGTATGTTGTTAGAAGTAATCTAGGAGTAACGCAGTGCACATAGGGCCTAAGGTACAAAGGAGTAGGGGGGTGTAGGGATCCCCACACCGCCCTAGGGGATTGTCAAAGATTGTCTAAGACCAGAGCATGCTTGCCCAGGGGGGGGCAAGACGATGGTTAGGGGTTTTGTTTTCCAGACTGACATCTAGACACCTTTTCTCCTTTGTATTAGCACAGTGGCAATACAGGTTTTGTCGAGAACCCCAAGGTTACACAGAGAGCCCTGCCATTTGTAGTCAAGCACTAAAACAACAATTGGATGAGATTTTGTTACCCCCTGGGATGATGCTCATCCACTATGTGGATGATATCCTTATTTGTAGAGATACAGAATTGAGTTGTAAGGAAGGTACCTTGATTGTGTTACAGCATTTGGCATATCATGGTCACAAAGTGTCACTTAAGAAAATGCAATATATACAGCCAAAAGTTGATTATTTGGGATATGTCCTCACTGCAGAGGGTCGATCATTGTCACCTGAAAGGGTACGGGTAATCCAAGAAACGGCCTATCCCAGTAGCTTTAAAGAATTGAGACTCCTGTTAGGTATCACCTCATATTGCTGTCATTGGCTCCCTGAGTTCTCACTGTTGGCTAAGCCCCTGCTACAATGTCTAAAAACAGAAAAGGATCAGATACCCTTTATTTGCACACAAGAAATGAGAGAGGCCTGCGACGCCCTAAAAAAACGCCTTGTGTAGTGCCCCGGGGCTCGGGACACCCAATTAAGGCAAACCATTTACCCTTTTTGTACATGAACAGAAAGGTCGTGCCCTAACTGTATTAACGCAGGAACAAAATAGAAGGCAAAGGCGTTGTGCTTATTTCTCTGGCACCTTGGACAGCGTGGCAGCTGCATTACCCCCATGTATGAGATCAGTTGTTGCAGCAGCGGTAGCACTTAAACAAAGTGCTGGTTTAGTGTTGGAAACTGCCATAATTGTAAGAGTACCCCGATGCTGTGGATGTGTTGCCCAATAGAACTCAGAGTCAGCATTTGACGGCAGTCCGCCTAACCCAATATGAAATGACATTGTTTGCGCCAAATGTGACTATTATGAGATGTAATACTTTAAACCAAGCTTCCTTTCTACCTTTGCCAAGTGAGGAGGGAGATCAAGTCATGCACGATTGTTTAATACACACTGATGAACAGACCCGAGGTAGGGTCGACCTGAGTGACCTTCCCTTGGAAGGAGGTAATCGGGTTCTATTTTGTGATGGCTCATGTTACAAATTGCAGAGTGGGGAAACAGTGGCTGAGTATGCGGTAACAACTGAAAATGAAATTGTCCAAATGGAACGCATACCTGGGTTGTCCGCACAAGCTGCAGAATTAAGGGCATTAACAAAAGCTCTAGGACTAAGCAAGGGTTTAGCTGTAACCATCTACACGGATTCAACCTATGCACATGGTGTGGAATTTAATGTTGGCCTACTATGGAAAGAAAGGGGGTTTCTCACCTCACATGGTACCAAAATAAAGCATGGTGATGCCCATGTGGCTATAGTGAAGTGCTCCGCCCACAGAAAGATAGTAGATTTTGTGGGTCAGGGAAATTGTTTGGCAGACCAGGTGGCTAAATATTCCACAGAACATTGTAAATTGCCCCTTCCAGAATGTAACATGATGCAGAGGGATGGGGAAAAGAAGGCGGATGGTGAACTAGGAAGAGGCATTGAAGAAGTAGTAAGATACATTCAAAGAGAAGCAGCAGGTTGTGAAATTAAAGCATGGACTAAGGACAGTAACAATGAACAAACATCCAAGGGTGTGTGGTTGGATAAAATTCAAATGAGGTGGCTGCTCCCTGACAGTTATTTACACATGGTAGTAGACATGGCACATGGGAATGCCCATGTTAATGCGAGTGCAATGGAGGACATTCTGAGCAAAGTATTGAAGAACCGGAAAATTGGGTCATACTGCAGAAGGGGGGGCAGCACAGTGCGCCATCTGCCTCCAGCATAATGTGGGTAAATCTATAAAGGTGCCGGCAGGTCGTAGGGACTGAAGCGAAAGGCCTAAATAATTCACAAGTGATATAATTGATTCTGCTCATGATGTGTTAATATAAATGGGGAAGGAGACAGAATCTATAACCCGTGTGACTTCAACTGTATAGAACAGGTTGTCAGATATGTCTGTATTGCCTTAGGGATTGATCAAAGATTCCACTCAATATATCACTGCAAGTCAGCTGGGATTATTGAACGTGCCAACTCCGTGGTGAAGAATAAGTTGGCCAAGACCTGTGCCTCCACAAATCTAAAGTGGTCAGATGCGCTTCCTTTGGCATTACTCAGCATGCGTACTACTCCAAAGGGGACACACAAATTGTCCCCATTTGAAATAGTGATGGGACAACCTCCAAGTAAATGGTCCATCCCAAAGCCCAACGCTATTGTTGAGAGAATACTGTGCTGCTGAACTCACACATAAACTGTCAATTATCCATCAACAGGTGAAAGAAGCAGCTCCGTCGGCCCTAGAAGGAGAGGGCCACGCTATCAAGCCAGGCGAATATATCTTTGTCAAAAGCTTTGATCGGGCCAATTGCTTGCAGGCCTGATGCAAAGGGCCTTACTTGGTCTTATTGGCAACACAGACAGCGGTGAAGGTCGCTGGCCATAAAACTTGGATACATGCAAATCATCTAAAAAGAGCACCACCTCAGATATTCCACCCCCCAACTAAGGACACAGACCATTTTGCAGCCGACCCAACGGAAGACTTACCCAGGTACAACCTGTGCCCTAGGAAACAGAATTGATTGCCTATGTTTGAACTCTGACACCTGGCTTAGAAAAGGACTTGGTAAAGGGTCGGAACAAGCAAGGACAACTGAAAATACAGATGAAGTGGCCTCAACAGTCCCTCCAGGGTAAGGAAGTAGCCCCACCGAGACACACAGATGAAATGGCCTCAGCAGCCCCTCAGGGGTAAGGAAGTAGCCTCACCGAGACGTGTCAATGTAGGTGCCAGAAGTGGTGACAGCAGAACGGGTTATACTGTGCAACCCTTGCGATCTAGCGCATAAACGGATGGCACCATTAGGGTCATTGTTAGGGCTTCTAAACTCCTTGTATAAATATACTGTATGTAACATGTGACATTTGACAGCCAAGTTCCGGAACTCAGCCATCTCAGATCAGCCCTGTGCGAGGGAACCAAGTAGGTTGTTACAATGGATAATATTAACCAGAAAGAAAGGAACAAGGATGCAGGGCAAAGGCATCCACGAGTTAATAGGTATGCATGCACCCCAAAGGAAAAACTTACTATAGCCATTGTTTGTGTCTTTATAGCAGTGGGGTCCGCTATATTCTTTTGGTACCTTGAACACCATGATATTTATGTTGCTCGTAACCTGCTACCCACCACAACGCAGCCCCCAGCACCAGAACTAGTAACTATTCCCCATATAGATCAGGAGTATCGGAAGAAGCACCCCAGGAATAGCATCCTGACATGGATGAATGATATAAACCAAATATTAAATAAGACCAACTGTTACATATGCACGTATGTTCCCCATAGCGATGAAAGCGGACCCGAGTGGTACGTGACTCCTGCTACAAATGATACATGTGTGCCCCTGCGAGATTTCATCTTGCTTCCCTCCAACAACATTACCCTAACACCTAACGCAACACGGTATTTGAAAAATTCCACTTCTTGCCCAAGCAAAGAAATACATATAAATACACTCCTTCTTATAGGGAATAGAAGTGGAGAGGAACATTTGCCTTCCCAATTCCTGTACATAATATAGTTCGAAAGGACCCCTTTTGCCATCAACGAAACAAAACGCATGACAAAGCTATTTTTATGGGTCGACACAACTGTCAGATTACGGTAGATATGAATGTGGCACCATCACGCTTCATGCCTCCAAAGGGGGCAATCTTTATTTGTGGAAAAGAAGCCTTTCTCTGGTTGCCTCGCTATTGGAAAGGTAGATGTACCGTTGGTTATATAATGTTAGCCTTGCATTTTAAACCATTAGAGGCAGCGAACTTCAAATAAGGAGGATAAAAATTAATATGGGTAATTACGGGCGAAGGAAAAGAGGTGTTTTTGATGATGAAGCCACCACCTGGGACACATTTTTTGATTTTTTAAAGGGTATAGTGATGCCGATGGGAATAGTTATGAATTCCTGGAGCATTAGACATTTGGCTAGATTAGTGGAAAAAGAACTGAATGTGACCACCAAAATACTCACTAACATTACTAAAGAAATACAGGCCTTTCGAATGGTCGCATTGCAAAAAGTGCCTGGTATTGGATACCATGCTGGCCGAGGTAGGAGGAGCTTGTAAAATAATTGGAACATCCTGCTGCACCTTTACACCCGATTATAGCACCGACATCTTTAAAGGGATCGATGAAATGCATAAAATGGCAGCTCAAATACATTCTGAATTTGGGCCCGGGGATGGGAAATCCTGGTTCTGCGAACTATTACAGAATTGGGGCTGGAAGCTCCTTACCCCTCTTCTTGTCATAGGATGATTAATAGCTGCTTGCTGCTGTTGCATTCCCTTATATGTATCTGTCATAGGAGATTGTTGCAGAAAAATGATGGGGGGACTGACACCCAAACCCACTAATGTGATGGCAACCAATGAGATGATAAAATTGGAGGAGGCAATAGAAGGGTTGCAAAAGATTGATGTTTCTGACAATGACAATGAAGATAAAAAGAGTGGAACATTCAAGCCGAAATATGTGACGTACACTGAGCAAATGAACCAGCAAAGAGCCGCAGTTGGGCTGTGCCCAGTACCTATCAGAAAAACAGCACCTGTTGAAGAAATTAATAAATACTAAGCACACCAAGTTTATTACTGATATAGTTTTGCTGATGCAAAAGGGTTGTTTGTAAATATAGCAATCATTTCTCCTGAAGCTGCCATATTAGTTTGCATTCAGCAAGACTAAATCCTTGTTCACATTATAGTATTATGTTCGTCTTAAACCGATTGCTTTTTATGTCCATACACGAGCACTAGGGTTTTGCCTTGAGCACACACTACTCATAGATTTAGGAATGTCCCCCTGCTCGCCTTTCCTGTAAATGCGTACATAACATCTGGTAGGTCTTTGCTTCCCTTCTCACAATTCGTGGCCTTCGAGTCAGCATGTGTTCACCGACGTTTGGGTCCCATTCATGAATAATGATTGTTCAACATCTGCATTCTTTCCTGCAAAATATAAGCATAAAACCGTCTACATTTGGCATTTGTTATTTCCTGGAATGTGTTTGAAGGGGAGTTTTGTCCGATACTCGTGCATAACCCTGCAAAATGTATGTCCTGCTTTTGTTTAAAAGTAAATAAAAGGAAATGATTATTGTTGCCTTAGCAAGATATGCGTTGTTTGGCAAGACTCACCACTGAGTCAAATTTGATGAGATTCTCGTTTTGTCCGTTCATGCGTGCCAAGGCCACATCTGCATCCTGCACATGTTATGACATGCCCTGATAAGTAATATGAATTAATAGCCTTTAGAAATGTCTGGCTTTTGTGTTTCTCACCGCAATGTCTGGAACTACAGCCAAAAGTGTTTTGGCAGGAAATTGTATGTCTGGAAGTGTCTTGTTTTCTTGCTAGCCATAGAACTGAATGTTAGCAATTTCCTATAAAATCTATCGACTCTGTAATGTTAGTAGCTCACACAGACAGTATCCCTATGATGATGTCCTGTGTCGGCCCTTCCGCGGAAGCCTTTGTCTTGATAAAAATAATTTATTGTTAAACCCACTTACTAGTGCATTTATTTGACGAGACCTCTGTCTTGTAATTGTAGCCATATACATACATACATATACATATATATATATATATATGTATATATATATATATATTTTTCTGCATCCCATGAATATACTCCCTCTTATTTATACTTTGAACAAAGGGCTCCATATGTATAAGGGCTATACATATGTATATATATATCCATCCTGGGGATCATGCCAGGGAGGACTCGGGGCCCTGTTACTTTTTGCCCTTACAATGGAGCCCATTGTTCAAAGTATAAATAAGAGGGAGTATATTCATGGGATGCAGAAAAACAAAAGCTACATTGTGAACAAAGTCCTTTATTAACATTCAAGTACGGTTTCCTGATGTAATGGAGGAACTGAGAGACTTCGAAAAGGTTTCTGGCTTCTTGGTTAATAATGAAAAATCAAAAGGTCTAAAAGTGTCACTTTCCGAAATAATGATGCCATCAATAAAAAACCAATGCCTTCTCCCGGGTGAATAATTTGCTGGATTATTTAGTGGTCAAATGAATGCCCTCTCTGGGGGAACTCACCAAAGCTAATTCCCACCCACTATTATAGGAGCTCAATAAAGACTTGAAGAGATGGGAGAGAGAGGTGGTCTCTTGGATTGGGTGTGTTTATTTACACCTGTCGGGTCTCCTGGTTAAGTTACCATTCTAAGCGGTTTCGTCCAAAATGACCTAATATAAAATACTGAATGCATGATTTGGCCGAATTTCGGCAGTTCGAAAAATCTGACGGCCGAAAAGTTCAACCAAATCACGCATTGGGTGCTGGGGGCTGCAAGGGTGTCCCCTGCACCCTTGCTCACTATATGGTGAGTGGGGGTTGCATGGGTGTCCCCGCAGCTGTCCCGAAAAGAAAAAAAGGAAAGGACCCTGTGGCACAGGGTCCCACTTTCGGAGGTAAAAGGGAACAGGTATTGCAGGGGAGTGGAGGTGTGGGTAGGGGTGTGTTGGGGGTGTGGGTAGGAGATTGGGTGGGGGTGTGGGTAGGGGTTTGGGCAAGTCAGTGATGTTCAGGGGAGAACAAAATAAATATCTTCAGTCTTTTTTCCCTCAAACATTTCTGATTAGGTCTTTCAACCCCAAAACTTGTAGGCTATAGAAATGGTTCTTCCAGTTCATTTGACCTAAAAAAAGACCAAGAGTATCTATAAAAATAATGACAGAGCCCCTTCAGGGGTATTGGAGGTGCTTGTGGCAACAGTGGTGTGACAATTCACAAGCTCTCATTTGTATAAGAGGAATGGTAACACAAGTATAACACTGACACAATGGGTACAATTGGAAAAACCTTTATTGAAATTTTTGTGGTTGGAGAAAATCCTAATTTGCCCTATAACTAAGATGGGAGTAATCTCGACCATCAAATAATGAATAATGTAGTTCTAGTGGAGTCTGTCAAATTAAAATGGCCTATGCTAACAAAACCCAATTCCTGCTCTATCTCTTGTACAAAAAAGTGTAAAAAGGAGAAATGTATACATAAGGAAAAATCTCTGTTCAAATAAATAAATGTGGTTGTACCAGCTCTCCGCCCCACGGTAGACCTCATGGAGTAAGGCTGCCCCTGTAGGCATGTGGACACACTCTGGCTTGGCTTCCAACACAACAGCTCCAAAAGTGGATCGAGGCCTGTTTGCCTTCCACGTTTAAGTCTCTTTTCTTGACTTCCAAAATAATGTTTCAACCAAAAAGTTCACAAAGGTCCCCCTCTGTTGGGCTCAGACCTCTCATGATAAAGTTCAACACAAATTTGCAAGGGGGGCTCCCTTCCCCAAGCTGATTTCAATTTGGGTCTCCCTCTGTCGGTGTCATGGTCATGAAGTCAGGGGCACAGGCATGCAGGGGTTGCATGCACAGGAGACCTGGGTGGACACGGTCCTGGCTCCTTTGGCTCCAGGCTCATGAACAAAAGTAAACAAGAACATCCATTTAACACCAACAGGCTTTTATTATGGAAATAGCACTTCAGATGCATTAACCTTGAACATTCCATCCATTAAGCAGCCCCAAGTGTATTGTTGGGTGTGGCTGCTAATGGATTGCCTTCGCATGTGCTCACTCTTTAGGAGTGGCAGGGTGTGGCTGGTAAGCCGGCCGTAAGGGGCGTGCCCACGATCTCAGCTATATAAGCTGCCCGATCCTCAAGACAGACGCTTCGCGTTATTCTGCACTTGCATGCAGCGTAACGCTCACTGTCGCCTGAGGTCAGGCTTACCTTTGAAGATCCTGCTTCCTGGACATCCTGCTTCCTGCCAGCATACTTACCAACTTGGGGAAGCTGTTCTTACCTGTACATCTCTTCGGCGAATCAAGTATTCATCTTTACACTTTCCAGAACGCCGAAATCTTCATCTTGGCACCGCAGCGCGACACGCTCCATCGTCGACAGCAGCGCCTGTAAGGAAAAACAGAAGACAAGGTTAGACATCGAAAAAAACTGTCAGTTTAAGGTTGTGCTTCGCCATACTTCGCGCTTTTCCTTAAACCATCACTTACCTGCTGTCAAACACTGCGGTAGCATCTTCCATCCGGCCTCGTCTCGCGTCTCACAGCTGCATTGAGGCCGCATTTCCATCTAAGGGAAGAAAACAGAATAGAGACATTATTGCGGGCATAAATAGGATCAACATATAAAGACATTAAACAGAACGAACAGCATCACAAGAGCTCCAGAAAGACTTACCAATCATAACGAGAAGCATAGTCACAGCTGGACTGGACTAATCCTTATCAGGGATCAGTGAAGGAACTAGATCACATTCAACGCGCCCCTGCCAGAAGTAGAGGACTGAGAGCTTATCTTCCATAATTCACAGGTGAGCTTTATGGCCGGCGTATGCTCACAGAGACCGTACTTTGGGATGAAGGGTTCGAGAGGTACAACAATCACAGATTGGCGCACTCACACACTTATCTCCACGCAGGAGCAGTAGCACCACGTACCACCGCTCACAGCTTTTCTACTGAGGGAGAGGCCTGAAGGGGGTGATTCAAGTTCAAGGAGGGCTGCAACCATGCCCCAACGCCTCTGCAGAGATCAGGTGAGCGTAGCAGTCGGGCTCGAAGAACCTTCGGATGTCGAAGACTTGCAAATGTGCATGGCTTTTTTTTTACAGACCACTGCAGAACCATTTCGACTCAAAGTTTACAGTTCAACTTTCACTTTCCCCTTCTCTAGGAGTTAAACTTCTTTATTTCACTTTTGCTGTTCAAGCGCTTTATCACTTCAAACAATTTACTTTTCACAGAGACTTTCGAGTGGGCTACTTCCTTTCTCCGGACCACACCGTTACTTAGTATCGCTGTTTTCACAGCTGTCTTTTACATCAAAGTTCATTCATAGGTCTGCCTTTCCTTGTTTTTCATTCACACGTGTGCAGCCTTTGCAGCCTTCACTTGCGATATAATGTTGCTACTTCAAACTTTAACACACACTGGTCTTTCAGGTCGCTGGCCAACTCATTGGCAGTGTGCATCTCTTCTTGGTTTTGCGATTCCCAATTCATAAGTCAAGGTTAGTAGCACAGGCTTGGCCTCACCTCCCCAACTCTGCCCTTCACCCAGGACGGTCGCTGGCATCCTTGAAACACGACGCAGTCTTCCCTTGTGGGATCTGGCCTTCTCCACCTGTTTCGTGGCCTGTCAAAGGCAACAACCTCCAGTAGGGAACCCTTTGGGTTTTTGACCTGCTTCTCTCGTCCCTTGGTCTGTCGATCTGCTCCAGTAGGTTTGCCTTCATCCCGGAGGCCCTGCTAATCCTCGTGCTCCACCTTGCTCACAGTGTGTCTTTGGGTTCTGCCTTTTATTAGCGTGAGGAGAGCTAATTGTTATCGGGTGTATGCACTTAGAATCAAGTACCTGACCCGATTAGTGGAACATGTCCAGTACGATGTGTGAAAGTTAATGTTATTACTCTCAGTCACCCTCTTCCTCGGCCCATTGTTTGTGTAAAAAGGGTGGGGAGGGTGTTGGGACCTCAGAGCATCCTAAAACATAGGATGGGTTGGATTAACAAAACAGGGGGGGAATACCACGTCTCACCATCGGCTGCCTCACCCCTAGTCCCCGAATACCCCTCACCTAGTTGATCCTCCCGCACTGGTCCACCCCAGGATCTGGAACCAAAGGCTGAGAGGGAGATCCCGGGAACTAGCGGGTGAGACACCCTCTGGTTTTCTCACGCATCCCTTTGATAAGGAAGGGAAAGCTTATTCCCATACCCAAACCAAGAAAGTGGCTAAAAGTTCCCATAAGAAACCCTGAAAAACCCTTTGGCTATATGTACTTTTGCAATGTAAAGTCAATCACAAGGGATTTAATTACTGCAACGAAAAAGCCACATAAAGATGAACAAAGAGTAACACACTCCAAACAATGTTCTAGTCCCTTTTCTGTGGCTGATAAGCAAACCAGCAAAAAAAGAGAAGGACTACTAAATGGCGTTCGTTGTGGGATAGTAGAAGTAGTCAGAGGAGTGGTAGAGGCAGAGCATGGAAACTGAAGTGGGGAGAACAAGGAGAAACGAATGGCCGAGAACGAATCGTGAATTACCATAACGGTTCAGAGGCAAAAGAGACGTGGCAGAAACAGGAGAAAAGGCAAACAGAAGAATTGCAGTTCATTCACAACTGCTGTGTCAGGCGGGAGACTAGAAAAGGGGTTCAAAAGAAGTGACTCCTTCAAATGGCAGGCGGCCATGCCGAATGTCGAAAGGCGCCGCCTTGCCGGAGCAACCGCTGTCACTCGCCTTTTCGCCTGAACACCGATGGTCAGCGCTTCAATATAGACCACGCTCCCACACAGGACATACAGTGGCTCACTGTGGTCCCATGAGACAATAGGAGAGAAGAATCCAGCAAGATAACACCTGGGGCAAGGTTCGAGAAAGTGGAAAGTGTGGCACATCTGACAGCACCAGTACTTTGGTCGCAAGAGAAGCTTGATGGAGAGCATGTATTTCCTTAATTGGTGTTAGCAGCATTGAGCTGGGGAAAGTCAGCAGAGTTTGGAGGAGCAGATAATCCATCAGACAGCTGCCAGGCGAATCAGGCTGTGGCGCTGGAACTGAAGGTACCGTGTGGGGAGTGAAAAGGGGCTGTGGTTTAAGAAAATGATGTAAGCCTATGTTAAACCTCCCCTCCCCAGGCATCTAACTTCAGCAGTGAACACTAAGTAAAGGTAAACCTACCCTTGGCCAACAAGTACAGCAAATGAAAGGTAGGAAAAGAGAAATAGGCTGACACGTGAGGAAATATATCCTATTCTTCCTCGTCCCAGTAACACATGGGGAAACACGGCTAAAGAAATATTTAGCCAGTTAAGAAAGCTAATAGTCTGGGATAAAGACCGTACCCCAAGGCTGGGACTCAAATCGATTAGGACAGAAGGAACTGACATACTTGGCAGGAGAAGAAACTAAGTGTGTCATTATAGAGCTCATTAGTGGTTGCACTTGGCAGGAGAGTACACCAAGTATGCCAAGAGGAGGAAAAAGACACCTGAAACATATGGGAATAAGACCAGGGGAAGGGGATTGTCCCCCTTAGCATTTTGCGAGCACCATTCGCGCAACTGAACATGTATAAGTCGAAAAACACAGCGCTGCAGGCAAGCAGCAAAGAGAAACTTTATTTTAACCATTGTAGTATGTTTTCAAGCATTTAGCGTGGAAGGACCAAAAATGGTTTTGAACACAGGACAGTGAATATCATTTTGGACAACCTGACGTCAGTCACATTTGTTCATTTTGTTGAGGCAGCGAAACACCTCGGAGTTAAGGCAAGTCAGGCATTTTTCCAAATCCCTTTATGATTTAAATAAAAAAGAATTACGAACCAATTAACACTAATTGTGAACCAATTCACACTGTGTTTGTCTCCTCACTCCGACCCTCACAGCGGGCAGCCAGGATTTCTCATATTTTGGCTTTGAGGGATATGGAAACGTCTGCCGGGTGGGTGGAACTTGAGAAGGAGTCAGCCAGGATTCATGTGTCCACCCTTCCATTTATAAGCTCTACGAGTCGAGTCCCACACAATTTGTCAATTTTCTCCAAAAAGATCAATCTCTATTTTGGACGGAGTGCCTTTGCGCCTCTTGCTCTGGAGAACCCTGGCTTCTCACCAGGACCTCATGACCAAGCTTTTGAGGCCTGGGAAAGAGGGTGGCTCCGGAAACCTTTACCAGCTGTACCATCAGGGAACCCTTTGGACCTTTACGGACTGTATGAGATCATTTCATTTAGATGAAAGCCAGATATACTCCAACTCGTCATAGGATCTCAAACCCCAAGGTTGGCTGTATCTTGCCAGTTGTCATCAGTGAAATCTCTGTTCGAAAGAGGTATTCCAAAAGGGAAGGATGCCAGATTGTACAAATTATTGGCTAATAACGGCCCCAATGATAAGCTTCACTATATGTTCTAATGGGAAAAGGAATTGTGCAGAGCCAGAGGGATTTGATCATATCTGGATGAAGGAAGGCAAATTCTCCAGATGTACTGCACATCAGAAATACTTGTATAACATTTGTTTTCGCCGATACCTGCCCCCTTCTAGATTATGTACATCCGGCTGCGAAATGTGCACGCACCACTAGCCATGGACTAGTGAAAACAAGAGTCTTGGTGAGTAAGAAATGGTGTGCCATCTGTATGTATAGAATTGAGGTGGGGGTGACTTGTTATGCTGGCTAGTAGTTTGTAACTTGAAATGTTGCACCCTGGTGTACATGTTTGACGTTCTATTTTTAAGTATGCCAGAGAAACTGTGGGGAGGTGGGTACATTGGCTGATATGTGGTGGTGGTGATTTCCAAAAATCCAAATCTTTTGAAAGGAAATTCTATCAGAAATCCAAATGATCAGTGAGCCCAAATACTGATTGCACACTGCGGTGATAATGGCATACATGTGAAGGTGTACACAGCTGAGCTTATTAAACATTTGTTGACTGCAACCAAACTCTCTCTGGCGCAAATATCAGGAGAGCCCAATCAAGCATGGGGTGGTGTACAATTTGGGAAATCCTTGCCTCAGAGAAAACTACAACTCTATAGTCCAATAGTTTTCTCTTGTTAAATGTGTACATGCAGAACTGTATGATACTGGACCAGTAAAGAATGTTTGAGATTTGTTGTGATATAATCCTCTACATGTAATAGCTGGTGTATCATGTTAGATTTGCTATAAGCTCCTCACTTGGAATATCTTTGCATACAATATTGTGCATCTCTCCTTTATTACTTTGTTGCTCTTATCCCAACCAATAAAATATTAAATACAAGTTTTAAAAAAATGTCAACTGGCCCCAATACATCATCTAGATCCAACGGATAACTAAAAAGACAACAGGCGTAATTTCAACGCAACTTGCATAAAATGCATTAATACCCATATGAGTATAGTGAATTAGGCCATAATAAATATAAGAGAGCATATTGACTTTGCCTAAAATGTAACATTCGTAAAACTGATGAAGGTTCTTTTCCTCACCTCCATATCTGGGCTAAAAGAGTAAAAAGTGCATGATCGTTTCTAATCCAGTGGGACAGTATGTACAGAAACCAACCACATCCAGATTTCCTATCCATCGACCCACCACACAATTCAAATTAATACAATTAAAATGTTCTCTGACAATCATTATGCAATGCTGGACTCACAGTGACCATGAAAGGCAAGGCTGCTGACCTTGACTACAAGTAACAATTTCATTGCATCTATTAAATCGCTTGTACAGTTCCTTTTCTACCCCAACATTGGAGTAGCTATTTAAAATAACATTTTTAGTTTAATTCGTAAATCAAGTCAAAGTATTTACTAAACTAATTCTTTGATGTTAGCAATACAAGGGACATTATCAGATCACTAGAGTGGCCAGAGGACAAAAATCATTTTCAGATTGAGTTCAAACTGATTGTTATAGCATTTAAAAAAGGTCAACCGGGATATAATAAAAATGATCCCCTATATATTTTAGTCCCCGTCATGAAAATGCCTTAGGGAGTTTGAAAATTTAGAAACTTCTGCAGAATGTCATCATTGGTGAAACCACTGACACGTGCTATGTAGGGCAACAGGGTCCAACTGGCCTTTTTAAACTAATCAATTTAGCAACTCCCATTGCGACAACACTCTTGCGCAACAGGCATTGCAGAATGGATTTCATTTTGCTTTGTGCAACCAGCCCCCCACGCCCTTCCCTTGTCCCTCCGCCAGCTCTCCCAGAGGACACCTCTGGAAACTCTGCCCATTTAATGTTTCACTGTAAATTAAAAAATATCCCCTAGGATCTGTTTTGTATGGCATTCATGCTTGGATGCATGGCCATAACTGGACAATGATTGAAGGAAAAGTCATCTCCAGGTCCTTGTATTTATCAAAATGTGTAATATAATTTCCTGTTCTAGAACACCCCCAGCAGACTTATTTGCCTTCATTCCAGTTACCCATATTATGCTCGGACCACAACACCAAAGACACACTCGTGAGGGTCTGAAATGTAATACTTTGCAGGGCTTAAAGCCGAGTCCTACAGGATTTCAGGCACAACAGTGTTAGAAAATCTCAGAAAGCAAATTATGTCATGAAAACAGTGTGCTGCTTGAAACCAAGATCAGTATATGGTCATTCAGACAGCCTCGGAATTTGGATGTAAGAGTAAAATGGCTGCAACATCGGTCACCTCTCAGTCCTGTTTGTGTAAAAAAGGAATGAAGGAGCTTTTCATGTCCCCAAATTGAGGATATGAAGTGATAATCATTGCTAGATTCCAAATCCGGAAAAATACTGCAAATTTACTACACAGAAAAAAGGAACTGATGTCCTGGAGCGCGCACTGTGCACTATATGCACTGTCCAAGATGTCCTATCTAGAGCCATAGAAGATGAATAAAATCTACCCGAAAAGGTCTTAACTGCACTCTGCGAAGATGGATACTGTAACAGAAAGGACGGTACTAAAATGTACAGTGCTTAAAATGTGGAGCATTTTTCCAGATTTGGAATCTGGCAAGGATTACTACTTCAGATCCCAGATTCAGGGAAATTAAAAACTCATCCTGCTGTGATACATTTCCATATGTTCAAACAATTTGAAAGCCCTCTTGCAAGCGGAGATGCATGAACTTTGATTTTGATGAAAAGAAGAGAATGCATCTGCTCGGGAAGCTTGCATGGACGTCATGGTCTTCTGAGAGAAAGAAGTCACGGAAGAGTTTGTTGTGGTTTTGAATTTAGGCCTATACCTCTTCCTCTTAACATTAGCATAGTAAGGTTTTATATTGGCACAAACTGGTTGCCTTTGCTTATAAGTCTTCTAATGCTGTTTTTCAAAGTGAAATCCTCCTCAGTGTTGAGGTGAAAAATTTGTTTCACCATGAAAGATCTAGAACCTTGCCATGAATATGCTGGTGAAAAGAAGTTGCTTAAAGATAGATGTGTCCATACATACATGCACCATTATTCCGTTCTCTTCACACAGTGTTGTTTTTCTGAATTTCTTAGTTCGGATGGGATTGATTAATTATTCTTTGTGGATTTCAGAATGTAGGGAGACTGCTTTGCAACAATTGTAAGGCAATAAGGTAATGAAATGTTTAAAACTATCTGAGTTAAGGAGGTTAAAGCCAGATACAATTGTGGAGGCATACATGTTTCTTCATTGCAGCCTGGCATTGATAAAGGCTTGCTTACTCTGGTTCTCCTAGGAGTTTGCATTCTGGTGCCAAACTGAAGGGGCAGCGCCCTTACCTTTTGTACTCAATACCAACATAGCTAAAGTGGGCTGGGCTAGAAAATTGCCCATCATAACGAAAGGATCCTCATTTGGAGTTTTGTATTTTCTATCAAGAGTCCTAGAGACCGCAGGCTAAGAATGAGGTTTAGAGCATACTGAAACTGCTTGCTCTAGAAGTCTCCATCGATAGCAAAGGGTGAGGTGGATCAGTAAGAAGTTTACCAAAAATCCACCCCCTGCCTCTGGCTTCTAAGATTTGCATCGCTTTGGAGATGACCTGGAAAATTTGCAATAAGTGAAGGCACTTGCTAGTCTTCTTCAGTAGCAGAGTGACCTTCGGCTACCCTAGACTTCATCTGTCGGAGAAGGGTCAATGAGAGTCTCAGAGGCATAGATGCAACCTCATCTAAAGGAGGAGATATCTTCTTCAATTATTTGCACTAGCACCTCTATAAAGGTCTTGGATTACATTGTCTATCATTGATTTGGTTATTGCTTTAGCCATGTGGGAATGTTCCGGCTGGGGAGCTGCAGTATCCATAAGAATAGGCAAAAAGAGGATGCATTAGAGGTATGAAGCACATCCACTGGAGCCGAATGATCAATTCTCTGTTGTCAATGTTTCAAAGACTACAGGCCTGGAAAATTGAACATTAGACAAGAAAGACCCCCGAGTAGGACCAGGTGCAAAAGGAGAACAATATGGTGAGAAAACTGCAAGTATTTTAGAATGATCCTCCAAAAACTATTTAGAGGAATTAAACCCCTCTGAAACAGAAATGTACAAAGTTTCAGGCTCACGCACCTTTGGCAAGTAAGGGGAGGGTGTTTAACCCCTTCTAGTATGTTTATCAGAATTATGTGAATGCATCCAAGTCTTCGGTACTCAGTCCTGCACTGTAGCCTTGTCCTGAAAGACTTTGTTTTTTCTAACCTCAATGGCTGTTGGCAGTACCTAATAAGGTACCAGAATACAAAGGTCACTCGCAAGTACCAACCGCCCCCATCTTCAGAGTCTTGTGGTTGTGTGGTTGCTTGTTCGGTTGCCACCTCTGTCACAATGACTGGTTTGAACAAAATTGTCTGGTACTGAAGTAGCCAGTGCTTTCTGACCAAGGGGTACTTTTATCTTCATGCCAATGGAGTCATCCAGAGGGATGAAACTTTCAGAGGTACTGTGAAGGCATAGAATCTCGGGGTGCGACCTTTAGCCTTGTACCTACAGATGACTACAGTGCACATAGATCTGATGATAATTCCGACCACTCTCCTTGTTCTAGGGCCTTCT
This sequence comes from Ambystoma mexicanum, assembly GCF_040938575.1. Lineage (NCBI taxonomy): Eukaryota > Metazoa > Chordata > Amphibia > Caudata > Ambystomatidae > Ambystoma > Ambystoma mexicanum. Next base: position 1,051,777,230 of record NC_090935.1, read on the forward strand.
GGTGCTTGCCAAACGCCTTAGGTGCCAGGCCCAAATTAAACATGGAGAGGAATCGGTATCACAGAGATATGGGGCGAATACCACGGCACAAGTACTCGCAGGATGAAAGCTCCGAAGGCACTGAACACATGCATGGTAAGGAATGGGCTGCATAGAAATGTTCCCCACAACCAATAGAATTCTTGAAGACAGTCTTAAAAAGGCACATGACAGAGGTGCTGCTCTTGAAGAAATTTAAATATTTAGAATCGGCAGGTTGCGACATCCTGTAAAGAGGGTGTGGCAAGTGTGACGAAACCCCTCATGACATCACTCCTCCCCTACGGGGAGCCCATTCCTATGAGGCCAGGGAGGGGAGGCTGCTACCCGATAGTCCCCTGGGGGTGGTACTCAGCGAGTGGATCTCATGGGGAGGGAAACCTCCTACGGGTTAGTGATGACATGGGGGAGAACACGGTATCCCCATAGTTCACCTAACCCGAACACCTTCTACCACCCTACCTGTAACACCTTCCGTAGTGTACCCATGTACCTTTGCCATATCAGTAATTTAGAAAGTACTGGAACGAGGAAGAGCGTAGACTCCAAAAGGAACTTGTATCCCCTATGTTCTGAGATTAGAGAGAGACCAAGAGCAGTACTGGGACAAGGAAAAAGTGCAGAAGAATGAAGCTCACCTTCAGAAACCACGGTGAGCAGTCTAATCTACACAGACATTCTATTGGTCAAAACATACCTGAAATAGAAGATGGAAATCAGAACCGAGAGAGAGATCCTCCCATGAGGAACCTGAAACTTTGTGAGCGGATGGAGCGACTGAGATGCTGAAAGTGCAACGAATGGGATGCTTGCCAGCGGGCAGAGGCATCCCGGACAGATCTACCATGGTCAAGTAGAAGAAGGAAGCCAGAGCTTGGGCAACCAGCTGGACGAAAGTGCTGGAGCATGTCATCCACTTGAAGGACGCATCCCGAAAACAGGAAGCTGCTGCAAAACCACTGTAGAGCCGAGGGAGAGGAGGTGGTGCCGGAGGGTGGGGCGAGAGGCCCAAAAGCTGCAAACGAAGACCGGTGAGCAGCCAAAGAAGGGTTGGGAAATCAGGAGGATTGCTGGGAATGCCAAGGGACCATACCACAGACACAGTTCTGGGACCCGGAACCAGAAAGAAGCGACATCCAGAATCATCTCGGCAGTCCCTGGCGGACTGGGAAACCATGGCTTCCTAGACCACGGGAGAAAGAAAGAAAACCATACAAAGGGGTCTGGGAACCAAAGGAAAGAAATGCATACAAAAGGGTCTGGGACCCAACAGAGAGGCAGTCCCTGTCAGATTGGGAAACCAGGACTATCTAGACTACAAGAGAGATAAAGAAACCAAAAACAAGAGGGTCTGGATCAAACAAAAAGGAATACCTGGCAGGATAGTGAAACAGGTTTAAATCCTGACAAACAAGAAGAGCCAAGAAGGGTCCGGGACCCACACATAATAACGAACTGCGTCCGAGATCACCCCCATAGTCACAATACCTGGCGGGATAGTGAACAGGGTGGGCTGTGACCTTGGTGAACACTGTGAAGAACTGGAAAGAAACCAGGGGAGGAGAGAAATAGCCTCTGGTGTTGTTGAACATTGTATAGAGAGCCAGGAGAAAGGGGTCATTCTCTTGGCACAGTAAGCATTGGCAAAGAGGCCAGGTGAAGAAAGGCACTTGTCCTGGAATTGAGAAAAACTGAGAAAGGGAAAAGGGGGAGGGAGTAAACCCGTAGCACTGTGGAGATAGATAAGAGACATTTTGTTCAGAGTTCCTTGCTGGAAAACCCAACCCAAGGTAGCTAAAACCATGCTACCTGTGTGCGAGTCTCCTACTTCTCCAGCAAGGCAGAAATAAGTCCAGACAGGGAGGCTTTGCAGAGCAACAACAAACCTCGAAAATCTTAGTGGGGAAAGAAACAGAAACTGGGTTCTGCAAGTTGGTGATGTAAGGTAAGAGGAAGTGGGTCTAGTGTGTGGAGGGTTGTCCATTCATGTTTCGTGCTTGGTTAAATAAACTTGCCTAAAGTGGCAGCCTGTCTATTGGAGCCAGCTTCATCTGCCCACCTGTCAAAACCTAAGAAAGGAAACATACACAGGCTGAACGGGAGTGTGTATCTACAGAGTCCAACTCTTGTCCAGATCCGTTCAATGAACAATGAAGAAAGGACGTTGGGACCTAACCAGTCGGCATGAGGACGCCACTAAGTGGATATAGATCCAGGGGGAAAAAACAGAACACCTGGAGGAACAAAGATCCATGAGAAGATGCCAAAGAAAACCAAAGCTGCAGATCCAAAAAGAATAGAAAACATACCAAACACCAAAACCAAGGGGAGATTGAGAAACAAGCCAAGCAGAGGTCCAGAGTCCATTAACCAAACCAAAGAGCCAAATCCAATGGAAACTCCCTTGGTTCTTCCTCTTGCACACCTGATCTCCTCCTTCTCTGCTCATTTCCAGTGTTATGCCGATGATACGCAGCTTTTCAAACTTCCCTCTACCCCCCCTCTAACACCCCCTCCACCCCCCCTCTCATCCCAACTCTCTGTCTGCCATTCAGGCATGGTGTGCAGAGAATGATCTCTGTCACAATGCCATTAATACGGAGATCCTCCTCATTGGGACACCCATGCCCACTTTTTCTCCTAGCCTCTGGCCACCATCTTTGGGCCCTCTAACCCCACCATCTTTTGAGGACAAAAATCTTGGGATCATCTTCAACTCCACCCTCTTCTTCACCCCGCACATCATAGATCTTACCAAGAAGTCCCATTCCAGCTCCACCTCCTCAGAGGCATTCTTCCTTTTCTTACCTTCCCCGAAAAGCTCAATGTCTCCAGAGCTCTGGTCCTCTCCAGGCTGGACTACTGCAACAGCCTCTTTCTCAATCTCCTTCTTTCCTCTCTTCGCCCCTTCCAGCTAATCCAGAACAGGACTGCAAGACATATCCTTGGCCTCAAGCCCAGGAACCATATCTCTCCAGCCCATAAATCTCTCCACTGGCTCCCGGTGGCTGCAAGGATCAAATTCAAGACCCTCTGCATCCTGGAACCACGCTTTCCAACTTTCCCTCCCTAAATACTTCCCTTCTAGAGCCCTATGCGCCACTTATTCCAACTCTCTGACTGTCAAATGCTTCTCTAAGGAGAGAGTGGGGGGCAGGTCTCTCTCCTTGGCTGGCGCCTCCCTTTAGAACAGTCTCCCCTCTCAGACTTGACCCAGACCTCCTTTAAGGTCCGGAAACTGCTCAAAACTCTGCTCTTCTCTACCTCTTTCCCTTCCCTGCTAATCAACCCATTGTCACTGGCTATGCCTGATCCTCATGAATCTCGCAGAATGCCAGGTCCTTCCTCCTAGTCATTACCAGCAACCCCCACCCCCAACTGCACTGCCCTGTGGGCCCCATCCTGGAGGTGCCACATCACACCTCTGTGAGTCGCCTGAACCAGCACTTAGTCTGAGGTTCTCCTCCTTGGCCCCCCCTTAGCACTTCCCTCCCTGCCTTCCTCCAGCACTTGTCCACTTCTCTATTCCCGGTTCGCTCCCCTCCTCTGCACTTCTTCTCAATGCACTTGCACGGCTAAATGCCACAAAGCCTAGTAGGACCAAGATTGTATACTACTGTTTGTTGCCATTGTTTTTATTTCCCCGGTTCCCTACACATTTAGACTTGTGGCGCTTTGAAACACAATTCTGTGGCATAAAGTGCCTTACAAATGCTCAATAAAATAAATAAAGACAATTTAGAAGGACCAGAATCCAAAAACCCAATAAAACAACAAGAAAACGAGCTGAGGAATACGCCACTCACTAAATCAGGAAACTTTTTGAGAAGTGTCTTTCTTTCGGCATTACTGTGTTTAATTTTGTCAGGCATCCCGAATTTCCCGGTTGCGTGTGATCCCATTGATGGATTGTGCTGACATCATGCTGTGCTTCAGGACCGTTGCTGGTTGACGGCAGACCATTGCCCGAGTCTCCAGGGCAAACGGCAACCATCGGTCCAGTGCCGCAATAGCTCCAAGCGGGGCCTAACAGAAACATTAAAAAAAAGCTTTTCCGAAGCACATACGATTTTGGGCCTCATTCCGGGTTTGGAGCTAACCATGGAGTAATTAGCTCCATGGTTGCCTCCGAAACCGTCCCAAATCCGGCATGGTGAATGGAGTAATTACCAGTCCATTCCAGGGTTGGATGGACCGGTAATTCCCCATTCACCTTTTGCTCTTCCCCATTCCCATTTCTGCCCCATAGGGCTCAATGGGAATGGGGAAGGAGGTAATTACGGCACCGTAAATTACGGTACCGTAATTACCTCCGAAGTACCTTTGCGGGTTCCGTACTTAACTCCTGCTAAAAGCAGGAGGTAAGGAAGGACCCGCAAAGGGACCTCGGAATACGGAGGTAAGGGATTACCAGCATCGGCACCCTTACCAGTGCTGGTAATCCCTTACCTCCAACCTTGGAATGACCCCACTTGTCTCTCAAAGTGTCCTTCCTTCGGGTAAATGGTTGAGCTCATATGTAAACCAAACATGTTTCTTCTGAGCACCATAGCAATTTTAATTTGTGTGGGCTGGTTATTTCTGAATCTGCACAGCAAAGGGAGACAGGAGGACTTTAGCTATGCTTAGTGTTGACTCTGCGGTAGCAATGTCTGAGGCATTTGGCATAATCTAAGGCAGGGATGTGCAACATTTGGCTCTCTAGATGTTTTGGACAACAGCCCCCAGCAACTCTAACCATCCTTGTCAATAGTGAGGGATCATGGGAGTACTAGTGCAAAACATCTGAAGAGCCGCAGGTTGCAGACCCATGATCTAAAAGAAGGCTCTTTTCAAGACACAAACTACTTGTGGAGTCTTACCAATTGTGTACACGTATTTCATCCCGTTTAGGCCCCGTCAACATGATGCATAAGTCACATTCTTTGCCATCAATGGAGCTGGAATCAGAGACAGTGGAGTAGGATAGCTAAAGGAACTTCAGTGGTGCTGCAAGGAGCAACTGTGGACAAAGAGGGGTGTGGATGGAAGCCGAATGGTGCAGAGGTGACCCCCCCCCACCCCACCCTGTGTGCTCCAGATATGGCCCCTGAAATCTGATCAAGAATCCTGGTATCTCCGGCTGAAACACACCCCAAATAGAGTGCTGGAGTTCAGAAGTGTTCTGCCAGTGATGAAGGTGATTTTGGCCCCAAAGGAAACTCCACACAGAAAAACTCCTCCAAGCAGTGGGAGGTCCCCTTAACCCAGCCTGTGTGCAAATCTAAGATGTCCACCACTCATGCCTAGAAATTGAAAAAGTGGTGAAAGGATGGCTGCATAAAGCGAATGACTCCCCTTCTTGCACCACAGGTGGTGCACCCGGGTGATTAGCCAGGTATTTGCCGGAAAGAAAAGGAGAGCCTGGAGACAGCACTGTTCGGCAGGTGCAGGAAGGTACACTGTGAGAGAAGACCCTGGGGCCTGAGTGTGAAAGCAGTGCTGGCTGGTGTTGTGGTCAGGAAGAGGAGGAAGCAGCTGTTGCAGAGGTCAACACAGAGGCCTTGCAGTCTTTTCTGGAGACAAAGCAAATCAGCAGGTAAGGCCTGGAAAGGATGTTGTGGAGCAAGAGGGGGAAGGTGGGCCATTGCCTTACTCCCAGTGAATGCATTGAATTGGTGGGTTGCACCAGATTGGAAAGAGTGCTTGTTGTAGCTGTGAGATCCCTGGAGAGGCCTCGTCCCCCAGTGTCCCCCACATGGCTGAACCAAGGGGCAGCAGGGAGATAAACTGGCTAGAAAGGATCCCTTGATCCCCTCAAGAAGCATGAGAGTGGGGGGGATCTTCTGATTAGTTAGGGAAGGAGCAAAGATTCTTAACTGGGTAAAGAAGCAAAATAAGGGACCTGGGACCCCCCCTGACGTTTCTTTTTCAACAGATGGTAACAGAAGGGCTGTATTTGACCACGAACCACAGCTTGCATGGTACTGTCGGATCAATGAGTTGTGTCAAACTCACAGGACAGCATTAACAGAGCGTGACTTGGATTCAGATAAATGAAATGGACATTTATACAACAGTGGCTAATGAGCAGACTGAAGATGATGTGAAAGAAGAGTGAGCAGGAACAGCTATTGATAGATTGCAGGCCTCTGAGCGAGACAAAATGAAACAACTTGCACAGGCACAGGTCTTGTCAGAGCTCAAGAATACCAAGCAGTCTTTGGAAGGGGAGATACGGGAGGTAGTAGTAGACTGTTCCTTGTCCCATTCATATGCCAGGTAGATTGCTGATAGAACCTCAGCTGGTGAAGAACACATCTACAAGATAGTGGGAATCTTGGAAGCACAGATGGCGTAACTAAGGTATTTGACAAAGCAACTCGATGAAAGGGCACAGGATGTAGAGGACCACTCTTGATGTAACAATGTTAAACAAAATCTCCCACAGAAATATTTCTTGAGACATGGCTTACCATCCAACTGGGCAAGAAGTGACACTCCACCTTCTTTTTTGCAAGTGAAAAGAGCACACGTCTTTGGGGAGGCCACCCTTTGCCCCCTCCCTCAAGGCTCCACGGCTGAATCATCACTGTCAGACACTTCAGGGATCTAAATACTCTTCACCAAAAGGCCAGACAACAACATAGAGGATTGGCTACAAGAGGATCCAAAGTATTTTTAGTCCAAGACTTTATAAGGGAAGCAGAAAGTCAATCACAATCTTATGAATCAGTCAAGAAGAATATGAGGAATAAGTGAACCCATTACATGCTTCTTCCTGGCCAGGCTTAAAATAATGCATGCACAGAGATTACACACAACCTGACAGAAACCTGGGGACTGGCTGACGATAGGAGGCAAGATGAAGGTTCCTGGACCTCAAAATGTCTGTAAAAGAATCAGTCTCTGAATGCTGGGTAGCCAAAATGTGTTGTTGGGGCTGAGGAAAAAAGATGGACTCGACAGGTAGAATGGCTGTGTTGGAGTATGGGTCCATGTATCCGGTTTAACTAGGATGATATGGTGGGTGCAAGAGAGTTGTCAGGAAGACGTACAGGAAAATAGTTTAGGAGCTGGGGAACAAAGATGCAATAAAGATAATGGGGTTCATTACAACACTGCCAGTCCAGAATTAATGTGCCAGTAAATCTGCTTCCTGACATGTTTCTGGACTGCCAGAGCACAAGTATGGTGGTGGGGTGGGCGGATTTACCAGCAGCGCCAAGCTGCTGGTTATTTTGGCACCCCACCACCAAAGAATTGTTATTACTGGTGCCGGTGATACCAGCAATTCCCCCCATGGAGTCCTCTAGGAATTACCACCTTTGCTAGCACTTGGACTAGGCCAGTAATTCCGGAAATCCAAGTGCTGGTAACAGTATTACCATTTGCCGGTATCCCACCAGCTTTACCGGCGGGATACCGGCAAACTCTTAATGAGGCCTGTAATGAATCAGGAGTAAGACTCGGACACACAGTCATTGTGACGATTGCTATAGACTTTTATATAAAAGTAAAAGAAGAGTTGGAGAAAGACCCATCTCGCCCTATCACTATGAGCAGTTCCCCTGCCTCAACAAAACTAACGGATGACAGTGTGGGAATATCCAAAAATAAAGATTTCTCCATCCTGTGTCCAAAATCGTATCCTGATCCTCGCAAGCTAAACTCTCAAATGTGTAAAGGGATAAAGTTTCAGCTCACCATCTGTAGCTTTTCCAATGTTCCAACACAAAGTTCCAAAAAAGGTGTACAAACAAACAAATGGTCAAAGTTCCACAATCCTTAGGAGGGGGGTGGGGGTTCCCCTACCCAGCGTTTATAAGCTTCTTCCCAGCTTAAAGACACAGTTCTTTTCCCAGCATATGTTATTAACCAATCCAGGGGGTATGGTGTCCTTCCCCTGGATTCCACACATGCACTGGGTTCTTTCCTAATCTGTGCTTTCCACACTTTGTTCAAGAGGTATGGTTCCCTTCCCTTGGGTTTACGACTTCCAATAGGCTTGCCTGGTATACTACCTGGCCAGGAATTTTCAATGTTCGCTGTATTTAGGTGCGGGCCACCGACTCACAATCATACTGCCTGGTTTACTCTACTGCCAGGACTTTACAGTATTCAGTTCCAAGGGGCATGAGACTTATGTTGAACCTTCACCTTCTCTGTGCCTGGGAACCTCCCCTGCCAGGGCTTTACAATGTTCTCTGTATTTGGGTGCGGGCCCCAGACTTGCAATCACACTGCCTTGTTTACTCTACTGTGAGGTCATTACAACATGCAGTTCCTAGGGGTATGAGGCTTCGCTTGAAGCTTCACCTTCACTGTGCCTGGGATACTGTCCTTCCAAGACTTTAAAATCTTCATGACCATTAACGACAGACGGCGTATATGCCTCTTCCCCAAGTACCCCGTTTTATTAGTCCTTCACTGTTATTTACTTCTGTGTACTTGTCCTTTAACTTCCCCAACCACTGGGATTATTCAGAACACTTAGTATGCTCCGGTTTCCCTTGCCGGCACAAAGCTTTTCTTCTACTTCATGTCCCAGAGTGAATCTCCTTCCATCTTGACGCCTCCTGCTTTTAAACATTGTGCCACCTCCTGGACTCCACTGACAACTAGAGCGCATCTCCAGTTCCGTGCTCTGCATTGCTCCCATGCTCTTCCTCATCTCAGTGTCTTTACAGAAGATGTTAGAAAGAGTTCTACGATTGGTGTAAGGTGGTTGAACTGGGTCTACAACACAATAAGCCACAAAGATATGGGAGTTAGTGGGGCTGTCGTGTTCTAAGTTTAAAGAGGGATGTCTCAGAGTTTTTATATTAGTCATCATGTGACATTCTAATGCAACATTACAGTATGCCATAAAGGTCTGTAGTATTGGGTGGATGGGGGTCATCAGATTCTAGGGAAAAGGGGGAATACCATCTCACATCTGGAGATGCCTCTCCAGACCCACGTGGGTCATCTCCTCCCATGTGGTCCTCCCTCAGATAGCACCCCCAGGGTCAGCATCAGGCTGCTTCTGCTGGCCACATGGGGAGATACTGTCCCCGGTAAAGAAGTGATGGCATCGCCAGATTCATCAAAGGCCTAATAGCTGGAGGTGAAGTGATGTGCTTGTTTCAGTTTGTTTATTTCATTTGTATAGCGTATAGCGCACCTGACCCAGAGGTATCTGGGCGCTTTAAAGTACAGTTACATGAATAGGCAAAAACAGTTGAATATACATCAGGTGGGTATAATACATTGGTTGGTACATACATCAGTGCTAGACAATTTAGCAAAAGGTGTTAGTCTATACACATATAGTACACCGTGGCTATTTAGTTCTTGCTGAGTAGCCATGCTATAACTCTGCTTCTGACATGGTGAAATACCTGTAGGGTCCTGATGTCGGATGGGAGGGAGTTCCAAAGTTGGGAGGCTAGTACCGGGAAACTAGAACCTCTGGATCTTTTTAGGTTAAACCTAGGGACAGTCAGGCAGGCGGTGTCTGTAGATCTAGTGATGCGTGTAAGTTCTCCAAGTTAATTTTTCCATGAGATAGGGAGGGCTGTATGGTTTAGAGCTTTAAAAGTCAGACATAAGGATTTAATTTTGACTTTATCATTTATAGAGAGCCATCCGTGTTGTATTCTGGTTGCAGAAATTTGTTAATTTCTGGGTATATTTAAGGCGGCTTTGAGAGTGTTGTTCTGAATAGTCTGGAGTTTGTTAATCACTGTTTGTTTTGTTGGTTCCTAGGTAGAGCTCATTGCAATAGTCTAATGTAGAGCCTATAAGAGCTCTGGATAGGGTGAGGCAGTTATCAGTAGATAGCATGGGTCTGCAGGCTCTTATCAGTTTGCCTGTGTCGGCAGTGGCTGAGGCGGTCATGTTAACTTGTTTACTGAGGTTAGAGGTGGCGTCAAAGTAGAAGCCAAGCGTTTTTACAGCTTTGGCAATGTAGATATTATTTCCATCTATATTGAAAATGTTGTATTTAGGGTTAAGTTTGTTTAAATTGGGTGGGGAGCCCACTAAGAGTAGTTCTGTCTTCTCATTCAGGCATAGGCCATGGGTGGCCATCCATGCCTGAATGATGGTGTAGATTTCTTTTTACCCGAAGTACGTCTATGTCATATGAGCCTGTCAAGGGTAGGAGTATCTGGGTGTCATCTGCATAGTTGGTGTAGGTGACACCCAGACAATCCAATTTATCAAACAACGGCTTTGTAAAGATGTTGTACACAGTGGGCGAGACTCAAGACCCTTGGGGCACGCCGCAGGTGATCGGTATGGGGTCAGCTGCTGCGGTGGGTGAGAATACATGCATGGTCCTTTTGTTTAGGAATGATTGTATCCATGTGATTGCAGATTTGGAAAAGAAAGTTGCTGTTTCCAGGTGATCGCAGAGTACCTTATGATTGATCAGGTCGAACGCCGCAGACAGGTCTAGGAGTAGCAGGATGTGCCAATCTACCTTTGTCCTTCAGGTCATCAATCTGGCTTTTTAAGTCAACTAGGGCGGTTTCTGTCCCATGTTGAGGTCTAAAACCAGATTGTCACGATCCTAAAAGTTTGTTGGCTTCGAGATAGTCCTGGATTTGTAAGTAAACAACCTTATCTAGAATTTTTAGTAGTAGTGATCGGTCTGTAGTTGGTTGGAATCGTGAGGTCGAGAGTTTGTTTTTTGAGTAGTGGGATTACCCAGGATTCCTTCAGGTTGCTAGGTACTACACCACTAGTGAAAGAGGAGTTGATAAGTTTAGTAATAAATGGGGCAGTCTCTCTGGCTGCATCCTTGATAATCTGTGCTGGACAGCTATTGCCCTGGCAGTTGGATGGTTTCAGAGAGGCAATGATTTTTTGTGCATCCGGTACAGATACATTGGAGAATTTGAAGCCATGAAGCAATGGGGGTTGGTGGGTCTGTACTTCCATGAGGTGTTTAGTATTTGTTTGTTAGTAAGTAGTTTGCGTTTGTCTGCTATTTTGGTCTGAAGATTCATAACGAAAGTGGCTACAATTGAGATGATCACACCAAAAGTTTTGAAACCGGTGTCAAGGATATTAACAGGATGTCAATTAGTGGTGTTCCTTTGGGGCGACAGATGTTTTTTGGAAAGGGGAAGTGTAGGGAGAGGGGAGTATTTATTTTTTCATCATTTCTGTCTGTTTTTATCCACATTTATTTTTGTAGTAATTTTATCTGTATTTATCCACATTTATAGTTTCTCTGTTAAAAAAATACATTTGCAACTTGTTTCCGCATTTATTCAAATTAAAAATGTAGTGCTTTGATGCTTTTAATGGGAAGCTCACAGATCCATTTTCGCATTAAAAACAAATCGCCCTTGTATGGTAAAATGATAAATCTCTCTGTAGGTCTTTAAAACAATTTAAAAGGTTGGAAATTAATCTGCTTCTAGCCTTTCCATTGTTCTACTTTACACAGCCATATCTGCAAATCATAACTGACACTTTTTTCAATTTTTTTAAATAGATACCAAAAGAATTTCTGTCTTTATTTATGTGTACATTTCAGGAACGAAAGGGAAAACCTCGAGCCCCAACTATGGCTCACTTTTTCATCACTTAGGGTTGCTTAAAGCTAGAAAGACATGTATTTGGCCAGCAATTGCTTTTTTTGATTTGGAACTGTAGGGTGGGTGGAACTGGGTGGGCATTGTGTTAAAAACATAATTTACAACAAGTGACTGTCACTCTGGATATGTAATTTGATTCCATTGTTTTGCATTTCCAATGTTCTCAGTGGGCTTACTTATTTCATTGTTTTAGGTAGGCTTCAAACCATTCTCATAACATCATTGACATATAAGAAGAACTAGTTACTTACCCCTGGTAACGTTCTTTCGACTGGATGTTCCTCCCACGTATTCCTCATCTTTGATATGTTATCCAGCTTCAGCTGCTTTGGAATAATTTTTTTGGCCGAGGGCGCTGTGCGTCGATGGTGATGACTCGAAGTCCTCCATATCTAGGATGAGGTCATTGAAGGCATACATTGCATGAGCATCGCCCATTGGTTTCAGTTCTGTTTTTTCTCCTTAAACAGAAATACCTGCAAATGCATGGTAATGGCCGTACTCAGCCTTGAAGGAACGAAAGCTGTAATAATAGCATCGGAAATTCTACTGTGGGATAGGCTGGGAGGGCAATGAGGAAAACGTAGTAGGAACATCCAGTTGAAAGAACGTTACCAGGGGTAAGTAACTTGTTCTCCGAATGGATTGTGTCCTCCCACGTATTCCTCATCTTTGATAGACTCCCAAAGCAGTATTTGATTTGAAGGAGAGAGTAGAATTTGATTTTGTTTTCATAAACCGAGTGCAGGAATGCTTTACCAAAGCTACCATCCTGACCGAGCGAAGATTCCAGGCAGTAATGCTTTGTGAACGTGTGGATAGTAGACCACGTTGACGCTTAACAAATATTTTTTATAGTTACAGCCCTTTGCAGGGCTGTAGAGGTAGCAATGCTAATGTGGAAGGGGCCCTTAAACCTTCTGGAGACTCCTTTCCCTGCCAACCTGTCACATTCTGAAATGGCCAGAATGATTCATCTGTTTGTGGCCCGTACAGCCAATGAAAAGCTGATCATCAATACGGATCTTTGACAGTCTAGATATATAAAAGCTTAAAGCTCTACGAGGGTCCAACCTATGTAGTCTCTCCTCCCCCTTGCTAGGATGAGGTAGGAGATGGAAACAAGGCAGAACAATGTTTTGTCCTATGTGGAAATCAGAAATGATTTTGGGTAACAATGAAGGTTTGACCCTTAGAACAACCCTATCCTTGTGGAAGATGGTAAAGGGTGGCTTGGACGAATGTGACTGCAACTCGTTTACTCTACGGGCTGATGTTAGAGATACCAATAGAATAGTTTTAAAGGTTAACAACCTTAAAGGACATGCCAGAGTAAAGGTTCCAAAGGTGCACACATTAGGAATTTTATAACTATATTAATGTCCCAAACTGGAACCTGAAAAGGAGATGGGGGGGGGGGGACACATTAGTGAGCCCTTTAGAAAGTGTGCCACCAGTGGAATTTTGAAGTATGAACATTCCTCTGACAAGCACTTAAAGCTGGACAGCGCTGTCAAATATCTTTTAATGGTACCAATCTGGAGCTCCAGATTGGCTAAAGATAGTAGAAAGGATGGGACATCCAGTGTTTTACATAGAAAAGGATCTACATTCTTTTCTCTGCACCCGTTGCAGAATTGATTCCAAGGGCAACGGTACAAAGACATAGTTGCTGGTCGTCTGGCCGAAAGCAAAATCTCCATTACGTCATCCAGGAGGTCCCAATCCTTGTATCTCAGCATTTTAGAAACCAAGCGTGGAAGTTGAGTGTTTTGACCTCTAGATGGAGAACCCCGACCCTCCTCTCGGAAGAGAAGGTCCTCTCTTTGTGTAACACGTATTGGAGGACAGATGGACATGTCCAGAAGGTCCGGGTCCATGTCCTCCTGGCCCAATCTGGGGCAATTAGGATCATGTGTTTCCCAAACTTTCTCAACCTCCTGATCACATGAGGAATGACGGGGACTGGAGGAAAGGCGTACAGGAGTGGAAATTCCCATTCCACCATGAACGTGGTTACGCTTTTGTTACCATCTGCTGAATGTGTTGATCTCTCAGCTCGGGAGGCGAGGTTTTTCCCCCGAGGAAGTATCCAGCACTGCTCCAATGAATTGGAGTCTTTGGAATGGTATCATATGGGACTTCTTCTAATTGAGGGAGAAGCCCAGTCTGTGAAGGGAGTGGCAGGTGATACCGAGATGTTCCTTGGGAGAACGAGCCCTGATCAGCCAATCGTCCAGGTAGGGCTAGATGTGAATCCACCCTCTCCTGAGACTTGCTACCACTACCGCCATCAACTTGGTGAAAATCATCGGGCGGAGATCAGCCTGAATGGCAGAACTCGAAACTGATCATGAGAACCGTCAACAGCTAACCTCAGGTACTTTCTGTGCTTGAGATGGATTGGCACATTAAAGTAAGCATCCTGAAGGTCCAATGATACCAACCAGTCTTGGAGATGGAGAGCATGAAGGATCTGAGAAAGGGTTGCCATCTTGAACTTGTTCTTCCTGAGGAACTTGTTCAAGTTTCTTAAATCCAAACTGGGTCTCAATCCTCCGTCCTTCTTTGGGATGGGAAAGTAGGGGAATAACAACCCTTGTTCCTCTCCACTACAGGTACATGTTCTATTGCACCTTTCTCTAGCAGGGTTAACATTTCCTACAAAAGGAGCGGATCCAGAGTTTTGACAGAGTTGGATCCCGGTGGATGGTCTTGAGGTCTTTTTTTTTTTTTAAAGGAAGACAGTAACCCTGGGCTACTGTTTCCAGTGCCCAAGCATCTGAAGTAAGGCCCCGCCATTCGTTCAGATGCTGAGAGATTCTGCTTCCCACTGGGGTCTTGTGGGTCAAGACCTCAGAGTGGCTTAGAGGCGTCTGCAGCAGCAGCTCAGGGTAAAGATGCTGCAACTGGGGCTGATTTAGCACCCCTTCCTCGTCTACCATGAGGGAATCTTTTTGGTCCCCTTTATCCAGCCTGTCCTCTTCCCCTTCCAAATGAGGAATAGAAACGAAAAGGACGACCTCTCCAGGAAGATGAGCCTGAATAGGGTTGTTGTTGAGGTTGTCGAATGGGGGCGCTAAGGGATTTAGCTGCCGCCTTGGAGGTCTGCAGCTTCTCCAGACTCTCATCCGCTTAGCGGACAAACAACCTCGAGCCATCAAAGGGCATGTTAGTAGTCTGGCTTACACGTCCGGTGCAAACCCCGACTTCCATAACCACGCAGATCTGTGCAGTAAAGTGCTAGCAGCCATCGATCTGCTGATGCTGTCAGCAGTATCCAATCCTGACTGGAGACATTCTCCCATTGCCTCCTTTGCATCCTTAACTATAGCCAGGAAGCCGTCTCTTTCTTTGCATTCCGGGATGTGATCAGCCGCCATGGCAATACAGTCCCACAGGGTATAAGTGAACCTTGAGAGAGTACAGGTGACATTAGTAGATTTCAAGGCCATGCTGACTGACGTGAAAATCTTACGTGCCCAGGCATCTACCCTCCTGTCATCTCCATCCGGGGGGATAGAGGGATAAGCAGATTGCCTGGTTGAAGTGGCAGCCTGAACTACCAAGCTCTGAGGAGTGGGGTGCTTGGTGAGGTATTCTGGATCACTGCTGAAAGCTCTGTACTTCCTAGCAAAATTCCTGTTAACAGCAGGTCCAGATTGCAGAGCTTCCCAATTTGCTGCGACCTTCCTCTGGAGGGCTTTGTGGCAGGGCAAAATTGGGTCCTTCTGAGGGCATTGGTCCAGGATATTGGTCATATCATCCTGTTCATAGGTAGGAGAAGCTCTGCTCCAGCCCTTATATTCCGTAACCGTATTCATGAGATTCTTGTATGTCGAATCTGCATGCTTAAAAGGGTCAGGCCTGCCAAACTCCAGCACTGGCGAGGTGTCAAGACCAATAGCCGACTGGAGACAGTCATAATATCTCTCATTTTGGATTCTTCATTAATAAGCTCCTCTGGAGAATTCCTGGTGCCAAATTGCAATCAAAAAGGAGGGGGAATCCTCTTCAGAGGGCTGTTCCTTCTCATATATTGAGGACATAGACTTTAAAAAGTATTTTTTCGGAATAGGTTTGTAAACCTTTTCCAGAATAGGCAAAGGCTTCGACAAAGTCAAAGTGTCCATCAACAGTGTCGAAGACGGCTTCAGCAATGGCGCCGGCTTACTCGGCACTGTCTTCGGCTTTGAGATGTTTGACTCTGATGGAGTCGACAAAGACATCGAGTTCTTTCACGACTTGCGTTTCTTCAAAGGTATCGAAGAAGGACTTGGTTCCTGAGTCGACGCCCTCGATGACTTGTCGTCAGGTTGAGAACTTTATCGACGTATTGCCGGCTTAATGCTCGGCTTTGAAGTAATAGCCGAAGGAGCGACCGGGGCATGGATCTTGTGCAATTGTTTTCGAGGGGATCGAGGCAGCATTCTCGAAAATTTGCATCATTTCAGATAAGAACGCATTGCATTTTCTAGGGGCATCAGATTACCTCACTAGAGGAATCGGAAGATGAAGAGGGAGACCTATGGCGTCTCTTCTTTTTGAGGAAGACTACTAAGACTGCCTCGATCGACTCCTCGACCGGGACTTCTTTGATTTTTTACGCTGGGAGGAAGATTACCGGACTTTATACCTTTCTTTGAAGAAGACTTCAAAGCCGCCCTCCCCACTGCCAGTTTACCTCTGCGCTCCCTGAGAGCTTTTTCTGTCATGGCCTGACACGACCCACAGTCTCGGTTCGGTGCCCGGAGCACAGACACCACAGGCAGACACAGTGAGGATCGGTAATGGACATATTCGACCCGCAGTTGTAGCATTTCTGAAATCCAGACATTGCAGTTGAGGATGAAGACATTTTCTGTGAAGAAAATTGAAGCGCGCCGTAAACACACAAAGCGAAAACTTTTGGAAAAACGGAACTGAAACCAACGGGTGCTCCATGCGCTATTTGTACTGACGATGACGCAGTCCCTCGAGGGACATCGACACGACGATATCGCATACAGCGCCCTATGCTGAGAATCATTTTTCCGAAGCAGCAAAGCCGATGAGATAATATATCAAAGATGAAGAATACATGTGAGGACACAATCCATTCGAAGTGGCACATCTCCTTACAAACGCACAATACAGAGGAAGGGTCCTATCTGACCATGCCCCACTCAGCCTACAGTGGCAATATGTGCCCCAAGGGCTCGGATACCCACGTAGAGACTTAGAAATGAATCCCTGAAAGACCCCTCCATCCCCCCATTCCGAGACTGCATATGGGATAGTATCAATGACTACGTCACACATAATGAGGGAAGTGTATACAGCGGAGGAACCTTTTGGGAGGCATTGAAGGTGGTAATAAGGGGAGCTGCCATTGCCGGATCAAGCAGTATCCAAGCAACTATTGATAGGGAATTGTCTGCTGCAGAGGAACGATTGAGGAAACTAGAGCAGTCCTAGGCAAAGTTACCAGGAGTGAACGCAGGGGCTATGGAGCTCAAACAGATATGCATAGGATGCTGGGAGGGGCTGGGAAAACATAACTATGCTAAATATATCGAGAGGCAGCATAAAGAGGGAGATAAACCTGGTTGGCTGCTAGTGTGGCTATATATAAAAAAAAAGAAAAAAAAAAAAGAAGGAGGAGAGGCAGGGCCCAATCCACTCGTTACACACACGGCAGGGAGACTTATGCCATATCCAAAGTGCGTTAACGAGACCTTCCTAGAATTCTACAAAAATCTCTACTTGAAGGGATCCCAGATACCTAGGGCTCAGCTAGAGGAGGTGTTAGAGGAGATAGAACTTCCTAGGCTGAGCCTGGAAGCAAGAGATAGCCTTGAAGCGCCGATCACCCTGGAAGATATACAGAGCACAGTCATGGCCTTGCCGACAGGGAAGACTCTTGGATCAGATGGGCAGCCTAGCGAATTCTATAAGGAATATATACAGGAGCTGGCCCCACATTTTCTTCACACCTTCACTGACTCCTATGAAGCGGGTATCCTTCCTCTCAGTCTGAGGGAGTCCATTATCATATCACTCCTCAAGCCCCACAAACACCTAACCGAGTGTAGCTCATATAGACCCCTCTCAATGCTTAACCAGGACAATAGGATACTGACGTCTATACTTGCAAATAGGATGAAAAAGGTGATTCATACTCTGGTACACCCAGACCAGACAGGCTATGTGCCAAGCCGAAGTATGACATGAAATCTGAGGAGGCAACAACATGTGATACACCAGTTCAGCATCCTGGAGACCCCATGCCCCATAGCCAAGCTAGACGCAGTGAAATCGTTCGACTCAGTGAGATGGGACTGGCTCTCTGTGACTATGCACAGGTTCGGCTTTGGGCAGACATATATTAAGTGGGTGCAGCTGGTGCACACTAAACCGATGGAATGAGTTAAAACGGGTAGATGCATTTGGGAAGCATGGGCACTAGAAAAAGGGACGAGGCAAGGCTGCTCCCAATCCCAGCTGTTGCACGTTCTTGCCATGGAACCAATTGCACAGTATTTTAGGGCACAATACATGGGGGCAGGTATTGAAATTGATGGGGCTAGACATTTGATATTGTACGGAGATGACATGTTGCTATACATTCAAAACCAGAAACTATTATTGGAGGCCTTGGCACTATTTGCAAGTTAGCAGGGATCACGATTAGTACCGAAAAATCAGTTTGCTGCCAATAGCAGGACTGCGCAGGAGGGAGTTAAAAGCGCTGCCGGTTCTTGCCTCACAATGGAAAAGGTCCACTTTTAGATACTTGGGGGTCAATGTATATCATGACCCAGAGAAGGAACATATACACAACACGCTGAATGCGCTAGAGAACACCAAGAGCTTCATGAAGTCCTGGGCTAAGCTGCCACTTTCGTTAATGGGGAGAGCAGCCTTGCTGAAGATGGTGGTAATGCCCAGATTGCTGCAATTCTTCGTAAATGTCCCTTTGTACATACCCAAACCCTTCTTTAAGACATTGAACAGCATTTGCAGAGGTTTTCTGTAGCAAAACGGGCGGAATAGAATAGCGTTATCGTTATTACACAGGCTACATGAAGAAAGGGGTATTAGGACCCCACATTTTGAACTGTACTAGATAGCGGGGCAGCTACATTTGTGGTGGACTGGCTTTCAGACAAATCAACCCCAGCCACATTAATGTTGCAACCCACTAGGTCACGCTATTACCTGAAAGAACTTGTATGGGTTAAAAAGTCCCCAAGAGGCCAATGGTCGCATTTAGTGCACCTAAGGGTGAAAATGTGGGAGAGGGAACTTGTAGTGATAGGGCTTACAGACCCATTTTCTGTGCAGATCCCCTTGGTTTCAGTAGCGGGAGCCACAGCACAGACGAGATTAGGGATACGTAAAGACTGGGAATCTTGCGGGGTGGCGACAATAGGGTATTTAACACAAGATACCTCTTTTATACCCTTTTTAGAGCTGGCGGAACATACAGGACTACATACAGGGCAATATTTATTACGCAGCACTATTAAAGGCGAGATCATACGGAGATGGCCTGCATACAGCGAGTTAAATGAGAGGCATTCTATAGTGGATACCCTATATGATATATCAGAGGGAGGGCACACCATATCACGGATACATGACTTCCTACTGACTAATGGACCCTCTACCCCTTTGGTAGTGCGGAGCAAATGGGAGGATGACCAGGTGGCACCCTTCTCTGATGCACGCTGGGTGGAGATACTGGGACCAGAGGGTGTTACGGAATTCGAGATTGCAGCTCCTACAACTACTGGTAACACACAGGGCATACATGACACCCCAGAGGATTTCAAAGTTTCCAGGAGCAGTGGCACAGGTATGTCCCAGATGCAAGGTGACAGAGGCTGGGATACTACATATGTTCTGGGCGTGTCCGGTAGTGGGACAATATTGGGAGGAGGTGGCGGACAGACTCGATAAAGGGGGGGTTTAAGCTGGATGTACTCTCTCCGGGAGCATGCCTGCTAGGTAGCTTCCCACGCCCCAGAAGCACAAAATATATCAACAAAATGGAGGGACTTAGCGTATAGTCTGGCCAAGCGCAGAATTACGATGTCATAGAAGTACCCCAGAGGCCCAGATGTTGGGGAGTGGTGGCGGGATCTGAAGAAGTGGGCAATGGCTGAATCAACAGCATGGAAAGAGGCTGTAAGGGAAGGTTATGGGGAGACCACTGGTGGAATTGGGGGAATGGAAGGCCTTGCTACTATCCCTGTTCATTGAGGAAGCGGCAGACCAAGATGGGGCGAATAAACCCCAATTAGGGCAATAGGTGTTTCAATCCAACAAGAGATACTAGTACCTAGATGCTTTAGGCAATGTTTTACTTTATGTATCTGCAAAAACAATAAAACAAATAAAAAAATTTGAACCTAAGCAATACAGGAGACCACGTACTAGACAATCCAAAACAGGAATTCGAGCTACATGAGAGAGCAACAAAGTAATTGATAATGGAAACAGTGTTAAATAATCAATCAATCCCTCTCTCTCTCTCTCTCTGAGTGAGGGATAGAAGGAGAGCAAAAGAGACATTTAGAGACAGTAAAATAAGAAAAAACAGAACAGCAAGCAGGGAGATCTGGAAACAGAAATGTAAGACTACAGAAAGCCAGGCCAATAGCATAAGAGGCAGTACAAGAAAGATAATCAAAAGCAGTAGCAACCACAACAGAGAAAATGATTTAGGCAAGCCAGAGTAATGACATGAGAGAGGAAGAGGAGAAGGGGTTATATCAACCAAGACAGCAAGACATAAGAGAGAAACAGCAATGATAGAATGCAGAGACGGGAGAGGCAGAGCAACGGACCACAAAACATGGCATAGCAACACTTAATGGTGACAGACAAGAGTATTACAAAGTGAGAGACAGGGGAAACAGAGCAGCAGCATAGGTAAGGAGAGATAGAGCAACAACATGGAGTGGCTGTCAAACAAGTAGTGCAAGGAATCAACTGTAGGCGCGAGAGGCAGAGAAGTGATGCTGGTAGAGTGAGGGACTGGATTTACGAATCACCTAATGTAACTACCTGGATCTGTAGTAGCTCTTAACAGAGTTTCGGTGTCCAAATATTATAAGATTTAGATGCCAACCGAACTAAAAGTTCCTGTGTGGGAAAACATGTTCAGCATGACAGCAACCACCGAGCACTACATACTGAAACAACTGGGGTGCCGACTGGAAAGCAGAGCCAACGGCTACATGGAGACTTGATACCCCCCGAACGTAAGAGTGACGGCTTCCCGTTGCATAGTGCATAGCTGGAAAGAAGAGCCGACGAGGACCAGCCCCAGTGTAATCACTCACCGAAGTGGGCTGGAGGGGACGACAGGTCCGCGATCACCTCTGCTATGCCGACCCTGCAACGACGCTGCTAGGAGTCTGCCCATCGAGAGCCTAGAGTCTTAGGGAAAGGGCGAGAACTACCAGTGGACGGAGCTATCCAATGCTGCACTGCTGCACATATCCCAAGGTCGCTGGTGCGGCAGATAAGGCGAGGTGAGGCTGCTTATTGCAGAGGGTGGATTGCACCCGAGGAGTCTGCGCCGCTCCCTCCCTGTGCCCCAGCCAGTGAAAGGACGGCAGAAACTGGATTCGCCCGGTGAGGGAGTGAGACCCGGGGCACCGCTGCCCCGCGAGTGTTTGCTTACCCCGAGTAACTCCAAAGATAAAGCTGCGCCGAACTTCCACAGCCCGGAAATGCAGGAGAAAGCGGCCAGCAATGCTATGCCAAAAGCCGCCAAAAGACACCAAAGGCGTGGAATAACGTGCATAGCCAGGGAACAAACACAGTGAACCAGAGGAGCTACTGCCGTGCTGCGAAAAGCTTGGGCCCCACTCTTGGGAGCTGAAGTCTGCTGCTCCAACAACGATATACGAGAGTCCCGAATCCCCAGAGGCAAACAACACCACATGACGAGACTCAAAGGTAGGCGCTTGATGCAGATAGGCGTATATCGCAGAACTAAGGCATCAGAGTCGTAAGCATTGACCAGGCAGTATTCATTCATGAGGTGGCACAGAAATTATGGTCCGAAGAGACATTGGGAGCAACCATAGTAGCCCTTTACACGTGGTGGGCTCGAAGTGTCGCACGCTGTGCTCCACATGCCTGCCAGAGCAGAATCACACAGATCTGACCGCTAAGAACACCAAACTGTGCCTCGCTCGGGGTTGTAGCACCCCTGCTCTGGCCTAAGCAAAGATAATATCTTGAGCAACCACAAGAAGGAGGGCTAGTCCAGAAATACAAGCCATCTCCCTTGCTAAAATATATTGAGTAAAGTGCGCAAGCCTCCAAAAGTCACTTGGCACAGCCCTGTGAAGGACGCACTGACAGTTGCTACCGTGTGCTCCCCTTCGATAGAACGAAAGAGTCTGATTGTGCAGGGGCACTCCCCCTCAACTTGACATCCTGATAAGGATCTCCGGTATGTGCGAACTACCCAATGATTCACCATACTCGCAT
Organism: Ambystoma mexicanum; assembly: GCF_040938575.1. NCBI lineage: Eukaryota > Metazoa > Chordata > Amphibia > Caudata > Ambystomatidae > Ambystoma > Ambystoma mexicanum. The sequence goes on from NC_090935.1 coordinate 1,051,799,336, forward strand.
AGAGACACAGGGATAGCTAATGAAAGGATTTAAGATCGTGAGAGGGCTAACCACACGCCAACTAAGACAGAACTGTCACAGCGCTAGCTTCTGGACACAGGACAGATCTGTTGTCTGTGTGCCCTCCGTCATAACAGTGTTATACTCAAGGTGAACATAGCAATACTCCATAGATCGATAAGACACACGACCTCCACCCACGAAGGACGAAGGACGGGCCCGAACTGGGACCGAATAGCACAAACAACAACCGAAGACAGGGAGCAGAAAAAACACTCTACAAACGCTAAATATTCCAGCATGGGCAAAGACAAGGTCAAGAAATTCATCATACAGGGTAAAATGGAGCAATACACAACGTCCACCTCGACTCCCCCAGCGGAACAAACTAATTCTGGAGACATACCAAGTGAAGAAGAGGATATCTCCCTGAAAGATGTGATGATGAATTCGCTGGCTCACGGACCTCCATGGAGAAAAAGATGGATGGCATAAGCACAGAGGTATCCCTTCTTCGCCATGACCTGCAAAAACGTACTCCCGTACGGGAGAGGCTGAAACTCGCATATCGGAAACAGAAGATGGTCTATGCAATATGGGACAACAAATCACTGGAGTACTGGAACGCCTCAGAGCACTGGAGGAACGAATGGAAGAGGGGTAAGGTAGATCAAGACGTAATAAGATCCGGATCCTCGGTCTGCCGGAAAAAACAGAGGGTCCAAGTATGGAGCTTTTCCTCAAGCAATGGCTGTCGGATCTATTTGCGCCTAAGAATTTCCTGAAATTTTTCTCAATAGACTGGCAGACAGATTCCTGGAGCACCGCCGCGTACAGTCATTGCCAAACTCTTAAATTATAGAGATCGAGACGCTGTGCTTCAGATGGCTAGAACCAAAGAGACTACAACGTACAATGGTTCAAAAATCGCATTCTTCACTGGTTTTACTAGGTAAGTACAAAAGGCAAAGCAATCCTTCCACCCGCTTAAAAGGCGCCTCCATATGGACTATTATTCCCTGCACAACTGAAGATCTACCATAATGGTACAACTGTGCATTTTACAGACCCCAAGGAGGCATGGAAGTGGGCGGAAAGACACTTGGAAGGAGATTGGATGCCACAGAGAAGGCACGAAAACGGTAGGAATAGGCCATGCCCAGACAGATCGCCGCCAATACGACCGCAACAGGAGCCAGATGAGATGCCTCATATAAACAATGACTAGTCACAGGCGACTGGCCCTGGGTTATCTTACAAACGCTGCAAGAAATTTTGCTGATGTGCTGTTGTTCTTACAAGCTGTAATGCACCAAGCTACTATGCTGCCATAATGAGAGCTGGCGGCCTAATGTAGGGCGACCCCACTTGACCACTTGACAAATCGTTAAGTGATAGTTAGATGACAGTTGTAAATCAGTTGCTCAGATGTTGATCTAACTAGGGTCACCGAGTGCTTTGTTGATTTTTGATTTGTTTAAGTTTTGGTTCGGCACGACAGATGCTTCAGGTTGGAGAGGAGTATAGAGGGCGGGGGGAGTTTTTTGGTTCTACTGTGCATGGGTCTGCTGACCACATTACACACATGTCATATGATGATGGTCCGTAACGCGGTAAATACTTTACAAATCGTTTATGGGATACACCACAATGGACAACGATTCACACACACACGCACATGTCCTCATCTAGAGTCAACACAAAACACCTGAAACTACTGACATGGAATGTCAATGGTTTGGGTAGTAGTATCAAAAGGTGACTGGTGACAGTTTATTAATAGACACACAACTGACATAGTGTTCCTTACGGAAACCCACCTGGCGGACACAACATGCACTTTCTTTAAGAGAACCAATAGACGCAGGTTTTTCCATGGGTTCGAGAGGTGTACTGATCTTAGTACAAGAGACTCCCATTTATGAACTCCAGTGTGACACAGGACACAGGGAGAAGATTTGTGTATTTGAAGGGCACGGTGTGGAACCAAACTCTTGCTATATTGGCGGTCTACTCACCGCCGGCACTCATATCGGCTTTAATAGAGGATGTCACACCCATACTAGCCAACAACACGTCAGATATTTGGGTAATGGGGGGAGACTTCAACAAAGTAATGAGCGTAGAAATGGATCGCACAGGCTTAAGAGGGAGAAACCCCGCAAATCACACCAAACTGGCCACCTTCACTTCCGCACTAGGACTAAAAGATGTGTGGTGAGATCTACACCCAAATACCCGTGAATACTCATATCACTTGGGAGCGCATGCCTCACTCTCCAGATTAGTTTATTTCTTTCTACCCGCAACGGACATCGATAAGGCAACTAATGCAACACTACTCCCCCGAGGTATCGCAGATCATTCCCCTCTCCTGATGAATATTGAGACGGAAAGGCCCCATCCGCCCCCCGTCCTGGCGCCTCAATAATTACTATTTAGGGTTTTCGGATCTGATAGAGCAAATACAAACTGCTACATCCACATACTTTGAGTTGAACACAGGGACAGTTGCTGATCCCGGAGTGCTCTGGGAAGCCTACATGCCAGTCCTCAGAGGGGTGATACTTGCTTCAACATCACATCAGCACACAAGAAATCACATCGTAAGGCTATGGAAGACGCTGAATGGGAAGTATAGAGTTCCGAAACGCAATACATACCCAACAGATCACCTGAAGCAAATAGAGCACTGACATTAGCGCAGAAGCGATTACAAAATATAGCACTAGACTGTGCTAAACAAGCACATAGGGCAATGAGAGCAAGGCTATACGAAACCAGCGACAAGGCTGGTAAACTATTGGTATGGTCTGGAACTCAGATGAGGGACACAACCAGGTTAGAAGTATCACAACAGAACGAATGGGACCAGTGTCCACTGATAAGGATAATGCAGAGAGCTTTGCATCCTATTATAAGGAACTATATAGAGCCCCCAATGCCCCCATAGACAAGTCTTTCGCATTGTTAGCCATCGACTTTGAAAAGGCATTTGATTCAATCTATTGGGAGGCTTTATGGGAAATAATGCTGCGTATGGGCTTTGGGGAACAATTCATAGAGTGGGTATGACTCCTTTATAACTCCCCTGAGGCAGAAATGAAGGTTAACGGATGGCCATCGCGTAGCATCAGGCTAGGCAAAGGGACAAGGCAAGGTTGCCCCCTGTCAGCAATGCTATTTGCATTGGTGATCGAACCTTTAGCAGTGATGTTGAGAGACACTTAATCAAGGACCGGTTTCCGCTGGGCTCACAATTGGGAGCATAGGGTCTCTCTGTACGCTGACGACATATTGATATAGCTGGGGAGGCCGGCTGACTCCTTTCCCATAGTTATTCAAATATTGGAAAGGTACGGGCTAATTAGCGGATTAAAGGTAAATTGGGGTAAGTCAATCCTTTTCCCGATTAAGGGTGCAGGTAATGCAGCTCTGGATAATTGTCTGTACCGAACTGAAACAGAGCAGTTCCGATACTTAGGCATACAAATCACAATCAATCTAGAAGACTACATATCCAAAAACCTATATCCAATCATGAACAGGTTCGCAGAAGATGTACGACACTGGATCTCATGCCATTGACCCTACTAGGGCGAGCAGCACTATTTAAAATGCTGGCTCTCCCTCGCTTTTATATATCCTACAAAACGCCCCATTATACATCTCTACTGCTAAGTTCTGTAAAACTGACAGAAGGCTCAGGAAGCTACTGTGGGGAGGAGGACATCCAAGAGTGGCACTGCGCACCCTTCAACGCTCCATATGCGAGGGAGGTGTTGGTCTCCCACACCTACAAACGTACTACTGGGCTAGCCAAATGGTGGTTATAAATGACTTGCTCCACAGGAACACAGAACTACCGCACATCCGAGCAGAAATGGCCGCAAGGCAGGCAATATCCCCTCTATAAAATCTTTATCAGGCTGTGCGCCCCCACTCCCTGCACCATGATGACCTATACAACACTAATTTGGGTGGAAACACCGGCATATAGGATGGGATGGGAAAATCACTCCGATACAAACTTTATGGAAGAATAAAAACCTTCCTGAATTGAACAAGCTCCCGAAATGGCCAAATTGGGAGTCTGCTGGGATAACGAAAATTAGCGATGTAATTAAAGAAGGCAGACTTGTACCCTTTGAGGACCTATCAAACAGATTTAATCTCCCTGTAACCAAGCACTATTGGTACATGCAGTTGAAACATGCCATACAAATACACCTGCCAGAGCTCTGCAACATGCCTGAATGTACACCTCTAGAAAGAAACAGTTCTAGATCGTGTTGATGTTAAAACCACCTCAGTTATATGTATTGTAATTTCATCTTTTGTTACGCCAAAACTCTGCAGTATAAAATCTAAATGGGAAAGAGATGTTGGCCTAATAATGCCTGAAGACTGGACCATAATCCTGATGTGCCCCAGGAAAATTGCCATATCGGCTAGGATCAGGTTTGTACAATTCAAAGTGTTACATAGAGTGTACTATCCGCGGGCAGCACTAGATCACTGGGGCAAAATTACAGATCCCAACTTCCTACGCTGTCACTGAGCGGAGGGTACCTTCTTTCATATCCTATGGGAATGCCCCCAAATTCAACAATACTGGCAGCGATGCTGTGATTGAATCTATACGGTCATGTGTCGCACCATCCCTAGAAATCCCAAACTGATAATACTGGGAGTTGAGGAAGAGGAAGACATCACCCGTTTTGAAAGATTGCCACCGGCCTGGCGAAAAGAAATGTTGCACAATTGTGGGGCTCAGATGTTTCCCCACAATATAAACAATGGGTAACAGATGTGGACGCATGCATAGCAATGGAGAAGCGGGTATACGCAGCCAGAGGTTGCCCTGGAAAGGCCAATCAAATCTGGGAAAAATGGGAAGAGAGTTGATGATAAACGAACTGTGTCCCACTGAGGAACCCAATGTACAACTGTGTTGTGGACTGAATACATGTTGCAAGAATTGATGAAGTGTGGCGGTCCTGGATCTACTGATGATGTGCTAATGTGTAATAGCTCGTGTAATGTGTATGTGTAAAGGTACGTGTGGTTTGTTGATGTAAAAACAATAAAATGTGTTATCAAAAATAAAAAAGAAAAATGGTCACAGTCCCTTTCATCGCATGACCAAGCCGCTGGGATACATACCTTGTTACTTAAGGTGCTTCCCAAGTGCAGGATCTCGATCCGACGTTCTGAGATTTTGGCTTAACTTACTACACACGAGGGAAATCCCATTTTCCAGACACAAAAATCTATGCAGCACCAATTTGTGGCAATGTTGCAACCACACATGCACAGAGATGGCAAGACATCTCTTGGTGGACTGCAGAGGCAAATACGCTGTGAGGATGAAAAAACTCACGCGATTTGTTGATAAAGAATGGTGGCTGAACATTCAACCATTCTGAACGACTGTGCTCAGGCCATGAAAGCATTTTGACGTGGGAAGTGAACTGGCACTTTTGAAGTAATATAATTGACTGTTATATGTGTCCGTTCTCTCGTTCTTCCTTGCTCTTTTTTCTACCTTTCTTTTAGTATACATGTATTTTAATGCTTACTATTTTAGTTCTTATCTATGAAATTTGTTAAAAGTCGATCTTTTTTTACTATAACAATACACATTTTTAGAAACTATTGTACTCATCTAAGAACACAAACTGTTATTCTACATTTTACTAAAAGCTCCTAAGAACAGCTAAGCCTTGCAACAATAACTAACGTGTGCTGCACCGCGCCCTTCCTCAAAGGACCTTGGCAGGCTGAATGTTTGCTGGGGGAAGCCGGGATAAAGTTTCATTAATTAAATTGAAGCACAGAGGCTCAGAACTGTGGCCTAGTGCCCTAAATACAGGAACCTACTAACTCGGACAGGGTCTAGTTCAAAATGGCAGAACTCTGGCTAATGTGGCAAGAGGTCCTTATGCTAATGAGAACCAATACCTTCCCTACTTCATATTTGCCTGCCTGGCCATTCGGCCACATAGTTGAGCAGCTTCCAAAGCTCTCTTGAATGCACAGACACGAAACCTACTTCAATGATGCTGGGTAAGAAACTCTTAGGGTGGGAAGGACCTAAATTCTAGGTGTAGAGAACAATTTATTTTACTGCCCCATCATTCCACCACATACTTGGTAGCCTAGTGCACTCTAGAATGTGGCAAAACTAATTCAGAAGCGGACAGGAATGCTGCACCCAATGACAGGAACACTGACACTACAAATGACCAATTTTTCATGCTAACAGAAGTTGCGCAGATTGTACTTCCCTTTACGTTTTGGGCATTGCACCTACATTCCAACAAGGTTTAAGTTGTACTTCTCACCTTTCGTCGCGCCTTGAAACACTTGTGTATAGGCGCGTTACAATATACATATTGTGTATAGGCGCGTTACAAATACCATATCATATCATATCACCTCACAATCACTTTGAATAGGGAGAATGTTCGCGTATCCCACTGGCTTTTGATTGATTGATTGATTTATTTATTTATATCTTCTTCACGCTCACTGTGAGAAAGATTACTCCCTGGAGATTTCTTCACTTCTCTTGCGGTTCTCAAAATCACAGTGACAAAGGAGATTACTCCAGCAGTATTCCTTACTTCCGATATGGTTCTCACAATCACTGTGACGAGGGCGATTACCCCCGTAGCAATCTTTATTATGCCTCGAACACCTACCAGGTCTCCCGCTGCTCCCGTTACCTCGGATTTCATGGGGTTGTGTGACTGTTTTTTCTTGGGGTTGTGAATTGGTTCGTTGTCTGCAGAAGCTCCCATCGTGTCTCTCGCAGCCTTCTGGTGTGCGTCACTGGGCTCTGCAAAGCTTTTGGCCTGTTGGCGCAGTTTATGCACCACAAGGTCCACCTCTCAGAGGTCACATCACTGTCTGCCTTCTTCCAGCTTCCAAGTCGGTATGTTCTCTGTCGAGTCACGGAGTACCCCTCCGACCGGACTAGCTTCTCTCCACTACCTTCTCATTCCCAGGTTTGAGCTTCCCGGGCTGCGCAGGGTTCACGCCAGATTCCCCCTTCTTCGACTAATCCTTTCTTGGTTTTTATTCCATGTACCTGGGTCCTCCTCAGCTGAGGACCAGAGTCGTCCTTTTGTTTTCGAGAAGTGTTCTTCATTCCTCCTTGGGGCCAACTCTTCCCAGTACTGTGTCTATCTTTAAAGAAGGAGTGGTTTTCATACCTCCTATGCTGTTCTTGTAAGTACTATCGGGTTTCAACCTGTTATTCTGTATGTTCCTTTTACTCTCTCTTCTTGGTGGTGTTAAGTCTTGGTTGAGTAAATGAGGAGATATTGCAATAGCAAACAGTGTTTTCAGGTTGGTTTTCTTGGGACAATGAGGGTCTCAAAGGAAAGAGGATTAGGGAGCTCCATCACGGAACGGGCGTCCTTATCCCCAATTGGACAAGGGCCTTAATAATTATCTAGACAAAAGTCCTAACGTTATCTTCAAAAAGGGCAGAGACACTTAAGAATAAATTAAGTCCATCCTATTTACCTAGCTTGAACATTGAAATGACAGTAACGTGGTTACAACCAACCAGGAAAGGTTTTTCCAAATGTGGTATGTGTACTGTGAGAAACCTGAAGGTGTCTCCATAGCTAGTCTCCGGGGATCTGTCATCCAGGTGGCCTGGACACGGCCATTGCTATTGGATCCAGTTCCAGGGGGTGGACCAGTGGGGGAAGATCCCCTGGATGGGGGGGTCCTCTGGGAGTGGGGGTCAAACACCGACAGGTGAGACGCGGTATCCCCCTTATTTTAACACCTTTTCCCCATCCGACCACGTAGGTCGTTTGCCCCACAAATCTTACCCATCTCGTCTTTCTCAGTCTACCAACCATTTTCTTTCTTGTGACAGCTTTTCCACAACCTACCCCGTAGGACACTTGAAACTTGAAATACGAATACTTTTTTGTTACTGTGATAGAAAACGGACTAATGTTAATGTTGGTTACCTGACAAATCCCGATACAAGGGTCAGGCGAAGTCAGGCAATTAACCAAAATCGCACATACCCGACGGCTCTTTCCTTTCCCTGCAGAGATAAAGGGTGGAGCGTGAAAGCACACTAAGGGCACGGCAGACTCCACGACGAGACAGCCAATCCGATGCAGCAGTTCAAGAGAAGGAGAAAGGCGGCGGTAAGTGAGAGGATGGCGAGGAGAGAAGTGACCTTTTATCCTTTTCGTCCCAGACCCATGGAACCTTTGTGGAGGAGAGCCTAAGACTGCAGACAATAGCACAAGTGTCTAACAGCAGAAGTCGACGGTACACGGAGCGTGTCGCCGCTGATGAGCAGGAGCGAGGGATACTCCCGATACCATGGTACCGGCCTTGATTCCAGTAAAGCAGAAAGCCAAGAGGTTCATCACAGCCGGTGAGTCGAGGGGAGAACCGATAAGAGCCGGGCTGTGTTGAATGAGGAACACAAAGTGGCAAGTTTGAACTTAGTTTAATGAACTGGGAAAGAACTGTAAAAGTGTTGAGGGGGGACCAGCTGCAGAGGGAATCAGAACCACGTTGCTGTTGCTCTGAGAGATTCTGGTAGATCCCTCTTTTAATGAAGCTACAGAAACCAGAAGCCTGTAGGGGAGCCGCCAGAAGAGGTCAAAGTGGTCATATTGGAGGTCTGGTAAAATCCTTGCACATTCGAAAGGCTTTGATCTACAAATTTGAGAAAGTAAGGGAAGTGAATCCCACATGGTGAAAGTAAAAGGTAAGTGAAGCCCGAGAACATTGAGAGTCAAAGTGAATGTGAAATTTGAGAGACTGAACCCAGAAGAGGGTTGCTAAAGAAAAGGGCACAAAGTCTAAAGTCCCGAAAAACAGGATGTTGACAAAGGTAAAAATGAACAAGGGATGAGCACCGGAAAGGTTTGAAAAGACATTGATATTTGTGAGCGAAGGGCTGGCACACAGAAGAGGACGACTCGGGTGAAAGAGAACTTTGTGTTTATTTTGTCATTGGATACATCAGGCCCTCGAATGCAAGAGACGTTCAGGAGAAACGAGACTTGGCCATCAACAGTTCTGATTGCTGCCATTAGAACTGTTAACTAGTGCTGGGAAAGCTTGAGTGTGTGCTATGCTCCAGACCCACATCTTACCCCATGCAGAAAACATGGGTAAGGGAATCCCAGTTTACCGCATCCTGACACATTATTTACGAACACTCTTTCTTTTCCCGAAAACTATTCCACACCCTTTCTTGTATTAGTTGTGAGGTTTGGCAATAGGTTTCTTAGTATAGGCTTTTTGTTTTGACACAATGCCACTAGAACTGCCTTATTTTTCATTTGATGGTCAACGCTTGTTCCCATCTTAGATTTAGGTTTAGATTAGGTGTTTTTCCAACCTGCATACACAATTCATTGTTCAATAAACACCCTTGAAGTGTGATCACTTTTGTCTATCAGTACTGTTGTCACCATGAGTTCCTCACAGTACCCTACGCAGGTTTTGCACACAAGATCACACAGACATTTATAGATCAAAGAGGGACGAGAATTCAGTTCAATGAACACAAACTGTAAATCAAAATGTGTCGTCTATGCATTGATTTGTGTATGCAATGAGGTTTAAATTGTGAGTACCTCCAGAGAATTGAAAACAAGAATTAGAGAACATATATCCACAATAGGTAGTTAGGATCCCAAATTTACATTGCCTCAACATTGGGAAACCACACACCAAATGCATAACAAACAAGATATAATATTTATTGAATTGAGGAAAATCCAATTTGGAAAAAGAGGAGCAGACAGAGAACGCCTCCTAAGGCAAACGTAGGCCAGACTAATGTGTAAAATGCATGCAACAGAGTTTGTCCTAAATTTGGACCATGAAATAGGAACATTTCTTTAACCTTGACTTGAGTCTAAAAATAGTAAGCAAGTAGGATATTGACTGGCAAATGACCTATCTATATGAGACTTAGGCTAAAATGCCTAATATTTGAAAATATATATATATATATATATACACATATATATATATATATATATATATATATATATATATATGATACATTATTTCTGATGCTTGTGTCTGCTTAGATTCACATGCTGTGCATAGGCTGACATCTAGTGGAAGCTGAGGAGTATTACAGTTTGTTTTTCGAAACTCGAAAATGTGCGTCGACACAGGGCGTGCCAGTAATACTATCCCTGGTGTGACGTCCACTGTACCCATGATCCCTCACGCGTCTAGGACCCTCAGATTGTATTTTTTCTGACATGAGGTAGCATGAGGAGTAGCGTGAGTACAGATAATCCAAGCAGATAGATAGATAAGACTACAAGCAGCCATGCGCCTTCTCTCAGAGGGGAGGAAGGGTGGGTCGCATGTGAATCTAAGCAGATACAAGCATCAGAAATACGATTACGGTGAGTAATGTATCTCTTCTGAGGCTTGTGGAATCTGCTTAGATCACATGCTGTGCATAGATTAGCAAGCAGTGTTAGAAGAAGGAGGTGGGATGTGAGAAGGGTCATTAGCAAATAAATGTCTTAGAACCGCTTGTCCCACTTGAGTATCTGTCTTGGAATGGGTGTCAATGCAGTAGTGCTGAGTAAAAGTGTGAATAGAGCTCCAAGTAGCTGCTTTGCAAATGGTGTCAAGGGGTACATTTGCAATGAAAGGCAGAGTGGCCCCAATGCCTCTTTTAGAGTGGGCTCTTGGCGTGAAAGGCAGAGTTTTGTCAGAAAGAGTAACACAGCTGGATACAGTTAACAATCCACTTAGAGATGGCACCTTTAGAGACGCGATCTCCATCTCTGCCTGTAGCTACGGAGACAAACAGCTGATCTGTTTTCCTTAGCGGTCTGGTCTTGTTTACATAGTAGAGGACCGCCCTACGCACATCTAGGGTGTGTAGTTTCACCTCAGCCGAGCTTTGTGGGTCTTGGAAGAAAGCCGGAAGCTCGATGGACTGGTTCACGTGGAATTTAGAAATAAACTTAGGTGAGAACCTAGGGTGTGTACGTAAAACCAGTTTATCTTTATGAACTGTAAAGAATGGATCCTGCACTGGCAGAGCCTGAATTTCACTGACCCTTCTTATAGATGTTATTGCTACTAAGAAGGCTGTCTTAAAAGTCAGGTGTTTGAGACTGCTTTTATGCATGGGTTCGAATGGGGGGCTCATGAGTTTAGATAGCACCACGTTAAGGTCCCATCCTGGTGGTGGGTTTGAAATAGGAGGGTGAGGTCTCTTTACTCCTTCCATGAAAGCTTTAACCACTGGTATCTTCCACCACGACACCTTGTTATGGGATGTAGTGTATGCTGACAGCGCTGCCAGGTGTACCTTCAGTGAGTTAAATACCAGTCCTGCATCCAGCAGGTGGAGCATGTATGTGACAACTGTGGAAGGAGTGCAATCAACTGGGTTGATTTGCTTATTCTGGCACCAGATAACAAATCGTTTCCATTTGTCAAAGTAGCAGTGCCTTGTGTTTGGCTTCCTAGATTCTTTTAGGATGTCCATACATCTCTGTGGTAATTTGAGATGTCCGAACTCTATGACCTCAGGAGCCATGTTGCTAGGTTCATTGAGTTGGGATGAGGATGAACTGTTTGACCTTGGTGCTGGGACAGTAGGTTGTACCAGCCCGGGAGTTTGATGGGTTCGCACACCGCTAGTCTGCGTAAGAGTGGGAACTACGGTTGTCTCATCCACATGGGAGCAACTAGGACGAACGTCATTGATTCTCTGTTCATCTTGTTGACCACCTTCCTGATGAGAGGTATTGGTGGAAAAGCGTACGCAAACATCCCTGACCAGTTCATCCACAGGGCGTTCCCCTGGGAGTCTGGCTGGGGGAACCTGGATGCAAATCCTGGGCATTGTCTGATTTTGCTTGTGGCGAATAGGTATATGGTGGGGAAACCCCACTGAGAGAAGATATCTTCTACGATTTCTCTGTGTAGACACCATTCATGTTCCTCTGGGAGGGGATCTCTGCTCAAAGCATCCGCCAGAGAATTGAGATCCCCTGGAACATGTTGAGATGACAGGAAGATCTTCCGTCTGAGTGCCCATATCCAAATTTTCTGGGCAAGCTTGGACAGATTTGGCGAACGAGTCCCTCCTTGCTTGTTTAGGTAAAACATGGCTGTAGTGCTGTCCGTCAGGATCTGCACTGACAGATTCAGCAGGTAGGGCTCGAACGCTTGAAGCACTCTGAATACTGCCAGAAGCTCTAGCAGGTTGATGTGATTCTTGGCCACTGAGTGAGACCAGAGACCCTGAGCCGTGTGGTGGAGGTGGTGAGCTCCCCACCCTGTCAGGCATGCATCGGTTGCGACTACCGCCTGTATCTCGGGATCGTAAAAGGGTTTCCGCTTGGACAGATTTTCTCTTGTCCACCAGTGAAGGCTTAGTACAAGTGTTGGCGAAACGACCACTAGATCGTCTCACTGACCACTTGCCTGAGACCACTGTTTCGCCAACCATTCTTGCATGGGACGCATGCGCAGGCGCGCGTGGGGGACCAGGTAAATACATGACGCCATCATGCCCAGCAAACGCATTGCTTTGCGTACCGTTATCTGGCGACCGGCCTGATATTGCGGAATTTGCAGCAGTATATTCCGAATTCTTTCCTCTGATGGAAAGGTCAACCCCTCTTGCGTGTCTAGGATAGCTCCTAGGAACTGTTTGGAGGTGCTTGGCACCAGACTTGACTTCTTCTCGTTTATTGAGGAGCCTAATTCGAAGAGGAGGTTGATCGTCCTTTGAATGTTTGTTCTGCAAATTACTGGGGTCTCCCCCGTGATGAGCCAGTCGTCCAGGTAAGGGTACACCGGGATTGCTTCCCTGTGTGGGTGTGCTGCCGCCACCGCCAGTACCTTTTGTGAATACCCTTGGAGCCGAGGCTATCCCGAAGGGCAGTACCTTGAACTGGTAGTGCTGACTGTCCACCTTGAATCGCAAGTACGTTCTGTGCACTGGGAACATGGAAATATGAAAATAGGCATCTTTCATGTCCAATGTTGCCATGTAATCGCCCTTTTTTTAGGAGGGGGATTACCTCTTGGAGAGTAGTCATGCAAAATGTTTGGGGCTTGACATACTTTGCAGGCCGTAAGTCCAATACTGGGCGCATTGTCAAATCTTTTTTTGGCACAAGGAAGTAGGTTGAATAAATACCCTTGTTTACCTGGTTTCCCGTGACGAGTTCTATCGCGTCCTTTCCTAGAAGATTGACAATCTCCTCGAGGAGGATCTTCTGGTGGTCCAAAGAATGTATTCTTTGTCGTGGAGGGTGGTTTTGGGGACGCTCTAACAGTTCTATGCAGTATCCTGCGGACACTGTGGACAGCACCCATCTGTCTGAAGTGATCCCTTCCCAAGCTTGGGTGAAGTTGGAAATGCGTCCCCATACTGGGGATGTGTGAGAAGGGACCCTGAACGGAACGTCACTGTTTTGGTGGAGGTGTGCCGCCGCCTCTACTGGGGCTGCCTCTACCCTTACCACGCCCTCTCTTATTACCCCTGCCATAACCCTGGGTAAACTGCTGGCTGTTGTTGTTCCATTGTGTACCCTGCCCCTGGGAATAGTTAGACGCTCTCTTGGAATTTTGTCCGCGTGAGCGACGAAAATTGCCATTCCCTCTCTGGTTTGGGGGTTTATTGGTTAGCTGGCCTAGGGATTTGAGTGTCTCATATTCATCCTTGGCATTTTTCAGCGCGTCCTCGACCGCCTTTCCAAACAATAGATCCGGCTCCACCGGTTTGTCTATCAATGAAGACTGGGTTTCGGCTTTGAACCCAGACTGTCGCAACCAAGCATGTCTTTTGATAACAGTACCTTCGGCTATCAATCTGCCGGCGTTATCCGCGGCATCAAAGGTTGCTTTTAATATGCAACCGGACACGGCTCTTCCTTCCGCCGAAACCCATGCCAATTGGCTTTTTAAGGGTTCTGGGGCGGAATCTATGAGTGCCGTGAATTCTTCCCACTGGTGGCAGTTGTAACTCTATTTAAATCTCATCTATTTCATAAAAACAATCATAAAAATGATCATAGTACATAAAACATATATCATATGTTAAAACCACACAAGTAAGAACACCATAAGTGAAAAATGTTATAATCATTTCTTTAGGATCATACACTCTGATTCCTATGCCACACAATTGATGGCCTATTTCCTATTGGTGTAATGTAAACAACCCGACTTGTACAAGTTTCTGTCCTTCAGATACAATAATGTAGGACATTCTTCAGGGGATTTTTGACTTGTGCCGGAATTAATAATTCTTCTTTAGGGGAGAAACCTTTCGTCCCATTGATAAATCCTGGGCCTGTTCTGTAAATCACTGCAGATTCCCAATTTCTTGAGGAATTCTTGCGTTTCCTTAATCTCTCCTTTCTATCTCACTGCTGGTCTGTAATATAGTGAGGTAAGCGCTCTCAGTCCTGTGTCTTATTATTCCACACCCGTGGTAATTGGACCCATTCCACCACTCTTTGAGGTTTAGTATTTTCCAAAAGTTCCTTATTCCTGCCTCACTATTACTGTGTCTGCGTCCTCATCCGGAGATTCACCCATGAATTCACCCATGAATCTCCGGATGAGGACGCAGACACAGTAATAGTGAGGCAGGAATAAGGAACTTTTGGAAAATACTAAACCTCAAAGAGTGGTGAATGGGTCCAATTACCACGGGTGTGGAATAATAAGACACAGGACTGAGAGCGCTTACCTCACTATATTACAGACCAGCAGTGAGATAGAAAGGAGAGATTAAGGAAACGCAAGAATTCCTCAAGAAATTGGGAATCTGCGGTGATTTACAGAACAGGCCCAGGATTTATCAATGGGACGAAAGGTTTCTCCCCTAAAGAAGAATTATTAATTCCGGCACAAGTCAAAAATCCCCTGAAGAATGTCCTACATTATTGTATCTGAAGGACAGAAACTTGTACAAGTCGGGTTGTTTACATTACACCAATAGGAAATAGGCCATCAATTGTGTGGCATAGGAATCAGAGTGTATGATCCTAAAGAAATGATTATAACATTTTTCACTTATGGTGTTCTTACTTGTGTGGTTTTAACATATGATATATGTTTTATGTACTATGATCATTTTTATGATTGTTTTTATGAAATAGATGAGATTTAAATAAAGTATTTTGGATAATTGACTCCATCGTTGATGGGGGAAGAGTGTTAAGCAACACCGGTTGAAATACTGGACTTTCTTTTTGTATATATAAAAAAAAGTGTATGCTCACAGAGCAAGAAGTCTATCCCTAGCTGTGACTCTGAACCATTCTGATAATAGAAGGCAGTTGTAACTCGCCAGCAGGGTGGTGGAGTTGGCAATCCTTACCTGGTAGGCGGAAGTGGAAGCTACTTTCCTGCCTAAGCCATAAATCTTCTTGCTCTCCTTGTCGGGAGGAGCTTCCGACGATGACAAGGGTGTTCCCGCCCTCTTACGGGTATTTGTAACTACCAGGGAGTTCAGTTTCAGATGCCCTCTTATGTACAGTGGGTCTGTTTGGGCTGCCCTGAAAAGCTTCTCAACTCTGGGGTTTACCGCCCTAGTGAGATAGGGATTAACAAGGGAAGGGTCTATCCTCCTTTGTATTGACTTAAGGATAGGGATGGCCTGGTCAACAGGTCTCCTTTCTCCCACTAACTCCTCGGCAAAGTCCCTCTCTTCCTGAGCACCCTGGGTGTCAATGTGGAAGTGTTCTGCCGCTCTGGACAGCACTTCATTCAAGAGAGGCTGGTTATCGACAGGGGAGTCGGTAACCGGGGGTTCTTTATCTACCGGGGAATCTAGCCTGTAGGTTTCTGGGTTGTCCTCCTCCTCCTCCTCTTGGTCCTCGTCATCCCCATAGTAGGCCGTACCAGTTTGTTCTTCCAACATGCCCAAATATGGATCCTCATAAAGGAATGGATCTCCCTGATATTGAGAATAGGGCTGTATACTGAAGGGGTCTGAAGTAGGAGCTTCAACCCGGGACTTCTTACTTGGGGGTATAGGATCCTTAGAGCCTGAGGGAGTTGACCCATCGGGGGTAAAAGAGAGAAAGTGTTCAGGGTTTTTGGCGTAGAAATCTGCCTATGATGACATCCTTGACATGACTCTGTCTATGTCATCAGTAGACCATTCTCTTGAATCGGGCCGGCGTCGAGTGTGGATGCGGTGACTCGACGTTGGGGTGCAGAAATGGGGAAATAAAACAATATTTTAGCAAAAGTATGGCTAAGGCCAGGGAACTCTGCGGAATACTTTCAACCAGTATGGCGGAAAAAAACAATCTGAGGGTCCTAGACGCGTGAGGGATCATGGGTACAGTGGATGTCACACTAGGGATAGTATTACTGGCACGCCCTGTGTCGATGCCCATTTTCGAGTTTCGAAAAACAAACTGTAATACTCTGCAGCTTCCACTAGATGTCAGCCTATGCACAGCATGTGATCTAAGCAGACTCCACAAGCCTCAGAAATATATGACAATGCATTACTTACCGTAAAAGAATTTCTGATGGTTGTATCTGCTTAGATTCACATGCTGTGCATAGTCCGACATCCAGTGGTCACTGAGTATTGCATTTTGTTTTTCGTAGTCGAAAAGGGGACGTCGACAAGGCGTGTCTAACACTATCCCTATAGTGACGTGCGTTGTACCCACAATCCCTCACGCGTCGAGGTCCCTCGGTTTGTATTTTTTCTGCCCTGAGGGAGCCTTCTATACGTGAGTGAGTACAGAAAAGAGAGAGAGATGTAGAAAGGTGTCTATGTTCCTTCCATCCGAGCGGGGAGGAAGGGTGGGCGCATGTGAATCTAAGCAGATACAACCATCAGAAATGCTTTAACGGCAAGTAATGCATTGTCTTCTGATTTTTGTTAATCTGCTTAGAATCACATGCTGTGCATAGACTAGCGAGCAGTACCCAGAGTTGGCGGTGGGTTATGAGAAGGAACAGTAGAGAAAAGATGTCTTAATACTGCCTGTCCCACCTGGGAGTCAGATCTAGAGTGTGCATCTAGACAGTAGTGTTTTGTAAAGGTGTGCACAGAACTCCAGGTTGCCGCTTTGCAGATGGACTCAAGGGGAACATTTGCAATGAATGCTATGGATGCCCCAGTGCCTTGAGTAGAATGTGCTCTTGGCTTGAAGGGTAGTTCTCTCTTAGCAAGAGTGTAACAGAGAGTGATGCATTGAACAATCCATCTAGATATAGTGGAATTTGAAACTGCATCTCCTTCTCTTCCTGCTGCCACCGAGACAAAGAACTGATTAGTCTTTCTCAGTGGTCTGGTTCTTTCCATGTAGAACATGACAGCTCTGCGCACATCAAGTGTACGCAGACTTTTTTCTCCCGAATTGGAAGGGTTTTGAAAGAACGTTGGTAGTTCCATTGACTGGTTTACATGGAATTTTGAGATGAATTTCGGTGCAAACCTTGGGTGTGTGCGTAGAACCACTTTATCTCTGTGAACTGTTACAAAGGGGTCTAGAACAGAAAGAGCCTGTAGTTCACTTACTCTCCTAATGGAGGTGATAGCTATTAAGAAAGCGGTTTTAAGAGTGAGGTCCTTAAGAGTTGCTTTGTGCATGGGTTCAAAGGGTGAGCCCATGAGTCTGGTAAGTACCACATTCAGGTCCCAGCCGGGAGCTGGGTTTGCTATCGGAGGGTGTATTCTCTTTACTCCCTCCATGAAGGCTTTGATAACTGGGACTTTCCACCATGACACTTTAAGCTGGGAAGTGGTGTATGTAGAAAGTGCCGCTAGGTGGACTTTAATGGAATTGAACACTAGACCTGAGTCCAGTAAATGGGTCAGGTACAGGACAATGTGCGTGGGGGAGCAGTCAACTGGGTTGATGCTTCTTCCTCTACACCAGATGACACATCTCTTCCATTTGCTAGAATAACAGTGACGAGTGTTAGGCTTTCTAGCCTCCCTGAGGATGTCCATGCATCTCTGCGGGAGTTGTAAGTGTCCAAATGCTATGATCTCAGGAGCCAGGCTGCATGGTCTGAGGGCATGGATGCAGTGTCCTGCCCTTGTCCTGTGACAGCATGTTTTGCGGGCAGGGAAGTTTTACTGGGGGAGATAGAGACATCTCCATCAAGTGAGCGAACCATGGTTGCCGGGCCCACATAGGGGCCACTAGTATCATGGTAACTTGTTCCTGGTGCATCTTGTGCACAATCTTGTTGAGAAGGGGAGTCGGGGGAAAGGCGTAAGCAAATTTCCCTGACCATGGATCGATAGACCGTTCCCCTTGGATTGGTTCTGGGGGTACCTGGAGGCGTAATCTTGGCATTGTGAGTTCTCCAAAGTTGCGAACAGGTCTATTTCTGGGAATCCCCATTGTGTGAAGACGTCGAAGATGATGTCTTCGTGCAACTGCCATTCATACTCTGAGGGTAGAGGGAAGTCTCTGCTGAGTTCGTCTGCTAGCAGATTGAGTTCCCCTGGTACATGTTGCGACAGTAGGAACATGTGTTTGAGAGCCCACTTCCAGATATTCTGGGACAGCCTGGACAGTCCTAGAGAGTGGGTGCCCCCTTGCTTGTTGAGGTAGTACATGGCTGTGGTGCTGTCCGTAAGGACCATCACTGTCTTCCCTTGTAGGTGTTCTTGGAAGGTGGAAGGCTTTTAGTGCCTTGAACACGGCAAGTAGCTCCAGAAGGTTTATGTGCTTGGATGCTACGCTCGGAGTCCACACTCCGTGAGCAGTCTGATGGGATAGGTGAGCCCCCTATCCTGTGAGGGATGCGTCTGTGGTTAGAGTGGCTTCCACTGCGGGTGTGGCAAAGGGTTTCCCTCTTACCAGGTTTTCCTTTGTCCACCACCGTAGCGAGAGAACCAAGGCCTGCGAGACCACCACTAGATCGTCCCATTGTCCGCTGGCCTGACACCACTGGCTGTTGAGCCACACTTGCATTGGGCGCATGCGCAGGCGCGCGTGGGTTACCAAATAAATACATGACGCCATCATTCCTAGCAAGCGCATCGCTTTGCGCACCGTCACCTCTCGACCTGCCACATATTGGGGGATCTGAAACAACATGTTTTGGACCCTCTCATTGGAGGGGAAGACGAGGCCGTCCTTTGATCGAATTAGAGCCCCTAGGAATTGCTTGGTCTGGCTGGGGTCTAAGCTGGACTTCTTCTCGTTGATGGAGAAGCCCAGTTGGAACAAAAGGTCTACAGTCTTTTGGGTATTGGAGAAGCATGTTTCGTAAGAATCCCCTGTTATGAGCCAATCGTCTAGGTAAGGGTATACTGGGATGGACAACCTGCGCAGGTGGGCCGCTGCCACTGCCAGTACTTTCGTGAATACCCTCGGTGCAGATGCTATGCCGAAGGGTAGCACTCTGAACTGGTAGCGTTTGCCCTCCATCATGAACCTGAGGTATTTTCTGTGCGCCGGCAACATTAAAAACATGAAAGTATGCATCTTTCATGTCCAGTGTTGTCATGTGATCCCCCTGTGCTAGCAGTGGGATCACTTCCTGTAAGGTTACCATACAAAACTTTTGGGGCTTGACAAACTTGTTCGCTGGGCGCAGATCTAATACAGGGCGCATGGTTAGATCCTTTTTGGGTACAAGGAAGTACACTGAATAAATACCTTCCGTTACCTGCGATAGAGGCACGACCTCTATAGCCACTTTTTCCAGTAGCTGGTCCACTTCTTGGAGAAGGATGGCGAGGTGTTCTGGTGTCATGCGTCGTCCCCTCGGGGGTCTGTATGTTGGGGAACTGTTGAATTCTATACAGTAGCCGCGGTGGATAGTACCAAGCGGTCTGATGTTATTCCCTCCCATGCTGGAAGAAAGGATGTTAACCGGCCCCCGACCGGCGATGCATGGGAGGGGACCTGAATCTTTGCGTCACTTGGTGTTGTTGGTGGCTTGGGAGCCTCTAGGGGTGGAACCCCGACCTCGCCCCTTGCCACAGCGTTGACCTCTTTGATTGTACTGGCCACTATTACTTTGATAGTTGTTGGCAGAATATTGAAGTTGTTGATTCTGTTGCTGGCGTTGGCCACGAAAAGAACGCTTGTTGCCAAATCCCCGCCTGTTAGGGGGCTTTGAGATTTGGTCCAAGGTCTTTATGGTATCCATTTTCTTTTCCGCTTTTTCCAGTGCGTCGTCCACTGCCTTTCCAAAGAGGTTAGACTCTTCAATAGGCTTGTTAATGAGCGCTGCTTGCGTTTCCGCCTTAAACCCGGAATTGCGAAGCCAGACGTGGCGCGTCAGCAGAATTCCCTGTACCAAAGAGCGGCCAGCTGTTTCTGCTGCATCGAGGGTATTCTTAACGATGCTTTGGTTGACCAGAGACCCTTCATTAACTGTAGCCAGCAATCAAGTTTTAGGGGTTCAGGGACTTCCTCGATGTCCTGCTTAAGGTTTCCCCATTGCGCATCAGCGTAGCTTGCCCGCAATGTGTTATTATTGGCAATCCTAGTTGAGAACGCTGCCGAGGTGGTAATTCTTTTGGCTAGGGCATAAAGCTTTTTCCCCTCTTTATCCGGGGGTGCCTCGCTGGTAGACAGTGGAACCCCAGCCCTTTTCCTAGTGTTAGTCACCACTAAGGAGTCCGGGATTGAGTGACCCTTAATATATAGTGGGTCTGATTGAGAGGGTGAGAACAATTTTTCGATTCTTGGATTAACCCCTCTTACTAGTGCAGGGGTGGCCAGTGAAGGGTTGATTCATCTCTTAACAGAGGCGAGTATTGGAATTGTTTGGCTGGTGAGGGGTTTTTCTTTGATAATCCTTTCCACGAAGTCAGTGTCTGGGGTGACCTCCCCAGCTTCGACCTCAAAATGTGCTGCTGCCTTCCTCAGCAGCGCATTAAAGGTGGGCTGATCGTCAACAGGCGAAGGATTCCTGACTGGTATGGTCTGAGGAGACCTGATGTCTATAATGTCTGGCTCTGTAGACCCTGATGGTGACTGCCAAGGATTTGGGTCACCCTCACCTGGGTCTTCCTCGTACCCTTCCTCACTTATGGTTAGTGTCCTCATGGAAGCCTTCTCCCTCTTGTTGGTTTTCATCATTAATGAACTCCTCTCCTTCCTGGAAGTGAGTGTCCTCTTCGGTGAGGTCGTAAGAGTTCATATCCTCCTGAAAGGGGTTATAGAACAACTTCGGGTATTTAGCCCTTGGACTTTCTAGGAGTACCTCCCTAGGTCTTTTAGGTGTCCTATTTTCTGGAATGGCCATGAATCTGTCTAACTTGTCCATACAGGACTGGAACTTCTCTAAGGTCCACTGAGGTAGGCCAGAGCGGTCTGGGAGTGAAAAAGGAGTTTCTTCTCCTTGTAAGTGCTTAGATCTGTCCCATAGTGTCGAAGATAAGGGGCCTTCGCCTTCTGAGAAGTGTTCTGGCAGGCTAGGGCTTTCCGTCGACGGAGGGAGCTGTCCCAGCTTACTTTCCGACGCCTTCGGCGTTTCTTTGGCCTTGTGCGCGGTTTTCGGCGTGTCACTTGTCGCCTGTCTCTGGCCGTCCCTAGAAGATATGCGCGCGAGGCTTTCGGCGATCATTCTCTCTGCCGAGGGATCGCTCGCCGTCGCGCTAGGTACCGTCGAGTCTTTACTGGCAACGTGCGCACTCTTACGAGGCGCGCCGCCGCCTGAGGGTTTGGGGTTAGCGCCCTTATTTCCAGAGTGCCCGGTCGCCTGTCGCGGGAGCGGTGGCGGGGAGGGCTGGCGACCGTTACGGTCGGCGGAAGACGCCGGTGGGCCCGGCGCCTCTGTTGGCGCTATGGCTGCCTTCGTCTTCGTGTTTATGAGATTCCTTGTGTGCATCCTTGTCGCCGGGGTGTTCATCCCCATAAGCTGGGCGTGAGCCGGGCTTGTCGGGGCTGGGGACGGACGAAGAGGAGCGAGAATGCTCCCTCGAGAGGTATACAACCTCCGTTACGGGGGCCGTGTAATCACTAACCTCGTCACATTCGGCAGCGGCGGCAGCGGACGAGGAATCTGACCTAGACATGGCGTAGGCCGCCCACCTTTTGACCCTGCGGTCCTTTATCGTTTTGGGCTTAAGTAACTTACAGGCCGCACAGCCGTCCTCCTTGTGATTGAGGGGCAAGCAACGGTCGAAAGAGAGGGAAGGGAAAGAGAAAGGCATTCTCGGAGTGAAAAGAAAAGATCACACAACCCCACTCTCCCTACTGTGTAAGGCCGGCGAGGCCAGGCCACGTGTTCGGCGACGCCGAAGGATCTCCTCCACTCGTCCTTCCGTCGAAGATCTTGCTCAGCGGAGAAACAGCTTGCAGCTTCGTCGAGGGAGGGATCTATGTGTTAGATATTAATAATAATAAACGACCAAGGGTCGAAGAAATGATTTCGCAATGTCTCTCGAGGAGCTCCGCAAAGAGGCGACCAATAACTGGGCGGAAAAAAACAATCTGAGGGACCTCGACGCGTGAGGGATTGTGGGTACAACGCACGTCACTATAGGGATAGTGTTACAGACACGCCTTGTCGATGTCACCTTTTCAACTACGAAAAACAAAATGCAATACTCCGCAGTGACCACTGGATGTCGGACTATGCACAGCATGTGATTCTAAGCAGATTAACAAACATCGGAAATATATATTACATGGCCACGTTAGTGGCCATGTAGTTATGGTTAAGTTGCTGCTTCCATAGGAAGAGCACTTTTTGGGCAGCTTATAACTTCGCTCCCCCTGGACGAATCCTCACCAAACTGTGCAAAAAAAGTATATGGCCCACTCTGAATTTGTTTGCTAAGTTTGGTGAGGATTCGTCCAGGTGGGGCAAAGTTATAAGGGGGGTCCCAAAACTTTTTTTTTCCCATAGACTGAATAGGGAAAAAACTTTGCTCGCGCCTACAGCCCAAACCGCTGGACGGATTTTCACCAAATTTGGACCAGGAGTAGCGGCTTGGTCCTGAAAGCGTGCTTTTGCAGATTTGGTGACAATCCGTCCAGTAGTTTTTTTAAAATGACCAAAAAGTAGGTCACAAAAAATTAGCGATATCTGTGTTCGGTCCGCGGACACACTTCCCTGTTCACTCTGCGGACAGTGTTCTAATTGGCCAATCGGCTTGCGTGATGTCGGCGGACATGCAACGTGTTCGCCGATTGGACGGCGTAGAGCGCGTCAGAGTTTCGGTAGCACCCGCAGTCTTGGATTCGCGGACGTCTGCGGACAGCGCGGTGAACCTTGGTTTAAAAATTGTGTTTAGTAGAGTATGTTGGTGTGTAAGAGTATTTGGGGAGGGTGGGAGAGTATGAGAGTTTAAATGTTGTATTTTTTTATGTGGTGGACCCTCTTGTTGTGTTCGATTTCTCTGCGGACAACACGGCTGTTGTGAAATTTTCTAAATAAACAAAATGGGGGTGTCCTGAGGACGCTGTCCGTATTGTTCTCTGGCAAGTTGAATGTGTTCTAAGAACACTCGCGGTGTCCTGAAATGTTCGTAAATAAACAAAATAGGGGTGTCCTGAGGACGCTGTCTGTATTGTTCGTTAGCAAGTTGAATGTGTTCTAAGAACAGTCGCGGTGTCCTGAAATGTTCGTAAATAAACAAAATGGGGGTGTTCGGAGGACGCTGTCCGTATTGTTCGCTGGCAAGTTAAATGTGTTCTAAGAACACTCGCGGTGTCCTGAAATGTTCATAAATAAACAAAATGGGGAATGTTCGGAGGACGCTGTCCATATTGTTCGCTGGCAAGTTGAATGTGTTCTAAGAACACTTGCGGTGTCCTGAAATGTTCGTAAATAAACAAAATGGGGGTGTCCTGAGGACGCTGTCCGTATTGTTCTCTGGCAAGTTGAATCTGTTCTAAGAACACGCGCGGTGTCCTGAAATGTTCGTAAATAAACAAAATGGGGGTGTCCTGAGGACGCTGTCCGTATTGTTCGCTGGTGAGTTGAATGTGTTCTAAGAACACTCGCTGTGTCCTGAAATGTTCGCAAACAAACAAAATGGGGGTGTCTTGAGGACACTGTCCATATTGTTCGCTGGCAAGTTGAATGTGTTCTAAGAACACTTGCGGTGTCCTGAAATGTTCGTAAATAAAAAAATGGTGGTGTCCTGAGGACGCTGTCCGTATTGTTCGCTGGCAAGTTGAAATTGTTCTAAGAACACTCATTATCTCTGCGGACATTAAAAGTTCCCATAAGCCATAGTTAAAATGTTTGACTCTATGGGTGTGATATGCTGCGGTGGTTGTGGCCAGGGCATAGAGTTTTGGGTGGATGGCCATATGACCATGCACCCAAGACTCTATGCCCTGGCCACACCCACCGCAGCATATCACACTCATAGTGGCTTATAACTTTGGGATCCAAAAACAAATTTATAAGGAACAATGTTATAAGCCTCTATGGGTGTGATATGCTGCGATGGTTGGACTTATTATAATATACTTACTGTTTGGTTTAGTAACAGGAGTACATGTATTTCTTGTTCATTTCTGTGATAAAAGAAAAGATCATGTTAGTATTGGTATTTTATAACGACTTATTACATTGAATAATGAACTTTTTTTTTTACCCTCATATTTAGTAGATTACAAACCAGAGTACTGTGCAATTTGCTCAGTTTCTGTGTTTGTTGCTAAAATCATTGGGTCTGTGGGAGAAAAAAAAATCCATGTTGGATTAAAAAAAACACTTTCTGTTATGCTACAGTTTATTTGTTTGTTTGTTTTCAGTGTTTACTTGTTGTTTCTGGCTAATGCTGTATACATTGGCTTGTTGCAGTTTTTTGGAGCAGTAACATATCATTTATTTGTTTGGATATTGTAAAATTTTGGAGCAGTTAGATACCAGTAGGCGTATTCTAACTGTCTATTTTTTTATATAATTTAGTGGTATTGATTTATCAGTTTGGATATTGTAAAATTTTGGGTTAGTTAGATACCAGTTGGTGTATTCTAACTATCTATTTTTTGTTCCAATTTAGTTGTATTCATTTATCTGATTAGTTGTTGTAGAATCTTTGGGCAGTTTAACAGTTTATATTTGTTTACTACAAGTTTACTTAAGGTTTAAGTACAGTTTAGTTAATAAATTTTGGTTTTAAGAACATTAAATAAGCGTTTGAAAGATTTGCTGGCAATCTCTGCTTTAGAGTAATGGTACTATCATTACATTCAAACCATCCACATTTCTTTTTTTATATATGCAGTGTAGTGACCTGAATTGGTTGTGGCTCCTGCGTGGTAGATTATACCTATTGTTGTGAAGGTTTTCTTACCAAGTGATACTTGACCATGTATGAATCCAGTCAGCTTGCAGTTGTTTTTGGTACCATCTGCATTGTAACGTAGAAGCATTAGTATTACGCATTTACTATGTGTTTGTATTAGTAAGGTGGAGCGATTATCCGAATTGCAGGTAGTACATAATCTACCATGGTTTGCATTTTGTACAAGATGCTGAAATGGAATGGATTCACAATTAGGTATTGATATATATACGAAGCGTTCATTGGGGATTTGCTCTTGTGTCACATTGTTGCAGAGAGTGCATGTATGTTTCCACATGTATCAAATCTGGAAGATTGCATTTATAGTTATGTTTTTATTTTCCAGTACTTGTAGTAAGTACATTAGAAATTCTTGTGGATCTTCCTGTGAGTGTATAGTGAATTTCACCATTCCAGCACAGTAGTCCAATTGTTGTCTTATTCCATAAACACAATACGTGTTATCAGGATTGTTTGTTGCATTTCTGTGAAGTACTAACATTTGCAAACACAATTGGTCTGTACTGTGTAAGTAAATGTTGTCAACTATTGGTGGCAATTGAAATAGAATATTCATTGCTACATTTGCGTAGCAACTTACTCCAACTATATTTGAGAGTTTAAATGGACCATGTAGTTCTTTATCTGATTGATTTTTTTTAGTTTGTCTTCCTTCTTTGACGAAGTACCTGGTTTACTTTCCCTAATGGGTTATTTTATGTTTGTGGTACTTGATGAAGTTTTAGTTTCTTTTACTCTCTTTGGAGGATTTGCAGTGACATCCTGTTGCATTTCTGTTTGATTTAGTTTTCTTTTACAACGTTTTACTTTTTGTGGTACAGAATATGTGTTTAGATGGGGGTGTATAGTGAGCGAAGTCTATTGTATTCTAAAATGCAAGGAATATCAGCGTTTACTTTACTTGCTTCAAAGTTGATTAGAAATAGACCGTCAAGTGTACGTAAGCGTCATAGTCCTACGTAGCTCATGTCTTCTTTAAAGACTGTGTTACCAATGTCTATCATTGCTTTGTCTAGGGTAAGACCTTGTGATTTATGAATGGTGACTGCGTATGCAAGAGTTAGAGAAAATTGTTCTCTGCGTACATACATGTCTTTGAAGAGAAG
Organism: Ambystoma mexicanum; assembly: GCF_040938575.1. Lineage (NCBI taxonomy): Eukaryota > Metazoa > Chordata > Amphibia > Caudata > Ambystomatidae > Ambystoma > Ambystoma mexicanum. The sequence continues at coordinate 1,051,825,727 of NC_090935.1, forward strand.
GAATCGAGCTGTTGAGCGTCCTATCCTTTTTACTTCTGAAAGTTTGTCAAAGAGAATATTGACAAACCTAATTTTGTTGTCACGTGGGTATGTTTGAAAGCCAACAACTGTACCCAGTGCTCCATTAACTAGTCCTTGGTCCACGTCAAGGTTACATTTAAGCATTACTCTGCAATTTAAGGATAATTTTAATATCTTTTCCAAGCCAGCTGTGTTTGAGATTGAATTTTCCAAACTATTTAGTCTTGTTGTGGCTTGCTCACACATGGGTAGTGTCATACCATGTACATCTAGTTTGTCTGTGGCGCTAATTTCCATTATTGGTTGCATTTCTTTACTTAACATTATTTCATTGAATTTGAAAAAGCTTGCAAGAGTTGGCATTAAGGCCATACAATTGACATTTTTTTGGGCTAATTGTTCCATAACATCTGTAGCACATGCATTATCGCCATAAAGTGCATGAACGTGCCGGGCTTTCAATATTGCTTCTGCTTCTTTAGAAAGTATACCAACTCTGATACTTTTTAAGATGTTGGCATAAGTGAGATCTGCAGATTGCTGCATGTTTTCTGTTAATTCTCTGTATTGGAAATGTTGCCAAAGGTTGACATTTCCAATGCAGCCAACAGTTTTACAGCAGAGTTTGTGTCCTAATGTTTTAAAAATAGGCTCACCTTTTACTGGTGTCAATTGAAGAAGATCTCCGAAAACAGTAATGTGTTTTCCTGCAAAGAGCTCTTCGTAGTTTGTTTTGAGTACTTCTTGTAATCTGAGGTGAATCAAAGCCAACATTAGGTTGGACACCATGCTCACTTCATCTATTAGTAGCATTTTCATTTGTTTTAATACTCTGCGTAGTTCCATTGCAGCTTCTGTAGAAAGGTTGCAATAGTCTAATTTGTTTTGGTGTTTTACTGGCAGGAGTAGTAATCGGTGTAAAGTGACACCACCTATGTTGTAGGCAGCTAAACCTGTGGGGGCAGTGACAACAGCTGACAGTTTGTTGTTTGTCAATTGTTGAAGGAACTTACTGATGATTTTGATTAGGAATGTTTTGCCAGAACCAGCTTCACCACTTGACGTACAGTAGTATAGGTTTGTAATTTTGGCAGGTGCATTCTTTGTTTTAATGTTGTACACCATGTGCAATTTCTTTTGTTACTTCTTGAAAAATGCTATGTTGCTCATTGTTTAGTTTTGATTATAGTATAGTTATGTCTTCTTTATCTTAATACTGACACATGGTGTTTTCTACTTCTATCATAGCTAATTCTGCCTCATTTGTTATTAGTGGTTCTCCCAGTGGTTCTTGGCTTCCTGTTACAGGAGGTTGAATACTGTCAGGAGTGTCCTCATCTAGTTGGGCCTGGAGTTCTTCTTCGTGTTGCTGTTCATTGTGCAACATTGTTTTGTACTGTGTAAAGTTTACATCAGTTATAGTGCTTTCATTTGCTTTGAAAGCGTCTTCATACGAGTCATAGTTATCTAGTATTTCTTCTTCTTTTCTCCATGGTTTAAAGAGTTGTAGCAAGGACATGTAATATACTTCTTTACGTTGAGGAGTCTTTAATGACAATTTGATATGATTAATTAAATTTGGTTTGGTGAGTTTTACTAAGCTGCCTTCACAGTTTGTCACTCTGTACTTACCTTTTTTTCATCAGTTTTTATATTATTTTTGTATGTGTAGTTTTGGGCTATGTGGTATAGACACATGGTTTCCAAAGTATTACTTCTGTTTGGGTAGTATGTGTCCAATATATTGTTTTTTAAAATGTCTTGGCTGTTGGGATCATGTTTGGCTATTGTTTCTATATCTTTGTATGATTTTAGAACTCTTTTTCTAGATTTAGCTGGACCAAGACTTAGCCAAACTATATTTTCAGATTTACAATACAATGCAGTACCAGTTAAACGATTAGCTGCTTCATAGGATCCACATTCTCTATGGGAGAGCATTTTTATGCCCTAGCTGTATAATTTCTGAGACACTGTTTTATCTGATGACAGGTCATTCCAGAGGTCTTGGAGCTCTGTCTTTTCTGCTTTGGTTAAATATGCTGTGACATATCGTGCAACTGCAGTAGAATTGTCTGCAATGTACTGCACATCTATGTTTGCATTCCATAAGTGGGCAAAGATTGCATTGTAATCATTGATATATTTTTCTTCTTCTTTTCTTTTTATGCAATATGTATTTTTAGATGACTTACCTTTAACACTATGTCTAACTGAAGACATGAGGTTGTTCACTTCACCTGTATTTGTAACTGGTTTAGGGAAACCAAATGGGCATTTGGTGTAGTATTTCCCTTTGTTTTTGTATTTGCGACGACAATATTTGCTACATTTGTGTCTTTGAAATTGAAACATTTTTGCATGAAGATCACTATTTGTGGATTCTGATGGAATTTCACAAGTGACATATTTTTCAATAAACTGTAAAACAGTGGCATCACTGTCTTGACCAAATTTAGGAGCATCTTTAATCCATAAAAGCATGTGGATAAGTGGTTCTCCTCTGGCTTGGTATTCTTTTCTCCAAAAGAAGTGTTGCACTTCTCCAAGGGGAGGAACAGTTTTATTACAAATAAAGTGTATCATAGCAATGAAGCGATGGTGAACATATGTTGAAACATTAACAGGATCCAGAGAACAAAGTTCTCCAGGTGTTAGTATATCTATGTTTGTTTTGTTTTTGTTTGATATGCGTAGGAAATCATGTAAATCTTCCCATGCATATTCTGCGCAAATTAATATAACAAACCAAGTGGGTGGGCCAAGTTTCTGATCATACAACGCACATCTCCATGACGTCGAAACCAGTACTCTTTAGTACCACGCATATTTGCTAATGGATTTGTAATATTTGATTGTAAAACCTCATCTTCTTGTTGCACTTTTTGTAATAATTGTGTAGCTGTCATATTTTGAAATTGGGATCCTGATTTTAATATGTGAGCAACTCCGTAACATTAAGTTGCTAGTTCACTTACAAAGACTAGGTGGAATATTTATTCCACATTTTGTCTAAATCTGGGATCTTCAGAATACATCCGTAATGAGCGGTATTCTGATGCTGATATTTGAATAGGTCTATCATCATACCTTCATCCTTTGCCAGTAGGAAAGAGTAGAGGAAAAGCACGTGCTTCTATACTTTTTTCCCATATGCTGATTGGTGATCCTTTTGTTTGATGCATTTGGTACGTTTCCAGTGCATCTTCTATGGTGTCATTAGAGAGCAATGGATGAATTGTATAATGGTCTAAAGTATTTGATATTGTAGCAGGATCTAGGAGCTCAAATTGACCAGCTTCTTGTGTCTCTTGAATTATTTCAGTTGTATCCTTCAAGTTTTCTTCAATATTAATTTCTTTGTAATATTCATTATTCTCTTTAAGATATTGCAAGGCTTCTCTATCTTTATGTAAATCTACCAGCTGCTGCCAAATTATTTTGTCTTTTGTAGGTACTCCATTTACTAAGATAATTAAAGATTGCTGCATTGGACGTTGCTCTCCTAGAGTGTGCACATTTTCTTTTAGATCTAATGGTAAATACACTACTTTTCCACGAATACCTTTCACTAATTCAGAGGGAGGTAATTTTGCCGTTTTTGGTTGAAGGCTATTATTGCTTGAAATGGGTGCACTGTTTGAATTATGATGTTCTCATATAAATTAAGTTATTGTAGGGGTTTTGGTAGTGGATATAATTCCAAATTATTTGTGATAGCACGTGAATGAGTTTGGTTGTTGTCAAGTTTTGTAGTGCAGTAACTGCCAAGTATTAAGGGGTCAGTTATTTCGTATTTGTTTTCTGCTATAAGGTAGATAGCTAATTCAAACCATTTAGAATCTTTACTGTCTTCTATTTTGTAGGTCTACAGTTTTTGTGTTACTTTTATAAAAAGTTCTGCGGCAACATACACACACATGGTTTGGTACTTCAGCTGATGTACTTTTAAATTTTAGTATTTCTTTTTTGTATGTGTGTAGTAAAGGTTGCCATGTGTAGAATTGTTGCAAATTTGAAATGCAAGCTGCTATGACCATACCATATTACTGCACCAGAAAAGATATTAAAGAAAAAATGCTGGATCAGATGCGCGTCCTGCCGAAATGGAGCACCATTTCGACAGGACGCGGGACGTGGCAAGGCTATTTTCAGCATGGGGATTGACCCCAGTTATTACCTACCCAGTCATGCTCATGAGAAACATCACTGGATATGCCCTGATTTGATAAAGGCACCATGCCGAAACACGTGTTATCCAGAGGGCAATGTTAATTAAACTTCCCCATTACACAACTTCATTCTGATCCAGCATTTTTTCTTTAATATCTTTTCTGGCGCAGTAATATGGTATGGTCATAACAGCTTGCCTTTCTAGTTTTTACAAACGGAGTTGAGAAACTCAAAGTCTCCGTCCTATGACTCACCATTGCCACAGCGCAAAATTTTGCTATTGAATAGGTCGCAAGTGCTATCAACTCAAAAGTTCCTTTATATCTACTTGTTGCTAATTTGGTTTACAGATATTTCATTCTGTAAGTGGCTTTCACTTCCAAAATATTTTTTCTGGATATAGTCAATTTCTTCAAGTAGGTCTTTTGCTGTACCATGTAGAAGAATGTTATTTAAATTGGCTAGTGCTAAAGCAGGACTTTTAGCATAGTACAGTTTATAAACTAGATTTCTTCTAGTTGAATGATGTGTTGATATCCTTTTGATATCATGGAAGGTGGTTTTGCAAGTAGGTCCTGTAATGCAGGCCAAGGAATGTCCTTGTAGTCCTGTGTACTTGCGCACTGGACAGTATCCATATTTTGCAGTAGTTTAATGTTGATTTTGTCTTTGCTTTTCACATATTGATTGAGGAATTGGCGTAAAGACTTGAACACATTTTTGGGAATGTTACACATTGACGTGCATGTCCATTTGTAGACTAGACGTTCTGATTCAGTTGAATGGAGGGGTAATTCTAATTCTTCAGGGCATATTTTTGTAAGGAGTACTTCTTGTTCCATTATGGTATTATTAACTTTTTCATAACCTCGACCACTGCTATGTATGGCAATTGTATTTGTTTGCTTTTGTTTGTATGCTTCTTCATTAAAGTATGGTTCTGTGCTTGTAGTGTGACTCCATTCACCTCAGCAGATACTTAAGAAGTTCTTTCTGTTGACATTTCGTTTATTGAGAAGTCTTTTTTGTAATTTAGTCATTAGTTTTGTTAGTGGTTTCATTTTGTTTAACACTAAAATAAATAACTTTCCTTTGAGAAGAATTGCACTGTCTATTAACGCTTCTAAGATTAATTTCCTACGATAGGTTTTAAGGGTTGAACCTGGTTTCTCTCCTGTTTTTATAAGATTTTGAAGGACTTTGTGACAGAACATTTTGGCTAAAATACTTTTCTTGGTATGCTTACTTTGCACTATATCAAGATTTATAGAAGCAGTTTTATCTGTAGGGATAGCTGATTTTTTGTTAATTGTTTTCTGGTTTGTTTTACATTTTGATAGAGGAGGCAAAGGTTTTGTACTTGAAACTTCTTTTGTTTCTCTAATTGACTGTATTAGCTGTTTTGTTTCAACTTTTTTTTATAACTTCTGCTAGAGATAGATGCTTATGTTGGACACTTATTTTCATTTGCTCTACTTCTGCGTTGCTTTCTACGGACTTGATTTTTGGTAGGCTTTCTTTAGGGTCTGTTGAAAAAAATAAACATGGTATGGGTTGGTGTGTTCTGCAATGAATGTGTGCTGTGTGCATGAGTGTTTGAGTAAGATGATAACGATGTATGTAATGGTGTTGATTGTGCATTGGGCAACTACAACTACTAGGGATGGATATTCTTGAATTAATGTGCTACTAAAGAATCAGATGACAGAAAAAAGTAAGCTAGTGGTGTGGAGAAGTATAAATAGTAAATCTAATGCTATACAATTAAAACAGTTGTTTGTTCTATAATATCAAAATTCTAGCAGCTGAGTTGGGTCATTTGTGTGTCGAAAAATAGGAATTTGTGGGCCATTCTGGATGCAAATCGCCGTTTAAAAAAATGGGGATTTTTGGAGAGAATGGTGCACAATCTCTATTTTTAGGCATATAAATAGCATGAATTAACTTTACAGTTTGTTTGAGTAATAATACAAATATTATGGTGGTATTCAACTTACTTTTTTTCTATAATGAGCAGGTTACTTCTTAGTTGTTCTTTGTACTTCAAAATCAGCTGCTTCTTTTCAGGAAAATGGTTTTCACTGCAATTGTAAAAGAAATGTATTAGTGATTTTGTTTGTATATACCACTGTTTTTAATTCAGACATTGATTTTTTTAATTGACATCCTCAGCGCCTTCCTCAAAACCATGAGAACTATCTTATTCACATAAGATATGTATTCAACTGGTGCGACGTATCATATGCGGTTAATGAATAAACTGTATTGCAATGACTAACTGTAGCAAACAAAATATCTTTACTATGCCTTGTGAAGTTCATAACGTACCACTGAATACCACTATTCCTGTAACTAAGCTTTTGCAAGTAATAGTGCCTCAATGTCATGGGCTGCTTGCCCTATATAAATGTAAGTAATTAAATAAATAAATAAAATAAAAAATGTTTATGTTATTGTACAAGTATTGTTGTTTGAGATTTGAACATAGTGTGTGCATGCAATTTTGTTTGACTATATGTAGTCTATATATTTTATTTCAAAATGTTAGTTCAACATGATTTGAGTGTGTGTGTGTATAAAGAAATTAAATAGTATAAAGGTTTGTAAGTGACAGTTGATTTTAGGAGATTGAAAAAAAGACAGTAAATTCATTTTACAGATTATACAAACTAAAAGTCAGTTAATCTGTTTATATGAAACTAGAAAATGTGTTATACCTGTAGTTTGTGTTCATGCAGATGGATATGCATGGAGCTGCAAGTAGAAATCTTGGAGACTTGTACAGTATTTCTTGTAGAAGGTGCTTTCTAATGAAATGACACTTGTACTCAGAGAGATTCACAGTACATTTGCAGTGCTGATCTATGATGATGCAGTTAGATGTAGAGGTCTTGGATGCGATTGGTGGATGGTCATGTGACTTCTTAGTGGAAATGGTAGAAGGGCAGTCCATGTTACGATATGTCCACGGACATGGCGGTAGTTTGCGGACATCGGATGTTACATCCGGGGATTTTTGGGTTGGGAAGCCTTGCAAATGAGAATGAGCATAGAAAGAGATTGCTCTGGAAAGTTTAGTGGGTGTGTTGTGACAGGAGAGAGTTTCTCAGATACACTTTTTGCTGAGAGAAGAACAGATAGCTATGACTGTGTGTTTCAGAAAACAGATTGTTTGGATTTTGGGAGACTCGTGGATACATTGGTTGAAGGTGCATGCAGAAAGCTGTGGAGTAGCTGCAGATCTTGGATTCCCACATGTGGAAGTACACTGGCATGGAGTACGTGGAATGAAGTGGTTGGACTTGCTACCTCTCTGTGCTAGTTTGGAGACCGAGCAACATCCAGACATAATTGTAATTCATTGTGGAGGGAACAGTTTAGGACATGTGTCTGGAATTACTTTGCAATTTGCAATGAAAGAAGGACTTGGGAAGGTCATGGACATGTTCCCAAATTTGAAAGTTAATTTTTTCACGGATTGCGCAGAGACACATGTGGCTTTGTTCTTCTTCATTTGGTCCACGAATGGAGAAAGCAAGGTGCAATGTCAATAAGGCTGTTTGTGCCTTTCTAAGAGATTTTGGCATGTCCTCTTTTCACAATGAAAATATTATGTTTCGTAGTACATACATTTTTCACAGAGATGGAGTACATCTAACTTATGCTGGCAATCAGGTTTTTCTAAGAAATATACAAAATGCATTGCGACCTTTTTTAGAATTACAGCATCCATTTTGAAGTAGGTGTTGAGTATTTATAATTTTTCAAACACAAACACCACCAAAAGGCTCTTTTCAGAGCCACCACTTCCTCCCAGAGAAAATTGCAATGGTTATGATAGAGTAGCACCCCAAAATTTTAGATGTCCGCGGATGTCTAAAAAATACAAAGGGCCCTGCTTCATTTATTTTCACTTCTATTTTTTAACTGTAAAAGGCGGCTCTGAAAAGAGCCTTATTTTTTTTTTGTTGTTTAATATTTATTTTGGTTTTTTTATACACGACACACTAGGAGAGGAGGGGAAAGGAGGGTAAAGGGGGGGGGACACCAAAACCACAGGGATAAGAAAGGGCGAGCTGAGAGAGGAAGATGTAGAGTGGGTTTTATTTGGGTAGTGGACAGATCTTCTCGTGCTCTGAGACGATAGTCTGAAAAGCACTTCAAAGTCGCTCCCCCCTGCAGAGTACTGCGTCGCAGTACATACACACAACTGTGACCCTCGAAAGGTAAGGGTCATCAGCATTGCATATGGCCTGTGAGGCAGCTTGAGGAAGACGCTGTCCCACAGGAGTGTTCCTTGTGGTGACAGGATCAGAAACGGAGGATGAAGTAGAGGAAATCAACCTGCTACGCTCCTTGCAAGATACAACCCTGCGAATGGCCCCAGAGTGAAATGACTTGAGGTGTCGCTTCATGGTAGTGGTCCCAAAGCTATACGAACCATGCCTCCTGCGACTGAGTACTCATTGCAGGTGACTCGGTTCGCACGAGCCTTAGGACCATTCCCATGAATGGTAAATAACCGCCACACCCAAGACTCACACCGAGTGCGGGTGGTAGGGATTTCCACTACCTCATTCTCATCATCCTCTTCTTCTTCTTCCTCCTCCTCTGCATCCTCACTCCTGTTCCCCTCTTCAGGCCCTTGGGGAGGTGGGGGTGGTGGTGGAGGGAGTGGGGGTGATGCTGAAGCAGGTGCAGCACCAGGTGGCAGTAGTGCAGCCATGGATGCCATCAGGATGAAGATGTCAATCTGCAGGTGGCAGGAAAAATCGCTGTGCTCTGAAGAATAGCCAGAAACACAATGAGAATAAGCTCTAGGGCGTGGTCTTTTATAGGGGTGCTTGTATGCGGTTCACGGACATGCGAGCTGTCCGCGGACAGATCGAAAACAAAAAAAGGTTCAAAAAGTATGTAGAAACTCATGATTAGTATGTGGGACTTGTGCTATGGTGAGTTTTTATTGAAAAATATTGTGGATTACTTGAAAATGTACTTTTAAATTGTTCGGGGACACGAACAGTGTCCGCATTTAGAACACGCAATCAGCGTGGGCGCGGTCACATGATCGCTTCGCGAACATATCCGCGAACGGAGCGGCTGTCTGCAGGATACCAAATGCATGGACATTGGTTTGCGCATGCGCGTTGATGTTCTACGAACACTGTTCGGGTCCTGAAGTAATTGAAAGTGCGTCACACGTCAAATGAACAGTTACGGACAGGCGTTTGTTCTTAGAACAGTTTCAACTTGGTTGCGAATAATACGGACGGGCATAGTGTCCTCAGGACACCCCTATTTTGTTTATTTATGAATATTTCAGGACACCGTGTGTGTTCTTAGAACAGTTTCAACTTGCTAGCGAACAGTACGGACAGGTATAGTGTTCTTCAGGACACCTCCATTTTCGTTTCTTTACGAACATTTCAGGACACCGCGTGTGTTCTTAGAACAGTTTCAACTTGCTAGCGAACAGTACGGACAGGTATAGTGTTCTTCAGGACATCTCCATTTTTGTTTCTTTACGGACATTCAGGACACCTGCGCTGTCCGCGGACACCTAAATTGCTTTTTTTTTTTAAAAACCTGAAATTAATTACAACACAATATGAAAATGTAACTTTATTTAACATATATTAACAATTTATGACAGAGAAGGTGAGGCATAAACGGAAACAAAAACAGGAGAATTAGGGGTATCAACAGAATTTGTATCAGGTGAAGAAGGGATGGAAGTCTCATCAAAACGTTTTGTTTCATGGAGAGGGTTTGAGGATAATTGACTTGGATATGGTGAGGGGGGACAGGTACATGTGGGACATTGATACAAGGTTTTTAGTTTAAAATGATCTTCCACAAAAGTTTTCAAATTATTAAAATTGGTCAACAATAAATCCATTTTTTCTTGTATGCTGTGAAGAGTGTTATCCATAACAGCTTCTTCTGAAGTATTTTCTATTTTGGTATGCTCTGTACAAAAATATATATATATATATATGTTAAATGTATATTAAATAATAATAATTATTTGGTTTATATTGTAAAGTGTATATCATTAGTTTCACTATCTTCTGACATTTCCTCATGTGGTAAATGCTCCTCTAGCCACTCCAGAATACTAGACATTTCTGTGAGAAAAAAATACAATATCATTTTTTTTAAATCTAATACAGAAAGTTTATAAATATGAGTAAAATGCAGTACACTTACTATTTCAGGTAAGGTATGTTCTGAGTAGTCTGTAGGTATGCTATTGTTCTTGGTTGTGGAGTGTCTGTGAGGTCATTATGTTGGAAGACTATTTATCTTCTTTTGGTATATTCCATTTTAGAACATATTGTATTTAAATGAATGGTTAGTGCATTACATATATGGGTTACACTTTTTATGTATTACTACATATAATGTGTATGTGTGCTGGTTTGGGAATTTGTAAAATGGTCATATGTTATGATATAACAACCAAACATACCCCCCCAGAGTTTTTAGGTAGTGGTACTGTTGTCCGAACATGTCCGCGGACATTAAAAAAGTTCGCGGACATCAAACTAAGTAGAGAAGGTTCAGTATGTTCAATTTTACATGTACATAAAATCAGAGTTATTATTATTAAGTTGTGCTACTAAAATCCTATGAAATTCAGTGATAAAACAGTTGTGATGTCATCTTTGATGTCGTGGGTGTTAGTCTTAGCAGTGCACGGTGGTGGCGCGAGTTATGGTTGCTTAGCTTACCATAAATGTCGAATTTCAGGGGGGTTTCGGTTTTACTTGGAACCATAACGTCCCTTTAACAAAGTTTTTTCACTGAATTTCATAGGTTTTTAGTAGCGCAACTTAACCATAACGTCCCTTTAACAAAGTTTTTTTTCACTGAAATATATATATATATTACATGGCTGCGGTAGCGGCCATGTAGTTATGGTTAAGTTGGTGTTTCCATAGGAAGAGCACTTTTTGGACGGCTTATAACTTCGCTCCCCCTGGACGAATCCTCACCAAACCTTGCAAAAAAAGTATATGGCCCACTCTGAATTCTTTTGCAATGTTTGGTGAGGATTCGTCCTGGGGGGGAAAAGTTATAGGGGGGGTCCCAAAACTTTTTTTTCCCATAGACTGAATGGGAAAAAACTTTGCGCACGGCTACAGCCCGAACCGCTGGACGGATTTACAGCAAATTTGCGGCAGGAGCGGCGGCCTGGTCCCGAAAGCGTGCTTTTGCAAATTTGGTGTAAATCCGTCCAGTCGTTTTTTTAAAAATTACCAAAATGTAAGGCAAAAAAATTAGTGATATCTGTGTTCGCTTCGCGGACGGACTTCCCTGTTCGCTCCGCGGACAGCACCCCGATTGGCCCAGCGGCTTACGTCATGTCCGCGGACATGCGACGTGTTCGCTGATTGGGCGGCGTGGTGCGTGATGTGCGTCAGATTTTCTGTCGCGCCCGCCATCTTGCATTTGCGGACGTCCGTGGACAGCGCAGTGAATGTTTGTTCAAAATGTGTATTTAGTAGAGTGTGTTGGTGTGTAGAAGTCTTTGGGGAGGATGGGGGAGTATGAGATAGGTTCAAAGTTGTATTTTATTTATGTGCTAGACGTTTTTGTTGCGTTCGATTTGTCCGCGGAGAACACGGCTGTTCTGACATTTTGTAAATAAACTAAATGGTGGGGTGTTTAGAGGACGGAGTATGTGTCATTTTTGTTCACAAGGAAGGTAAAAATGAGCTATGAACACTCGCGGTGTACTTAATTGTTCGTAAATACACAAACTGGGGGTGTCCTCAGGACGCTGTCCGTATTGTAATCTGTCTAGTTGAATGTGTTCTAAGAACACTCACGGTGTCTCGAAATGGTTGCAATTACACAAAATGGGGGTGTTCTGAGAACATTGTTTGTATTGTTCGTTGTCAGGGTGAAAGTGTTTTAAGACCACTCCTTTTGTCCGCTAATAGTGCAATTTCCTATGGGCGTCAACTGACTTTTTGTCCACTAAAGAAACGATAAATCCGGCTGGTGTGCGCCGACATTATGTGATAATCCTATGACTGGCGCTATTGACTTGGCTGACTTGCTTTTGCGACACTAAATCATATCTCCCGCCCCTAAACCTGATATTATCAAAGCATTCATATTCCCCGCCTCTCTCCGTGACGTTACAGGGTGCGTCATCAAACGCGCCCAGTCCTCCCCAGTCCTAAGTGACTTTACACAGAACCCGGAAGACAACACATATTATGTCACAACACAGCGCGCCACAATTTCGGAATATGAAACAGTGATTTAAAAGCAAACAGCAAGATTGTAAATGTTGTAAAGTACATTTGACAGCAAATGTTTAGAGAATATTCAGCAATTTGCATTTGTCTTTGTTGTCGATCCGCATGTTGAGGCACGCAATGTTCCTTTGCGGTACAGAGGGTGTTAGATCAGCTTACAACTCAGTGCGCCACAATTCGGAATATGAAACTGTGATTTAAAAGTAAACAGCAGAATTGTACATTTGGTAAAGTACATTTATTTCACATGAAATGTTTAGTCAATATTCAGCGATTTGCTATTGTCTCTGCTGTCGATCAGCAAAAGTTTATTTGGAGCCACGCGTTGTTCCTTTGCGGTAGTTAGGCTGTTGGTTTATGATAAAAGCAGTAAATGGTCGCTCTAATAATCGGAAGGTTGGTGCAAAAACGAGCCATTAGACCACCCTATTGGTTGGTATGTTGTTTGTAGCCGCTAGTACTGCGTAAGGGCATATTGGTCCTTGGCGATTGTCCCATAAAATGGTGAGGGTCATGAAGTTGCATATTTGGACCTGCACCTGGCAGTTGAAGACCCCATCCGCTGGAGTCTGTAAATCGTGACATAGGGAAAATGGGGCCACATAGATGTTTTAAAAAACATAAATTAGTCTCACCAGCCGATCTTCATTAAAAATCATCATTTTATTTATTAGGGTGTGAAACTATTTGCTATCGAAGATACTCAGTTGCACTATGTTAATAATAAAATAATATTTTCCCATTCATATAGCGCTAAGAACCGTGAGGTATCTAAGCGGTGCTTATTATTAACCACGGTGTGTGGTGCTCATTTATCGACCACGGAAGGATGAAAGGCTGAGTTTGGCCTTGCCGGGATTCGAACTTGCGTTAGCAAGCTGTGCACGGATGTCAAAGCGAGCGATGTACTCGCTGTGCCATTTGACAGGCTACAGTGAAGTGGCACAGCGAGTAGAGCGCTTGACCGCCTATAGACCGGTTAAATTATTTGTATTAACCCACCCTGTGTCGTCTGCCTTTTTCAGAGCCCTCTAAACAACAGGGGATCAATTCGGCGGTGATAGTGCGCGGTAGAAAACATTATGCCACTTTCAACGAACATGTTCAACTTGAGTGGTCTTTAATGCGAAGCTATTGTAATTATATTTGGGATAAAATAATCTAAAGGGTTACTTACAGTACAATTGCAATTTCCATTGTCTACGAGTGGTGCAGTCCCAAAATACGACTCCGCGTGTGCCAACGATCTTTCGCATAGTGATATAATATATAAAAGTGGTTTCGTTTCATAAATTTCATCCTTATCTTCTCTTACGTTTTAGCAACACTCCTTCAAGAGAAGTCTTTCATCACAATCTCTGTCTGTCAAGGTCAAAACACAATACAACCTTATAGTCCGCTTCGTGAGCCTCTCGGGGGCCCGAGAAAAAAATGGAAGCAGCTGACCTTCACTGTGAACGAGCAAAAATTCTTACTTTGCAACATTCTGTGTAAAGCCATCTGTGAGAAGTTGGTTTTTGCACGCCATGTTTGAATATTTTTTGCGTGATATTAAAAAAAGTTTGTTTAAAGGACGTTATGGTTTTAAGTACAGCCGAAAGACCCCTGGAAATCGCAAGTTATGGTAAGCTATGAAAAATAACTTACGCCACCACCGTGCACTGCTAAGACTAACACCCAGGACATCAAAGATGACATCGCAAATGTCATTGATGAAATAACTGATGACATCACAAGTGTATGTACTTTTCATGGAATTTGTGTACTAGGGATTTTTATTATATTGTTGCGAAAAAAGTGTCAAGGATATTGCAATAAATATCATACCGTTATTAGTGCTTTGAACGATGCATTGATATAAATAGCATTGTATTATGGGATTCTATCTAGTATACTGAGCTACTAATGGAGAAACATAGCATTGTGTGCAGAGTAGAAGATGAAAGTTTAATATTTGTAATGTTAATATGTTGAATAAAGAAATGATAATTGTCCTGAAATGTTCGAAAATTCACAAAATGGGGGTGTTCTCAGGACGTTATTCCTATTGTGTGATTGCTTAACTGTATGCAATGAGGGAATGGCACAGAGAGTAAAGTGGACGCCGTCCGCGGACACCGCAGCTGTTCGTGGACAGGGCGTGCTACATCCGGGTTTTTCCAGGAAATCTAACATGGAAAGAAGACTGTACGGATCAGGCAATCAGATGTCGAGGTTGGGGATTTGTGTTGAAAGAGACTGTGTGTGGTGAAGATGGCAGAAGTGGAAAAAAGTCAGGGTGTTGGTGCTCGGAGATATGTTTGTGCATGGTTTACAGCAGTACGCTGAATGCAGGCATGTTGCAAAGAACTTTGATGTGAAAGGAGTGGAGGTGGTGTGGAGCACTGTGCCTGATTGCAATGCACAGGGAATTGTACAAGTTTGTGAGGATATGGCCACGATGAACAGTCCGCATGTGGTAGTTTTGCACTATGGTGCTTTCCATTTGGACAACGTCAGTGCCCCTACTTTGTTGGCTGATTTGGAATGCTTGGTTCAAGCCGTAATGAAGATCCTTCCAAATGCGAAAGTAATTTTTTCTGGATTACTACCTAGGGCAATATGGGACAATAGTTCAGTTTTTTGTCCTCAGCAAAACATTGCTAGGTGTGTCATCAACCGAGGTGTGTGCGCCTTCATGCTTAGAGCTGGTATGCTCTTCTGTAACAATGAGAATATTGATGCCAGTAATGCTGTTAATTTTAAAGAAGATGGCATTTCTTTATCTTTTACGGGAAATGCCTTTCTATTTTGGAATGTAAGGGTTGCTTTGGAGAAGCTTATGTAAAGATTTTAGGAGTAAAGTAAGAAAAAAAAGCAAGAATAAAAATACAAAATAACAGGTGTCTGTGAAGCATCTGTAAAAAAAAAAAAAAACAACGGCTCTTTTCAGAGCCAACTTCAAAGGGGAAATGGGGCACAATATTTAAATTTACATTCACCACGCTCAGATTTTCGATGTGTCCGCGGACATGGCGGTAGTACGCGGACATGAAAAACACTACGAGGGGGTTAGTATGTTCTATGTTACATGTATATGAAGTCAGGGATATTATGGTTAAGTTGTGCTACTAAAAACCTATGAAATTCAGTGAAACAACTTTGTCAAAGGGACGTTATGGTTAAGTTGCGCTACTACAAAGCTATGAAATTCAGTAAAAAAAACTTTGTTAAAGGGACGTTATGGTTCAAAGTAAAACCGAAAAACCCCTGAAATTCAGCAGTTATGGTAAGATAAGCAACCATAACTCGCGCCGCCACCGTGCACTGCTAAGACTAACACCCAGGACATCAAAGATGACATCACAAATGCAATCCCATGAATCATTACAGTAGGAACAGAACAGTGAATAAACGATCTAGAACATTTCCTACAGAGCCATGGAGGGGTGCAAAGAATTGACAAGATGACTTGGGACAGTCTTTTTTTATTTATTTTTATTTTTGCATTTTTAAAGCACTCACACTGCCCCGGGGCATCGAGGCACGGTTACAGGAATATGCCTCTTAGTTGCGTATTTATAACACGCTTAATACCCAGCAATTTTTAAGCGCGGACCCGGGGATCGAACCTGTGTCGCTTTGTGTTGTCTTGTTTCCAAGCGAGCCCGTTGCCGCTGAGCTATCCTCATTAGGGTTAAGCTAACAGACTTAGCTAGAAGGATGAGGGAGACGGAGGCAGAAGCAGAGGGCAAGCAACAGCTACGGCTAGAAATAGCCAAGATAGAACTCAAACATAAACAAGCTTCATAATATTAAAAAGGCTGACAGCGCTAAAAGGCTAACCTCAATTATCAATATCTAAAGAGGTTGAAAGCAAAATACAGAGGCTTGGCCAACGATGGTATGAACAAGGGAATAGGTCAGGCGCAGTCTTAGCAATTAAGGCCAGGGAAAATAAATAATGAATTACAACATTAAGCAGAAATGATGGCACACTAGTGACTAAAGAGCCTGCTAAAAGAGCAGTGATGCATGTGTTTTTCAAAAATCTCTATAAAAGAAAGCACGTGTACGGGTAGGTACAAGACAGCTATTTAGAATCATGGGTGGGATTAAGGGTAACTGCTGAACAGGCAGAGTGGATGGACAGCCCCACCCAACTGGAAGAGGTGGGCAAGGCAGTTATGAGGCTTAAATCCAACAAGAGCCCAGGCCCTGACAGGTAAACAACTTGTTTTACAAAACATACATCTCACTACTGACCCTGTATCTCACTAAGCTATATAACTCCCTCAGGGAAGGAAGGTAAATCACTGCGTTAATAGAAACATTTAATGCAACATTGATCCCCAAGCCGGGCACAGATCCCCAGCTACCACCATCATATTCGTCCAATTGCCCTTATTTATGGAGATTGGAAGATCTGTACATGTATAATAGCATCAAGGATAGAGAATATTTTAACCCAATTGATACACCTTGATCAGTTAGGCTTCATTTTTTAAAAACAAAATAGGTTTATCATTTTCTCAACACCAATAATACAGTACAATCAGAAACAGACATATATGTCATACAGAATCAGGTGCCTAAAGAACATTTCCTCCCACCCAAACATATAATCCCACAGGTCCTGAATCCGGGGACAATTGCAGACTATTGCATGGTTCACAGTTATGTCACTAGTGTCAATCAGTATGTAAAATGCTAGAAATCAGGGTGAGAGATCCGTAGACAGCTTTTGAAGCTATTTTATTTTGCCTCCGAAACGATTTTGCACAGATGAATATATTTAAACATTTACAAGACTTTCGATAAGCACGAAAGTTTTTAGGACAAGCATTTCTTTTTCAGGGGAAATACAGGTGAGTATCGTCCTCTTCTTTTGTCGAGGAACAGTTTCCACAGTGATGCACAACTATGCAGTACAGGTAAGTGATGAAATAGGATTTTTACAGGGTGCGACCCAGCACTGTGGTAGGTCCGGGGGTACTAAACACAATAGTGTACACAACACTATCTATAAACATGTATACACAGGGGTTGTGTCACAGGACATCGACACAGAAGTGTTTTGGCCAAAAAGGGCTGGGTGAGAGCCGGAGGTGGTGGTGGCCTTCATCAGGATGATCACTTGATAGTGGTGCTGTCCGTACAGGTAATCGTCTGCTGTGGTGCAGCGGGGACGCTGTGCGGAGAGTCCTGTTATGGGTACCGGACTCTTGGAACCAAGTCTGCATTAGACATGAGAAGACTCGTACAAATCGGGTCACAAAGGCAAATCAATATAGCCTTGGGTCTCTAGGAGCAATGCTAATCAATGGTGATTCAGCACCTAGCAGCATATCAGGACTCCGCCAGGCGCCCTTTATATATTCTGAACTAGTGTCAATCAGGCTTCATTAAACATAGAAATGCTTTCAATGATATCCAAAGAGTAATGCATATCTTCGACAAGTCAACACAGTCAAGATAACCAACACTGTCTGTTACATTAGATATCGCAAAGGCTTATGATCAGGTAGATTGGACATTTATGTTCAAAGTAATAAAGAAGGCAGGATTTGGTCCATTCATCCTGAACATGATTAAAGCAAGCTGTAAGACACCCAGTGCTAGGGTCGGAGTCAGTGGAGCTATGATAGAGACCTTTGCTATCCAGACAGGTACCATCAGGGCTGCCCTCTATCCCCCTTGCTTTTTGCTATTTCATGGAGGTATATGCCCAAAAAGTGAGAGACTGCAAGGAAGTAACAGAGGTTAAATTACCAGTAACTCAACACAAGCTATGCCTTGTTGCCAACAATGTCTTGTTTCTGGTACCTGAACCAGAGAAGTCCCTGCCAGGAATGATGGCAGAGATTGTTCAATGCTCGAGAGTTTCAGGGTTTTGGGCAAACAACAAATAAATCGGAAATAGTACCATGGGAGGTGATGGGCAAATTAAGAAGGCTAACAGCCTTTTATTTTTGTTTATAATTAAAATGTTATTAAAGCATAAAACCAAAGGGTATCGCAGGCCTCTCTTCCGCATACAACCTCTGCGGACACAAAAGCATTACAACAATTTTACCTGAAAACGGCACATTGAAATTGGTACATAAATCTACACACGTCATAAAAAAAAGACTAAAGTCAAAACAAAACAGAAATTAAACAGGAAATACAGTGCAGAGGTGGTTGTAGAACAAAGTATAAGATATGGATGCTATAACAGCGAGGACAATGCCATTCACATGAGGTTAATGGTATATTCTGGGTTCTCATGCTGACTCACAAATGTATTAAGTGAGTCATCTCCCCTTTAAGCACTGCATCTATTTCACACATAGCTTCCACAAACCATACCCTTGCCCACCATGCCCTCATGTCTGGCTCATCAAAGACTTCCAATCTTTCACTAAGACCAGCCTTGTCGCTACCAAAATGTGGGTTATCAGTCTAGAGGTTTGAGCCCCCAATTCCTATTGCCCCGGCAAGTCTTCATCATCCAGTAACACCACCTGTGGGTCTGCTACCAAATCCACCCCACAAATCCTTTTTATGTGGGCCAACACCTCCTTCAAAAACACTTGGATGAGCATCTCCAGCATGTGGGAAAGTGTGCTAAATGAATTTTATGCAAGGGGTATGGGGTAAGGTACCATCTAAGCATCAATTGAAACATTAAAACTGTTCTCCTTGAGCTGAACAGATTTGGAATATTTCCCTGACCGTGTCCAAATATTGTACCGGCTAAGTCATCAATGGGCTTTCCTATATCCTCCATATACGTATGGGGTGTCGGGGGTCTCAGTCTGTTAGAATTGAGAACCTTGTATAAAGAAGAGACTCTATTGGATGGAGGATCCCCAATTAATAACATCCTCAAACTGTGATGTTTCCTCTTTTTGCGATTTTTTTCTATTGTAACCATAGTGTTTCTAGTGTAACCATACCTATCTGCCTCTACAACCATAAAGGCTTGCTTGCACTGCTCAAAGGAAAGGTGTTGATCGTTTTCAGTTGACCCAGTCTAGACAGCCCACCCTCAATCCAATTGAATTGTCCTGCATCCCGCCCTGGGGGGAGGGCTCCCAATTGTTCCAAATACCCGTTAGAGGGGAAGTTAGTTCTTGCGTATCTACGGGTGGCATTGTCCCAATAGTCTAACATAGCTCTGGTTGATTAAAGCCGTCATAGGGGAGCGCCAACATCAATCATGCAAGGGAGTCCCAAGTTTATCTTGGTCAATGTCCATCCAATGTTTAGGGTTTTGCGTAGCCGTGTGACTTTCTAACAACAGGGTAAGTTGAGCAGCATATAAATAGCTTTCAATGTCAGGTACTGCAAGACCTTCCTTTTCTTTTTATGCCTTCAGCGTCTGCTTAGACACTCTGGGGAACATTCTGGCCCCTATAAACCTAAAAATGTGGGATTCGAGATCTTTAAGCACTGTCTCGGAATCCCAATCAGCAACGCCTGAAACATGTATAACAACCGTGGCAGCAGGATCAGTTTAATCGCTCTTCCTAAGAAATTTCAGAATTCGCACAGCTCCACAAATCCTGTTTAGCTGAGGCGAGGAGTGCTGGAATGTTAGCTGCGTATAGTTGAACATATCGTGCAGTTAGATGGATGCCCAAACATTTTAAAGGCGCCCATGGAAATCCAAAAGCATTCTTCAAATGATTAACCGTCTTCGGTGTTTCTGAGATTAAGTAATTACTTAGCCCGGGTACTGTTCTTTCGATTAGATGTTCCTCCCACGTATTCCTCATCTTTGATATACTCGGATATCCTGCTTGCTGCTCGGAAAAAAAATTCAGCAGAGGGCAGCATGTGTTGTCATCGTCAATGTTGTGTCCTTCGAGGGCCTCCGTCCTGGAGTATGACGCTGGTATAAAAAGGTATGAAGCGCACTAGTTGCCTCAGTTCGTGTTTTTCCTCTCACTAGCACAGCAGTCTCGAAGATGAGAAGTACTTGAGTGTTAACAGAGAGGAAGGTGTAAATCGTGGAAACTCCTTGACTGAGGCGATGGTTTGGAGGGGCGATGAGGACTACGTGGAAGGAACATCCAATTGAAAGAACATTACCAGGGGTAAGTAAATTGTTCTTCGAATGGATTGTGTCCTCCCACGTATTCCTCACTTTGATATTCTCCCATAGCAGTGCTTTGGGCGGTGAGAAAGTAGAGTCCAATTTTAATTTACGCTGTGTAAAACAGCCTTTTCAAATCTGGATTCCTGGCACGAAAGGGAATCTAGACAGTAGTGCTTTGCAAATGTATGCACAGAAGACCAAGTGGCAGCATTGCAGATATCTTGCAGTGGTACCCCTCTCTAGAGGGCTGAGGAAGCGGCTAGACCTCTAATTGTAACATTCACATATAAACAGTATGATCCACCGAGACAGTGTTTCTTTGGTAACCACTTGTCCCATTTTGTGGCCAGTGTAACCAACAAAAAGCTGGTCGTCTAGTCTTATTTTAGAAGTCCTTTTAATATAAAAACTGAAGGCTCTTCTAGGGTCATGCCTGTATAACCTCTTCTCTTTAGATGGATGAGGAGGAGGAGGGTAGAAGGCCACCAATACAATGTTTTTGCGCTAAATGTAATTCTGGCACTATTTTCGGCAGAAAGCATGGGCGAACACTCAAAACTACCTTGTCTTTATGCAAGACCGTGAATGGTGGTTTAGAAGACAAGGCCAGAAGGTCGCTTACTCTGCGAGCAGAGGTAATGGCCATCAAGAATACGTTTTTTAAAGACAACACCCTAAGTGGACAGGAATGTAATGGTTCAAAAGGAGAACCCATCAGGAAGCTTAAAACCAGGCTGAGATCCCAGACTGGAACAATGAATGAAACCGGTGGGAAGATGTTGGTCAACCCTTTTAAAAACTGGATGACAATTGGAACCTTGAAGTAATAACCTTGTTCTGGGAGCGCTTGAAAATGGACAACGCCGCCAGATAGCCTTAGGCCGTACCAACCTGTAGCCCCTGATGGGTTAGATGTAGAAGAAAATACAAAATCGTTGGCGTGTCACAAGAAAATGGGTCAATTCCTTTATCTCTACACCAGCTGCAAAATATGTTCCAGGGGCAGCGGTATAGAGATTTAGTTGCTGGACTTCTGGCCGAAAGCAACACCTCCATGGTGTCTTCTGTAAGGTCCCAATCTGGGTACCTCAACCACTCAAACCATGCATGGAGGTTGAGGGTCCTGATCTCTGGATGAAGAATGCGACCTCCCTCTTGCGAGAGGAAATGCACCCTTTGTGGAAGACTAATTGGAATGCAAATGGATATTTCCAGGGGTTCTGGGTACCACGTCCTCCTGGCCCAATCCGGGGCAATCAGGATCATGGATTTTCTAAACCTCCTGAGAACATGAGAAATGACGGGGATCAGTGGAAATGCATACAGAGGTGGAAATTCCCAGTCCACTACGAACGCTCCCCCCAGAGCTCCTCTCGGAGGAAATTCCCTGGAGCAGAACAGGTCGCACTTCCTGTTGACACTGGATGCAAACAGATTCACTTTAGGGGTTCCCCAAAGGCCGAAGATCTCCTGAAGGACTTCCTGAGCCATCTCCCACTCGTGGGAGACGTTGCTCTGCCTGCTCAGAACCTCTGCCACCATGTTTTCTTCTCCGGCCAGGTGAACCGCCGACAGAGAGATTCCTTCTTGTAGTGCCCAAAACCAAAGGTGCATTGCCTCTCTGCACAGTAGCAGCGACCTGACACCCACTCTCTTGTTGAGGTGATGTGATGCATGGCCACTGTGTTGTCTGTATCAGGGCACTCTTTCCCCGTACCGAGCGAAGAAAGGGAATCAGTGCAAGTCTGATTGCCCTCAGCTCCAACAGGTTGATATGGAGTTTGGACTCCGATGGAGACCAGTGTCCGCTGATTGTCAATCCGTTGGTGTGCCCCCCAACCCGAGAGGGTGGCATCCGTAACCACTGTAATCTCCGGCCATGGTTGCCAAAAAGGTTCCCGCTTTAACACATTCTCCTTGACGGCCCACCACAGGAGATCCTGTGCGACACAGCTCGGGATCTGTACCAGATATGTCTTCCTGCCGGAGAACTGTGACCACCGAGTCCGGAGGCCCACTGAAGGGACCTCATTCTTAGTCGGGCCCTCTGGCACCAGAAAAATGCAGGATGCCATGAGACCGAACAACCTCAAAAAATCGAAGGCTGGAAGACTTGGGGCAACCATCTGCAAAATGCGGATAGCCCTTACCTCGAGCAGTGAAGCTTTTCCCCGAGGAAGAGTCCAGGACTGCTCCAATGAATTGCAGCTTTTGGGAAAATGTCATGTGGGACTTTTTGAAGTTGAGGGAGAAGACCAGCCTGTGGAGAATGAGACAGGTGCTGTCCAGATGATCCAGAGCCTGCTCGGGTGAAGGGCTCTGATCAGCCAATCATCCAGGTAGGGGTAGATGTGAATCCCCCCGCCCTACGTAGATTCACAGCCACCACCGCCATAAGCTTAGTGAAGACCCTCAGGTTGAGGTCAGCCTGAATAGCAGTGCCCGAAACTGATAAGGAGAACTGCCAACGGCAAATCGAAGGTATTTTCTGAGCTGGAGATGAATTGGCACATTAAAATAAGCATCCTGAAAATCCAATGACACCATCCGATCCTGGAGCTGAAGGGCCTGAAGGATCTGTGAAAGAGTGACCATCCTGAACTTGTCCATCCTGAGGAACTTAAAAGCATTGCAAGTCCAAGATGGGTCGCAAGCCTCCATCCTTTTTTGGGATCAGAATATAAGGGGAGTACCAGCCTTGATTTCCTTCCGCAACAGGTACCCGTTTGATTGCACCCTTCTCCAACAGTGTCTGAACTTCCTGTAGAAGGAGCAGATCTGGTACTTTCAAGGAAAGGCCTTGTGGGGGACAGTTTGGTGGTTTCTTCAGAAAAGGGAGGCAATAGCCATGGGCAATAGTTTGAAGAGCCCAAGCATCTGTTGTAATGCTTCACCATTCCTTCAGATGCTGGGTTAATCTGCCTCCCACTACTGACAAATGCTTTAAGTCTTCAAAATGGTTTTGGGGCACCGGTCAGTGCGGAAGGCATGGAAATGGATGCTGCAGCAGCTCCTTTGCCTGTACGAACTTGACCGCCCTGTGGTTGCCTTCTCTGTCCCTGTTGCATAAACTGACCCGTTGTTCTCCCAACAGCCTAGATTGCACATCAGAAGCGAAGCCTGATTTTCTAAGCCAAGCAAATCATTTAAGCACTTTACCTGCAGCCATAGATCGGCTAATGCAGTCCGCAGTGTCCAAAACTGACTGCAAGGACTGACACATAGTGCCCCTTCCATCTTGAATAATGCTCATAAAACCATCCCTTTCTTCACCCTCTGGGATGTACTCAGATGCCCCATCTGGGATGTGCTCAGATGCCATGGCGATCACCTCCCACAAAGTGTAGGTAAACTTTGCTAGTACACAGGTTGCATTGGCTGCCTTCAGCGACATACTCCCAGCAGAAAAAATGTTCTTCCCAATAGCATCAAGCCTTTTATCTTTCCTATCCAGAGGTACCATGGGATAGGCTGCTCCCTTAGAAGCAGACGTGGCTGCTTGAACAACAAGACTTTGTGGACTCAGGTGTTTCAACAGAAACGGCAGATCCATTGATGAAGGTCTATATTTCTTTGTTAAATCCTTGTGGACTGTAGGAGTGGTGTCTGCTCTTTTCCAGTTCTTCAGCACTCTATTCTCGATTGTGGTATGAAAAGGAAGGATTGAGTCTTTAGGTGGCCCCTTATGCAAAATATCAATTAAATAATCCTGTTTATACTCAGCAGTTGATCTACCCCAGCCCAGGTATTCTATTACCTTTGCCTTAACTGACCTATAGGAAGCATCAGCACATCCTGAGGCTTCAGGGGTGCCAAAATCTACTTCTGGAGAAGTATCCAGACCACTGCCATCCTTTAGGGTGTCCACCGAATCCTTCATTCTTGATTCCTGGGATATCAGCTCCTTTGGAACACCAGGAGTGCCATACACCAGGGCGAACCATAATTAGAACTTTCCTCCTCCACCTCCTCCTCAAAAATAGAGGCCATAGACTTAAAGAAGTCTCTCTTGTGTTGTTGTTTATAAACCTTCAACGGTTCCGAAAAGGACATCAAGGGCCTCGACTCCGTTGAACTCGACTTCGATAATGTTGAGTGGGTAGAAGGAAGAACATCTCTTTGAGGCATCGAGGCCATGAGAGGCACACAAGATGCCTTTGAGGTCTTCGAATCCATTGGAGCCTTCGATGACCTGCTGTCCGGGCTTTTGGGTGTGCAGTCAGTGGTTTTCATCGACTCCCTTTCGGCCTTCTGCGCAATGGGGTTGGAAGTCTATAATTACTTCTTTGAAGGTGCCGATGCCGCCTCCTTCTCAAACACTTCTAACATCTGCAGACGGAATTTCTCCAGTACTGCCTTACTAGCCCTCTTCATAGGAAAGCTCACCCATTTCTCTTTGGGCAAGGAATCCGTGGAGGATGATCTGGAGCGATGACGCCTTTTCTTAGATCTCCTAGAAGACGACGAAAGAGGAATGACGAGATATCAAACGCTTAGAGCGTTTACCGTGCCTCTTGGGCTGATGTGGAGACCTCTCTCTTGGATTCTTATCTTTGGATGATTTCCTTGTGGGGGTCAACAAAGACGATTCTAGGGAAGATTTGCCCAAAGCAAGTACCCCTTGCTCTCTTTTAAAGCTTTTCGAGTCATAATCGTCGACAATGTGGCCCGCCCAGAGACATACCAGATGAGGATCGGTTATAGACATTTTAGCCGAACACTCTCCACATCTCTTGGAGCCGTTTTCAGCATTTGACATTTTTTAGACAAAACTCGCAAACTACACAGGTATCGAACACGCAGAGGCGAAGAACCGTTTCAAGCATCTGTGCAGAAAAAACGGAACTGAATCAACCGGCGCGGTGCGTGCCTTTTATAGCAGCTTCGATGTCATTCTCGAGGCAGAGGGATGCCCTCCAAGGAAACAAGGTTGACAACAATGCACAGCACCCTCCGCTGAATAAAGTTTCCCAGCTGCAAGCAGGATATCGAAGTATATCAAAGCTAAGGGATATGTATGTTGGACTTTGTGTAGTTAATTTTAAACCCAGAGACCGGATGAAACCGTTCCAACAAGGAAACTATGCGAAGTAGTGAGAGCCGGGAATCCCTCATATAATGCTTTTGTGTGTTGGTACCCGTCAATGTTCAACCCACGAATACCTGTAGTGCAGCGAAACAAACACACCAAGGGCTCCCTGGACAGAGCAAACATTAAAGGGTACAATGGGCATCGCTGGCAGGTACCCCTGTGGAAACTCACCGGATCCGATAATGCAGCATTTAATTTAATCCGAGTAGACGGGAGCACAAAATTGGCCAACACCCTTTTAAGAAAAACAGGACTGAATCCAAACCCCTCCAGTACTTTAGACAGATATATACAGTCTACTCGATCTAAGTTTTCTCAGCGTTGTTCGAAAGAACGGCCATTTCCCCTTTACATCGTCGCCCAGGAAATGACTCAATTGACCAGTGTATATAGTTGTGTGTCGGACTTCCCGGGACAATCCCAGTTTGATCCCCTCCCAGGAAGCACAGTGGTTAACCGGGCTGCTAGGATTTTGGAATAGATACAAGAGTCTTAATTAAGGAGAGTGACAGGCCTTTAAGAAGAACATTGAGTGAGATCCTTGCCTGGTTTACCAATCAGTGTCAACGTTGATTCCCTCCCCCCCCCCGTTGTATGTTATGGTCCCTGTGTCTGAAGGAATGGAATAGGTTTTCCAGTTGGGTAGCCAATATACCAGAGATATTTGAATAAAAGAGGGGTGTAAAACCATCAGTGCGCAGGGCCTTTTTGGTAGGGAGAGTGTGAATGGCCTGCAAGACTTCCTCAATCGTTATGGGGCTGTCAATTTCTGTTTGCTATCTTCCATAATCAGAGGGAGGTGTGAATCTCGAACAAACTCGTCCTGTTGAGTCCCATTAAGTGTCTCAGCAGTAAATCGTGTTGTGTAATACTGCGATAGAAAGCGCATTTTTGCAGGTTCATCCTTGCTTCCTGCAAATCTCTGTATGTCTTTCTACATCCATTTCTTTTGTATCGGGTATGCCATTCCTGTCCCCTCTCCTCATCTTGCTGTTAAGACTCTTTTACGTGCAGAGGTTAGGTTTAAAAGCATTGCATACTGTGGCTGTGGGGACAGCCCCAGTTAAATTGTCCTGGAAATATTTGGTGATCTTTTCGGAGATGGTAGTGCAGAAAGCTTTGTCGGCTAGAAGGAAATCCTTCAGTTTCCATAATGTAGTCTTTCAGATACCCAGCCCAAAGTTGTCCAACTGTAATATAACCGGGGAATGATGTGCTAATTCTATAGTTGCAGATCTAATCCCCGGGAGTAGGAGCTGAGCAGCCTCGGCCAGTCCTTTGAAAATAGGTGGGTCTCCTGGAGTAAGGCAATGTTGGCTTTCAACTCCACCAATTTAGAAAGCAGACTTCTCCTCAGAGTATTCATCCCCTGGACATTCAGGGAGATTATTTTCATATCAGCCTTCCCAGAGATTTAATCCAATATAACCATACCCTCCAATCCAACCAAACCCTGATGTTTTAGGGCGCCCCAGAACCTCTCCTACTCCCCCTTCCGGGGTCCCCTTTTAGCAACCTCATCTTACCCTTGACTCCACAACACTGTATAAACCATACCATGAAGAGCATATACAAAAAGAAAAATGCAACCCTGTCTGGGGTAACTGACAGGCCAAAAATACCGGAGTGTAGGCAAGTGCTGCCAATGCTGTTTCAGCAATACGGCATGTTGAAGCCTCATCAGAACCGCACAGAGTGAACCTCTACAACCATAAGAAAGATCTTCACTGTCAGGCACAGCCTACTGAGCACCCCATCGCAGAGGCTTCAACCTCGTCCATCAGGTAGGACGTTCCGAGTCCCCGCTTCTTTCCCTTCTGTCCATTAAAGGGCGCCTGCGTTCATTCTGGCTGCTTCTCCTCCATGCGTATTTGGGATCAGTCTGTTGAAGGGGCTTCCTGTCCCATACCCTCAGTGAGGTGCATTTCGCTTTCTGGGATCTTTAGACCCACAATGGCTGCTTGAAGGGAGGTGAATTGGTGCTGAACTTCATCCAGTTTGAAAAGGATGTGAAATGGGTCTTCCCCACCTGTATTGAACACCCTTGCTCGCCAGCCATTGGTTCAGCGGTCTCATTGACCTACATTTTTGTATGGTCCTTGTGGCAGGTCTTGGAACAATTGCAGAGAGTCATCTCTCAACAGAATTCCTCGTTGCGCTCTGTCTTCTGGAAGGTGAGATCCTAACTTTTGAAGAAGTGAACATGCGTTAACACATTTGGGAGGAGATTTTGGGGTTGTTGGGAATTAGAGTAGACTATGTGTCTGGTCGAGGGTGAGATCCGCCTCGTTTCACCTAATAGTTCCAGGAACAAGTCTCAAACGTATGCCTCCAATTCCCAGTCATTGACCTCCCTAGGAATCCCTCTAATGCGGATATTGTTCTTTCGTGAACTGTTGTCGGCATCTTCTTGTTTCTCATCAGAGGAAATTCTATGGGCTTCAAGCGCAACTATCTGCTGCTCCAGTTGTACATCGTAATTTGTCTGGTCACAGAAGGCTGTCTGCGGGTCTCCCAGCCTGGATTCTGTATGTTGGACATTCTGCGCCAGCTCCTGAAAGGACCCTTTCAGTTCCTGCAAAGTGGTGTCCATTTCTTTTTTAATGGACTGGAGCAGATGCATAATGCCGCTATTCGTGGCAGGTTGAGCATCCAAATCGGAAGTTGAGGTGAGCTCTGACCTTGCAGGGCTAACAGAGGTAGACTTTGACTGTTGTTGCATGTCTTTAATGGAGGTTGCCAATTTATCTATGGCTTTGCTGGCCTTCATGTCGTAATTGGCCTTGGCTGCTCTGGTATGCAGGCTAGAATAAGGTCGGTCAATGCAGCTGCCAGCTTGAGGCCACAGATGCTGTTTGTACGTGGCTGGTGAAGAGCCACAATCCCACGGGGCCACTCTGGTCGCAGTTGGGTACCTGAGGACGAGGACTCCCAGGCTGGGAAGCTGCTCGCTGCGTGATGGTTATCAGCAAGACACACGGGGCTCCCAGCTAAAGCACTCCTTTGCTGCTCCAGTTGCTGCAGAGATACAGCAGCCTCAGCGGGTCAGGGCAGACCCCTGCCGCAGGTGGCATATTCCCCACCAGGCACTTTTGTGCCGATGCCATCAGCGGCCATGTTTATACGCTGGGGCGAGGATAACTAAGGCTCACGTTGTTGGCACAAAAGGTTATCCACCGGTGACTACGGGGTTCGGACACAGCTCCAATGAATTTCAGCTTTTTATTGGGGGGGGGGATTACTGGTTTCTTTGCCATCTTCATGTCATCAGAGCTGCAGGGCTCACAGGCGTACGCCGCCATCAGCCTCCAGCCAGGCCACTGCGCACAACTTTTAAGTAGTCAACTAAATAAATTAAATACTTCGTAGTTCAGCTAATCCCTCAAATAAGCATGCTATACAATGTCATTTATCCCGAATTATTTGCACAGATCAGGGCAGACAAGATGGAAGGGGCTCTTTCTCACATGGCTAGGAAGAATAGCAGTCATTAAAATAAATATTCTACCTAGAATACTATACCCGTTTCAAGCTCTACACATCCTCTATAATAAAAATGGAGCGTAACAGAACCCAGAATGAGATACCATTCATTTAGAAAGGGGGTAAACCCATAGCAGCAAGGTAGATCTTATTTCGACCCAAAGAGGAGGGAGAAGTGGGATGCCCTAACCTAAGCAAATACTTCCAGACTGTGCAAGTGAGAGTGCTGGACGAATGGAGCAACAAAGACCCACCCAAACTGTGGGTCATAATGGACCAGGCAGTTGCAAGAGAGTGGGTATGTCAACAACCCTGGTTTCAAATGGGTTCTAGGCCGGTGTAACAAAATCAACCAGATTACTAGCAACACGCTTAAACTATGGGCTAAGGGTAAAACAACAACTCAGTGTGACAACATTTGCCTCAGCACTAACCCTATTAGAAATTCGGGAGCCTGTCAGCTAGGAGACATTTACAAACATGGGGAAATCAAGATATTCCAAAAGAGCAAAGAGGAATTCAGCCTCACTGATGGCGACAGAATGTCCTACTTGCAAGTGAGACATTGGGAAGCACAACATGAAGTTAAGGCAGGGGGTGCACAGAAGCTAACCTAGTTTGAAGGGGTAAAGCCCAGGCAACAACCTCCAAGGGATTGGTTTCAGATATTTATAAGATATTGACCACAAATCAGCAACATAAGTCAGTTCCACATAGGCTACGCTGCAAAAAAGTACTAGGGATCATATCTTTGAAGGGTTTTCTACCAATATGAAAGGGATACAGAACAGGGAACTAGAGGTGAAGAATCTGTACAGATGGAGTTATATGCCGGAGATGTTAAACAAATGGGACCCAAATACCTAGGAAGCTGCTGGGGGTGGGTGAGGGGGTGGGGGTTTGGCCAGTTGGGGTCCACACTACATTCCGCATTTGCAAAACCTTTGGCTGGAAGTAAGAACCATGATCAGCAGGATATTAAACAAACAGATCCCAGCATATCCTCTGTTCATAACACTGGGAGGCGAAGGGGAAGAAACACTAAAAATGAGAAGAGTTGGGGAAGGTTTGGGTCTCGCTATTAAAATATGCAGGAAGAGACTACCCAAACTTGTACATACCCAAGAAGTTTCAAATTGTAGGCATTTTATCCACCCCTGACTGAACTAAGCACACAAGAATACTGGGAAACAAGCAGGAATGGGGGCGGGGGGCATGGGATTGTATTGAGATTGCCGGGTGCAACGTTTGTACTCCACACTAGCCATTGGCTAGTCATTTTTGACTCTTGGCAAGTAAGAAATGGTGTGCTGTTTACACGTATAGAATTGAAGTGAGGACTGACTTTTTTGATGGCCGGCTAGTAGCTTGCAACTTGAATGTGTGCACCCTGGAGATTGTATTAAAGCATATACATGACTTGAACAATATTTAAGATTTGAAGTGGATACAAGGGTTTTGAGAAGACACATGGAATGTTGATTTATGGAAATACATGCTTGATGCTGATGATTGTAATGTAAGAAAGTTTACTAAACTTCGGTTCTGAAAAGAAATAAAGACTACTACGGCCAAAATCAGATACTTTGGTGTTTGGATCTCGGGAGATCTGTCCTTGCGGCATAACCTTAATTTTCCACCAGTATTGGGAAAGATATGTGCAGACTTGGAAAGATGGTATTAGTCTGCTCTCCCTGTCGGACCCCATTAATACGATATAAATGACTATTATGCCCAGTCTTTTATATCCAAATCAAATGTTGCCCAAATGGTTTTCTGGTGTGGAAACCCATTGACAAAGAAGTGGTGGCCGCATTTAGGTGATCAGTAGTTATATTTCTTTGTAAATGTTGGGTACCCATGTCGATACAGAAACATTCAGTAATTGGAGTAGCTCTATTTTTTCAGTTTAAAGCATCCCTGTTGCCTATAAGCAGACTCCCTTCACTATTGTCTGAAATCGGAAGCCCAAGTTGTATCATGTTGGCGAGTTGGATCTTTCTAAAAAATGTTAATGTCATCGCAACATTAAGATTCTGAACTGGCATCTTATGCATCGGCTCAGGCCGATTTGCAGGGATCGGGCCTGATCTCTAATGCGAGACAAACTAACCCAGTGGGAGGAATCGCTGAACAAGGTGCAGGAAGCTTTCACAAAGATTAAACTCCTTTATGGGCTCCTTGTGCCCAATACCGTGGCGAGAAAAAATACAGGCAATATTCTACAAAACCGCATTCCCTGAATGCAGGTACCAGTGTTTGCTCGCAAGTGTGACTGTGTAAGATCCTCTAGCTCTGTGTTACACTTTGGACAACCCTGTAGATGAGGCCGATTCGATCTCAACATTATGGCGTGCAATTGAATACCGTTGAATCAGGCTCTTGTTACTGGACTTCTAAGCGCTATGTAGTCGCTCCAGAGGAGGTAGTCCTACATTTTGTCTGATGCAATGATCATTTATATCTGCCGTTTGTAGATTTGCAGATTTCAAGCAATTCTCTTGTCAAAAATGTGTTATTTTAATTGCGATTCTAGATCTTTGCATTGGGAAAATGATAACACGGCCATATTATCAAAGTGTGACACTGCATTGATATGACAAAGCAATCTTTTTGTATGTTTTAGTCAGTGAATAGTTTGGTCCCTTTCCTTTTTTGTACACTATGTAATTTATCAGGAAGAGCTTCAGCTGTGCATTAGGATTCGCCCTGGTACACAGCCAGTCATCCTGAAGGAAACGTATATCTACCTGCTTATGGGACACGAAATTTGACACTGACTTGGGGAGACCAAGTACTCTTAAAAAAATAGTTCTCCACTATTTGCAAGGATTGAGTGTTGGAGAAACCTCAGACCAAGGAGCCATATTTTGTGGTGGCTTTGAGTGTATAGAATCATTATTTTAATGGGTTGTGTTGTGCATTTCTTAGTAGGGTAATTCCCCTGATTTACTGATTCATGCAAATCCTTTGTTTCTCCCAGTGGGATTCAGGTAAAAGGGAACTTGAGAATCGAATCCCCAAATAATCAAAATGTTGGACTCTCGGTATGTGGTGTACCCCACTCAGCATTGATGGAATTTTTATTTTGTTCTTGCCGCGGGTACAAACTAATTTTCCAGACTTTGTTGCATTTCTTTGGAGATCTAACGCAGTCATAAATTTGGCACAGCGCGTTATTCGTTTTTGCAGGGCTCTCGGAGTTTAGGCAATTAACACGGTATCATCAGCATATGCGGAGTCCGGTTTCGCCCTTCAGCCAATTTTTGGGACGTCCACAGTGCAATTTAGTAAGATAACAGATATTTGTGTTATGCTTACCTCTACTGTTACAAGTTGTCATATATACAATTTGCCAAGAAATGGTTTGGAAAAAATGCTAGTATGTTGTGTTTGAAGAATTAAATGGTCTTATGATGTAAAATTGGTGCAGAATTTGCACTCGCCACTGATAAGTGACTCTTGGCGAACAAGAAATGCTGTGCTTTGTGTTTATATATTATTGAGGTGTCAAGTGGCTCTTCATGTCTGGCTAGTTGCTTGCCCCTAGTAGATACCAAGCACATACTGTATGAAGCAATACATGTGTTAATTACCAATGGTTCAGAGGTTTACGTAAAGTTTTAACGTTTCTATGTGTGAAAAACTCAAAATATAAAAAAATGTGTCAAGTGACCTAAAATTATAAACTGTCTTGTTCTGAATGTGGACTTTAATTTCCAACATGCAATGTTTCTCTTCATAATCACTTTCTCGTTTGGCTTCAGGAGCTTTGCCTACAAGCTGCAGCATGCAGCATTTCTCCACACAATCACTGTATGAAATGCCCCTCGTGTTGTGAGTAAGACATCTGCTCGACATTCTCTACAACAGAAGGCGACCATGAACCCCTTCCCAGTGTGGGTTTCGCTCAAGCCTTCTTTCCGTCCCCTTGTCTGATGGCTCACACCTCCCAGTCAGGAACATCTCCAGGGCTCCTGTGCATTCCAAGATTTAGGCAATTCTTCCCTGTGGTGTCCTATTCCCCTGCCGTGTGGCACAATGCTATTCTAATCCTTGATGCTTCTCACAGACTCAGTGTCTTACATTCAACAACTTTCGGATGCTCGAACTGCCTTCCTTGACTCTAAACACTCTTCCTGCACACTGTCACTGCAGCCCCCTCAGCTCTGCCCAACTCCTTGTTTTTCTATACTTTCCCTGTCCTGAGGTGCAGTGGGTCATGACAAGTGATCATGGTCACTGAGAAAAGACTCATGATCCCTCGACTTGTTAGTGGTAGCTGAGAGCACTTTATCACATTCACCCCAACTCCCTTGGAAGCTCAAAGGGAATGGGGAAGTGCCATTATATGATTTTCTACTGCTCTGGTGGAAGACGGAAAAATTAAGCATTGGAGTACCAAGATCCATATTAATATTGCACGGTATGTTTGGAGTGAACAGGTCAATGGGGCATAATCTGTCCAAAGGGTCAAATGTCTTCCAACCAAACGATATATTGGAGAACTTCAACTGCCAACTTGACTTTTGTGTTAACAACTTGTCGTTGAAGAAGATGACTGGCTTCTCCTTTCAGTTTCAACTGTGGGAGAAGTGGACACAGACATACTGCTGGTGTGCCTTTTTTAAGGGTTCAAAAGTAGTTAACTCTCAGAGTTATCAATACTGATGATTGACAATTGAGTTTTCAGGACTCCTCTGAGATTTCCTAGGTTCAGAACTGAAGAAAACATAGCATTACCTTATTACACATAAGAAGGATCATAGGTCATGATTTTTCCCAAGTATAGTGACATCTTGATTGGCATGATCAATCCATTTACAACATCGTACCCTAAGTATTTAATCAATATACACTTGACTGGATTAGCAGTGAGACCAGCATTTCACAGTGGAGCAAACAAGCATCGGGTGGTTTAAGTGATTCTCTCAGGTTGTACAGTAGATGATCAAGGCAGGTTCCAGTGTATTCTCTGTGTCAGTAAAATAGATGCTACCTTGGTCTTTGAAAGGTTGTGGGTGCCTCATCCAGTTCAAATGGTGGCACTGCAAACTGAAAAAGAAGTACTAGGACGGCAAAAGCAGTCTAATTTCTAATGAGGATGAAGTGGCACCTGCAATAGCCTTTTGATAGATCCAGTTGATAACATAATTTAACTGTCTCAAGTCTCTCAATGAACTCATCGATGCAGTGTATGGCTAGGCATCACAATCAGAGATGGAATTCACCTTTATGAAGTCCATAAAAAACCTGTTACCCATTGGGTTTTGGGACAAGGATGACGGGGAACACCCTCTCACTAAGGACTCTTTCGCTATCTGTAACGTCTTCTTGAATCAGAGATTTTTGGGCTTCAGGAAGCTGATAGGGTCTTTGTCCTAGTACCTTGCTGGGGGTACTTCTTCCATAAGTCAACGAAGTTTGAACTGCTAGCGCGCTCTGTTAAAGATTCTAATCGGGCGTCACACACCAGACCAGGACTCTTGCCACTAGCCTAGGATGCAGCACACAATTAAAACACTTTTACTTAATTTCCTAGAATTCGGCTTGAGCTGGCACCCAACCCGTCTCTCACCCCCTTTTACAAATATCCCGGGTCACAATGGACCATGAACAGGCCGATGGGTGGTAATACAATATTTATTTATTTTAAATTCAAAGAAAATCTCTCAAATTTAATATTGGCCAGCAATCCCCAATGGGGTGATAATTTCAAGGTAAATTGATGAAATACACTTAGTTTGACCTTCTAGTATAACATGTCCAAAGCACAAATGAATGGGAGCAATTTTACTGTTCGGGTAGATAGCACCCGAGTTAAGATTTCCCCTGCAATGCTCCCTCAAACCCCTATTAATCTAATGTTGAGTGGATAGAAAGGAGTCAGGTATACTAGGCAGCAAACAGAATTAAAATCCGACCTTCCCCCACAAAATGAGAGGCAAAATCGGATTTAAAAACCTTTGTAATTGCACAAAAAAGCACTCAGCATTAGTAAATATTTAATTTAAATGTGTGGTTGAATGAATGAGGTAAATATGATTTATAACAGTATCAACGATGTAAGAACACTAGCAACTACAAGGCAAGGTACCAACAACGGGCATACGATTCAGTAAATCAACTTGAAAGTGAAAGACACAGTGCAGCCAAATCACACGCATAGAAATAGCATTTTCTAATTTACACAGGTTTAAATGTCAAAATGGTTTGAAAAATGGGTGAAATAGACAGAATCAGAACGCGGTTTTTATGCTGCATGACAGATGCACATCACAGGGATAATATGCAAGTGAAAGAGTGACTTTAAATTAATGACAGGATGAGATTCTCAAAGGGAAAGGACATCGTTTTTTTTTTAAATAAAAGCAGTTGACAGAGAAAATCAGTTTAAAAAGGAAAGGACAAGTTTTACAGAAACTATATTTTAGTGGCTAGAAAAGAGACGCCGCTCGCGACACAGGTTACTTTGCAAGTGTAACCCCTTCTCACCATGTGGCTCTTTATGTGGGAATTAATTTGTTTATTCAAAATAGTATTAAGGATTTACACAAGACAGAAATGAGTGGAATAATGGTGCTAACACTTAAAGATCAAGCACAGGATGCACAGAGGATTCAGACAGTTTAAAGGATTTGCTAAGGCAGTTATGGGATTTCTATGGGATTGGACCTAATACAAGATAACAGAGCAAAGGAGGCAGTTTGTGGTTGTTGGGGAAGGAAAATACTCACAACAAGCAGTGGAATGTGGTATTTTAGACAGCGCACCGGGTTTCTGGACAGCAAGGCAATATCTGGTCACTGGTCATAGCGGCAAGCTCTCCCAGCAGACAGCAGCTGGGCAAAGGTCTGGTCACGGCACAGCGGCACCTCAGCTGGATGGATCGGGTAGCAGGGCAAGTGTGCAGCACTGAATAATCCCAAAGAGGGTTCAGCCACCTTTCCCCTTTCTCTCCAAGTTATTGGGATTTTTTAGTGGAGTTTCTCTGGATCAATGGTCCTGCCTGGATAGGGCCAGCTATACTCTGGCCTGGCACCTGGCAGTGGAATCTGGAATCTTGCAAAGTAAGGATGGACTATCTGGATGCGCAAGAGCTGGAAAATTCAGAAGAGAGTGTCCCTTGTCTCTCTGAGTCTCCTCCTTTTATAAGGCGGGTGACATCACCAGATTTACCATGGGGGGCAGGCCTTTGGCTTGACATGCCTCTAACAACTGGATTGGTCAGGGTTTACTGTTACCGCCTTCCAGTCAACCGGTTGGGCTTCAAAGACATGGCATCAGTTTAATGGTGTGATCTTAAATTGCACCAAACGTGTAACATTCATCTGACTTGCCCTCCAACACATCTAACTAAGCCCTCATAGAATAACTACCCCGAGGTTGCGCTGATGGGCCGCTTAAAAAGATTAAAAGTGAATATTTTCATTTGCGAAGCAAAGAACACACATGTAGAAGTGTTTTGTAGAATTGATGGTGACTAGAACTAGATAAGGCCAGTTTGTCTTCCTATCCCCTCACCCTAGATAAGCGGCCCATCAGCACAACCCTGGGGTAGTTATTATAGGAGGATTTATTTACATGTGTTGGAGGACAAGTCAAATGAATGTTACACGTTTGGTGAAAATGTTTAATAACTATGAAATTATAAACCTGTGATCCTGTTGTATGATATAAAAGTTGGGGGAATCAAACTCCCCTATTAGTCCAAAACGTGTTTTTGTGAGCTTAAATTGCCATGCCCTCCCACAGTCATTTCTGCCAAAAATCAGCTATGACATAAATTGCAAATGTTTAAAGTTGTGGAATTTTTGAAAATCACATAGGCAAATGACACATTTCATGCAGATCATGGCTGTCTGTACTTTGTCATTTCACCCTCCTAATAATCCACTTTCGGTGGGAAATATTAAACCTAAAATTCTACAATTTTATATATGTGTACCTATTATCACAGAGCATGTTTGCATTAAATTTCAAGTTATACCACGTACACTTTTAACATGAATTACATTTTCTGCCGTTTGCGTCCCATACATGCTAGGGAAAGCCACAATATCTTGTTTTAATGCCACAAACATTACACTTAAACTGTTAAACTTTTGCATTCCTGGGTTCCCGGTTGCAGAAATAAAAGTCCTAAAGTTTCTTTTGCCCCAAATGGGCAGAATTGTCTTCCAAGTAAGGGCATTTTTTTCAACCCACAGCCAACTGTCAGGCACTATCCCTGTGTGCCATGGATTTGTCTTTGAAGCTCCCCAGTTTAAATTGAGGGGAGGTGCTGCTTAAAAAGTCACACCTACGTGTCCCAGAAATCCATTGTACCCAGCTGGAGCACTGCCACAGAGTCTGATGAGGGCGTGAAATGCTTCACCCATGCCCATTCATAGGCCCCAGATGCTGGTACACTTGGGGGAAGGTATATCCTGTATTCAGTCCTTTGGGGCCAGGGCCTAAAAACCTGTCCTGCTGGTTTCACAGTAACTTTAACTATTTTCTTTCCTGAACCAGAAAGCAAGACTGTTGGTATTAAACATCCTATATATGTTTTAAAACAAACCCCCCCATCACATTTCTATGCAGGGACAGGGCCTTCATTCAACATTTCACTTTTCTTGTTTGTAAAAGCACCAATGCGGCTTTTCCTGGTATCTTTACTTAGAGCGTTTCCATGGCCCTAGTCAATTTCTACTATACAGGAATCTGTTCAAAGCAAGGGTCCAATGAAACCGACATGAACAAAACAAGAGAGGGCTTCTTATGAAGGGTTTATCTGTGTCATTTTGTTGCAAAAAGGAAAGCATTTTGCATACGGCTTGAAATGAAGTTTCTTTGTTATTTCACAGATCTTGTCTGACACAGCCTGTAAGTTGATAGTGCTCAACAGCGCCAGCGCAGCCAATCTACTGGTGACTGCTGAGATGTAGTTTGGTGAGGTAGGGGAGTTCTGCTGGGCTGGTCAATGTACCCCACAGATCTGAAAAAAAGTCCACTTCTGTTCCTTTTGTGTGCGAGATGTGACGAATTACCCTCATCCCGGCTCCATGAAGGCATTACACTGGAGCCTTTCTAGTGACCCAGCTTGGGGAACAAGAGAGGATTCAAAAAGCTCACTAGAAGAGGTCGCATTTGCCTTCCCCCTTCCAGCAAGGGCATTTTTTTCAACCCACAGCCAACTGTCGGGCACTATCCCTGTGTGCCCAGCTGTTGTAGCTCAGATCAGAATGGAGTGAGCCAGGAATTGGGAGAGAGTAGGAATACACCAGACTATGCAACAAAGGAGACAGGAATCCATCGAGCATTGCAAATAAATCAGAGGAGCCACGGTAAGTGGGATCCAGATGGACTCCATCTGCAATGTGAAGCCACAGGCGAGAAACTCAAGACTGCTGACAGTAGAGCATGCAAGGTCTATTGCAAAGTTCAGACCACAGAAGAGAGTTATGAGGCCCCGACACTTACTCCTCCATGAACAAGATTCGAAGCGGAAGCAAACTGCAAAATACAAATTAAGCAGGACGAAAGTGGAAGCTGATGAGACATGCATGGCTCCTCCCAATGCTTCTGAGCCAAAGCAGTGTACAACAGCATGGACAGCAGATCAGCTGCCAACTACAAATGATTAACGTTGAACAGATTGGCCAGAGGAGACTGTAGGAGCACCTGGGCAGTCACCACTGGGCACAGAGAACTGAGAATACATTGAATTACTGAACTGAAACACTACATGTTGGGAAAAATGCGTGTCAAGCACACAGGCAACTGAGAAAGTTTGGTCACTAGCATGTTTTTGAAATCCTTTTAGCTGACATCTCCAGGAAAGATGCATTAGATCTGTGCTATTTGGATGGCCAGGAAGCTTCGGAAGCCAGACATGTCTCGGGAGGATAGCTCAGGGGCACGTGCTCGCCTTGGAAGCAAGATGACACGGAGCACCACAGGTTCGATCCCCGGGTCCGCGCTTGGAAATCTCTGGGTATTAAGCGTGTTATAAATAACCTATCACATCATATAATGTATTGAACAGAGGATAAATGGCAAAGAAAAGTAATGGAATAGTCACAAATTGTCAAGGAAGCATGCTGGTGGAGTAAAATGTAGTTTTTAAGGGATAAGAAAACAAGATGCAAAACTGCAGCAGAGGGGAATTAAAAATGTAAGGATTATGCGCCTCAAAAAGGCTGTATGTCTATTGCAAAGATGTTGGTTTTTCGATACAGCCAAGGAGATCATTATGCGTTCGCAATTTATTATAATAGTTTGCACAATGTGAAGGCTTTCATATGGGATTGGTTCAATTTATTGTGACTGATACTGAAATCTGTCTCTAAGGATTGTACTGTGGAATGTACAAATCATTCTTAGTAGGAAGCCTCACCCAATAGATGTCCCAACCATCACCCCACAAATTCAAACCTCATATGTCCTTATACAGCAGTTTGTACACATGCTCCCACAAGTTGCATGCCACTTTAAAGACTACTTTTAAGTGAGAGGTGTTTACAGAACATGGGAAATAGGTCAAAAAGGTTCAATATTATGAGTTGCTGTAAGCAAATCTGGTCAGCCATTTCAGAGATATGAAGTGGGTGGTGGATATCAGACATCCAACATTTCTTAGTTTTTCAAAGCAGGTAGTCAGTGTTTTGTGCCAATCTCTTTTCCAGAATCTGCCAATCTCCATTTCAAAGATAGCCATTACAAATAACAATGGTGTGGCATGAACTCATTAAATGCCTTTATGTTATGTTTAGGTGTCCCATTCTGGATTCATTGGAGATTTTCATTTAATTTGGCAAGATGTCCAGTGTACAGAGAATTACAAACATCAGCACATCGACCTGTGAACCACTGTCATAAGGACCTGGAAGCAACATCCCCAGGTCCCTGTGATCAGTGATATCCTCAAGTCATCCATCCCATTGTTGAAAGGTCAGTAGCCAAGAACATCAACTCACAGAATTAGACTCTTGGTCAGAAGGAAAACATAGACCAGTCTGGAGAGTCAACTTTGGATTCGAGATGAGGATGATCAATGTGAAACCCAAACG
Source organism: Ambystoma mexicanum (assembly GCF_040938575.1). NCBI lineage: Eukaryota > Metazoa > Chordata > Amphibia > Caudata > Ambystomatidae > Ambystoma > Ambystoma mexicanum. Next base: position 1,051,865,888 of record NC_090935.1, read on the forward strand.
GGGTTCCTAAAGTCAAGAGGAATGCCAAGAAAACCAATTCTAAGCCAAGGTATCCATACTCTGCTAACTGGCCTAGTGGAGAGGCACAACATCTCCCATAATCCCTTGTCTGCAAAAGCAAAACAAGGATCAGATTATGGTAACATTCACAGATTTGGGGCACAGAAGACTGCAGGAAAGACCAAAACACCCCATAGGAGTGCTTTCAATTCCCCAAAGACGACATGACAAACTCGTATCAATCTCCCTTTTATCATTCAGGGAAGCAGACGGAGCACAGCCCTCACGCACGCAACAAATGTATATTGGGAAGAAACTGTTTTCTAGATTCACCCAATCCAAGAAGAGTTCCCTGCACACAAACTTATCTGTTGAAAAGGAGAGCACCAAAACACATGCCGGGGATAGGATGGGAGGGGTTTCCAGTAGCAGTCATGTAGAGACCCGCAGCAACACAGCTGGAAGACAAAACATTCCTGTCTGTGTCCCAAGACGGTGGCTTATCTATTTAAATACTTCTTCCAAAAGGGCCACGACTGAGAAGCCTCCTTGCCATTGAAAAGGGCCAGGGCCTTCTGGGGCCCCACATGCAGCCTTTCAAGAAAGGGTATTTCATCCCCAGCCCAAAGAAGAGCCAGAAATTCTGAGCTGAGTGGGAGTTTGAAGGTGTGGGATCGTTGGAGGAGAAGGGCAGATGGAGTTGGAGCATGTGGAAAGTGGCAGGAAACTGACGGCCAGAGGGGAGAAAATAATATTAGACGTAAAAGTGAATGAGGGTGCTATAAATAGGGAGACCAGTTGAGGAGAGGAGAAGGGAGAAAGGAGTGGTGAGGGAAGGTGGAAGACTTGTAATGGACGAGAGGAGTGTTAACAGGACAGGTGCAGAGAGGTGGAATACCAGTAAAGGAGTAAAGGTAGGTAATGAGAGTTGAAGGGGCAGATGGTGAAGATATCTGGAGGTGATGAGCATATTCGGGAGGATGGCATAAAAGATCAGAGTAGTCAGAAGAGTGTATTAATGAGCAGGAGGTAAGCAGAGTTTAGAAAGAGTGCGGAGGAGGTTTTTGGAAGACCGGTTAGGTCCTAAGAGAACCAAGGTGGTAGAGGTCTTAGAGGTGAACCCTAAGCCTAAAAAGGGAGAATATAGGAACAAGTGTGTGAAGGAGTGGCTAGCAGATGCTGGGGAATCACAAGTACAGTGAGACGAGAGAGGAAGTTGGTAGATAAGAAGAAAAGTGAATGAGATATAGAGCAGACAGACCCGACAACTAAGAGGTATGAGTAGAGGAGGGGTGGAGGACCAGGGTGTGGCAGTGTGCTGAGGAGGAGGAAAGAGAGAGAAAACAGGAGGTACAGGAAAGGTGCCCTTAGGCATAAAACCGTTTTTACTCATTGAGGAGGAAGATGAGAATGGGGTGTATGGCACGAGAGTCAGGATCTTTAAGTGAGGGCGGCAAAGAAGGCACCAAGACTTCGCTAATCGAGAAGCCTATATATGGAGTAATTTTGATTCTGCCTGACCCCAGCTCATGTCACAGTACAGACGTAACATTCAGGAGCAGGGGGCGTGGCTTGGCAGCTATGGAATAGGCTGCTTTCCCTGGGAGCTCTGTGATCCGAAAGATGATCCGAAGAAGCGCGTGTAGTTTAAATGCTGATTCCAGCATGAAAGGTTCACCAAAACAATAGGAACATATGAGGACCAGAACCTGCGTTCCAGCAAGAAGATCGAAGCAATGCTGCAAAAGTTATGCAACTTTGTAACCTTCGACGGATGCCGCAAAACCAGTAACAAAATGGTGGCAACCTCAAACAAAGGAACCCTTTGAAGTGAGGACTGCGAATGCTAAGAGTGCCCCCTAAGAAAGAGAAGCTGGCGCGTCTTTGCAGAAATGACCGATAGCTGAGCAGCAGGAAGATACCAGGCAAGACATCGGGAGTACAACGCAGCGAGCTAGCCCGTACTGTGGCGTGGAGAAGCCTCGGTTGCATGGGACAGCCTTGGGGGTGCCAAAGGAGGCGATGGAGACTTCCCCGCTAGAAGCGCCAAACAAACGCGCTGCTGATGGTAGACAGCCCGACAACAAGGGCAGGAAAAGCCCCCACGGGCGAAAACGACCTCTGTGACCCCAGGCAGAGACAAAGGAATACCAGCGGCTTGCAGCAAAAGGCGCATACAGATGAATAAACGTGGCGGACATGGGAATGTAACAAAGAAATAGACGCGCAGTGAAGACACCAGCTGGACCGGCTTCACCGCGTTGCAAAGCGGGAAACAATGGCACGAAGCCACCGACACTGTTAACAGACCCCAAGCACAGACAAACAAGAAAATACAATATAGCCCTGATACAGCAGATGGAATATGACCCATTGCTACGATATCCCGCCCGGGGGCCTAATGCGCATCCTAATAAGGAGGTGGTGCAATTGGAGTGTGGTCCATAAAGAATGAACACCAAGATAAGACGAACTGAGAATGTGCCACAACACAGAAGGAGCGGACAGTGAAGCTGAGCTCCTGACAGGAGAGACCAGGTAATAAGCCAGAAACATTAAAAGACAACTTCTGGATGGTGGCGACAAATACAAGGGCTGGAACACGTAGGGGAAACACCCTGGGCAAAGTGGAAGAGAAGCACAGGAAAACCCAAAGAGTGCAGGACAACTGTGCACTGCAGGTGGCCCCACGAACAGCAATAACATAACTCAACTTGCGACTGGCCTGCTAAATACTGACAGACTAGCGCCACAGCCGAATGGAATGACTGGGCGCATGATAAACTACTAGCAGACACAGCAGCCTGTGGTGAGGTCCCACACACAGTCCACACAGGCAGGGTCCTCGAAGGCGAAGAGTCAGAGCCTAAGTATCGATTTGCCGAAAGTGTTGATGCCCACCCGGGCGAACCAAAGATATGCAGGTTTAAGGCACAAAAGGTGTAAAATGCGATCCCTATGAGTGATGGACCCACGTACCAGGCAGTAAAAGTGAATAGGAAGCATCACCACTAGGAACCCCACATTTGAGAAGGCAGAGCTGAGGACCGCCATAGGCACCAACACGCTGCTACCAGGATATGACATCGAGCAGTGGAAGGGCGGGACAGAGACGCCTAGGCAATGGCTCTTAAAGGAAGCAAGGGTAAGGGAAAACAGCCAACAATGGACATTTTTACCAAATCGCAGCAGTCCCCAACTACGCCAACACAGGCCATGACCACCACACAGGAAGATGTGACCTCGTCAAGAGACGATCAACAGATCCTCGCAGCCATCACGGAATTCAAATCCTCGTGGGGGACTGCAATGGCTGAGCTGAAAGCGGCACTGGAATTTAAGATAGACGCAGTTGAGGTAGATCTCAACTTACTGAGACAAGACGCGAGGGCGCTGGCAGACCAGACAAGTGGCCTGGAGAGCGCCATAAAGACAAACACGGACGTTAGTGCCACCAATGCAAATGAGGTCCATATACTGAAACAACAAGTGGCTAATCTGGAAAATCGAGCAGAAGAAGCGGAAGGACGCGCAAGACGCAGTAACATACAAGTGGTGGGCCTACCAGAAGGAGAAGAAGGCTCGGACCCCATGGATTATGTGGAGAATATGATAATCCAGGAAATAGGAGCTAGCAAACTCTCTCAGGGGTTTGCGATTGAACAAGCGCACAGAGCCCAAACAAGGAGACCTCAACCCGGGGCTCCACCGCGCGCAATCATAGCAAAGATATTGAACTACAGAGACTGGGAATAGATCCTAGATTTCTTTTGGAAAGGCGGTACAATAACCAGAGTGTCAGTAATGATCACAGTTTACCCGGATTATACCATGCTACTACAGAGACAACGATACAGTTATGTGGCAGTAAAAAGAAGATTGCGCAAAGCCGGAATCAAATATATACTCTTGTACCCGGCGAAGCTAAAGGTCCTGCACAAAGGCAAAGCACACTTTTTTGAAACCCCAGAGGAAGCAGCATGCTGGCTGGACACGCTGGGATGCCCAGAGACGGAGGATGATCAGGAGCGAGACGGCCAGGCTAAGTGATCCGATGTTATGCTGGTTATTGGTGGGGGCGAGCAACACTATAGCTGAAAATGTGAAGGGATTGTAAAGGTAATGTTAAGAAAACAGGGGAACTATTTAATATACATACTCGCCAAGTGGACATTTTGGACTGGAATATAGTAGCGAGTAAACTAGTCATGTAATGTAAAAGCGCGGCAATCTATAGTTCAATATAGGAGCCACAGGATATATGCAACCTATCCCCATTAGTTGAAATAGTAGGTGCGCCGATAGGGCGGTATCTCCCCACTAGTACTGGCAATAGCCAAGAAAGGGCTACATGTGGGGGAGCCTGAGATCCAGGGATGGAGCTGGGCAACAGTTGGGAGGGGGGTGGGGATGTGATAAGTTGAGGGTTGAGTTGGGGCTGGGAAGGGTGGAGGGAGGGACAAAAGTTGTGGGAGTTGTAGTGGTGAGGAGTGGGGGTAGTTTAGATTGGGGAACAAGCTTATTTACACGGGTGCTGGTGCAAATAATAACGGGAAAGGAAACACAATGGCAGGGCGAGTCTTGGTTGGAAGATGGGGGACCTTAAGGTAATTGTCAGGGGGCTCAAAAGCTATCTAAAAAGGAACACGGTCATGCTCTACGTAAAGAGACAGAAAGTAGACATTGCCCTAATACAGGAAACCCACCCTACAAAAGAAAAATTAGAGGCGTTCCAGAAGAAATGGAAAGGGACAGTCATTGGTGCAACATACTCAGCTTATGCCAGAGGGATGATCACTTGGGTGGCACCGCATGTCCCATTCCAATTGTTGCAGTCTGCAATAGAAGCGGATCGGAGGATGGTGGCAACACGGGGGCTGGTAAAAAACAAAGAAATATGCATAATAAACATGTACGCCCCAAATCAAGACACAGTGACATATTTCAAGGCCCTATACGATAAAATGTATCCGCACCTGGGAGATGCAGTGATATGGGGTGGTGATTTCAACTGCACATTAGACCCGAGGGTAGATAGGTCAGATAAAAAACTAGATAGACCCACCCCTGCGGCTAGAACCTTGCTGACAGATTTCCAGCTAGAAGACATATGGAGAGTACACCACCCGCAAGACAGACACTATTTGCATTACTCTGCCCCACAGAACTTGCAAACGAGGATAGACTACATGTTTGCTACGCAGGAGATTACGGCGGAAATAATACAGACAGAATACAAAGCAAGGGTCCTATCGGACCACTCTCCAGTGGCTTTAATATGGCAATACCGACCCCCAAGGGCCAGGATTCCAACGTGGCGGCTTAGAATGGAAGCACTAAAAGATACAGTATTCAGGGAGGATCTGAGAGAAGAAATGATAAGCTACTTCGAAAACAACACTGGGAATGTTAAATCAGCAGGTACATTATGGGAGGCATTCAACGTAGTGGTGAGAGGAATAGCTATAGCCAAATCCAAAGGGTTAGAAGGAGGTATAATTAGGGAACTGCAAAAGGCGGAGACAAAATTAGAGACAGTACTGAATAAGGGTAGCTGCACCAAAGAGGAAGCGGAAACCATAAGCCTATTGCAACAAAGATGCGCCAGTCACTGGGAGAGATTATGTCATTTAAACTTTAAAAAATACGTAGAGACAGCATGCGGGTGGAGACAAACCAAGGAGGATGCTGGCATGGTTTTATAAAAGTGAGACCTCCAGACCACCGGTCACAAGAATAGAGAAAGAAGACCGGCAAATAGTAGACACCCAAGAGGGCGTAAACAGGGTGTTCTTTGAATATTATAAACAATTGTATGGAGACGAAAGAGGGAGTAATTGCAGGGAAATGAAGGACACATTGGAGGACATAAACTTGCCACAAATAGGCGTGAAGGAAAGAGAAGAACTAGACACCCTAATTACGCTAGAAGCGGTAGTAGTACAACTACCCACCAGTAAGACCTCAGGAGTGGATGGACTCTCCAGCGAGTTCTATAAATTGTATAGAAACAAGGTTCTCCCCCCGCTGATGGCTATGTTGCAAGAGGCATTCGAAAAAGGGAGGTTACCTGAATCCCTAAGAGAATCAATAATCATACCACTCCCTAAACCCAACAAGCCAAGCAAAGATTGCGGATCATACAGGCCGCTGTCAATGTTGAACCAAGACAGCAAAATCCTCACAGCGGTGCTGGCAAATAGGATGAAACGGGTCATAAGCAAACTGATACATCCCGACCAGACTGGATATGTCCCGTGCAGGAACATATCCGATAACCTTACACGCCTTCATCGGGTCATGGAGCATGCGAAAGGGGACATAAGCGAGATGGCAAGTGTGTCACTTGATGCAATAAAAGCCTTTGACTCAGTCAAATGGCCTTGTCTGAGCGCAGCCCTGACCAACTATGGGATAGGGCCGGGATACCTCAAATGGGTTAAATTACTGTATAGTGCAGCACTGGCTAGAGTCAAGACGGGAGCCGTCATCTTGGAAAGATGGCAAATTAGTAGAGGCACTAGACAAGGAGGCATGTGGTCCCCGATGCAGTATATTTTGGCACTAGAAACTCTAGCGATATACTTGAGACAGCAGTATGGGGTAATAGGGATCAGCATCAAGGAAGAACAGCACTTAGTTTCGCTGTTCGCTGACCACATGCTGCTGTACCTACGATATCCTGAAGAAAACCTGTAGTATATCCTGGAAGTGATGGAGCTACTATCTGGCATCGCAGTAAATCCTAGAAAATCATGTATATTCCCTCTAGGGAGATATATAGGGGTCCCAAGAGATCAATTGTCAGTCTTACCTATACCGTGGGAGGTAAACACGTTCAGATATCTAGGAATAGACATTTATCATACGGTGGAAGCAGAACATCAGCACAACACTGATAAGGCGATAAAGAATATTGACAACAGCATGAAACATCCGGGTTAAGCTCCCCTTAGCTATGATGGGAAGGGGGGCATTGTTAAAAATGGTAGTATTGCCGAGGTTATTACATTTTTTGGGGAATATACCATATCTGATACCAAGGAGGTTTTTCGTCAAGCTGCAGAGCACATACAGGAAATTCCTATGGCATGGGAATAGAAATAGAAATCGCCCTTTGGAAGTTGCAGAACACGCAGGACAAATGGGGGATAAAACTGCCTAACTATGAGATAAATTACCTGGCTAGTCAACTACAATATGTGGTTAAATGGTTGTCAGAAGACCCGACCTCAGAATCAAGATTATTTAGACTAGAGTGCGATCCATTCTTTCTGAAGGAAGTGATATGGCTACCTAAATCACAGTTGGAAAGGCACCCAGAGATGAAGAAACTGGGATGGAAATTATGGCGCAAAGCTTGTCAGGTTATGGAGAACCCAACCCCATGTTCTTCACAAGTGCTGTTGGTGCCTTCCGACGGGAGGAGATGGGCAATTACTGAAGACGATACGAAGGCACTGGGAACCGGTGGGGGTTGCAACAGTTGGAGACATATGGCAGGATGGGGAGATAAAAGAATTCGGGAGGCTGGTGGAAGAAACAGGGTTAAACACTGGGCAATATATTACATATAACAGAATAGTACGGCGGATCAGAGTGACATTGTCCGAAATAACGCTAGAAGAGCAGCCTGACATGACAATAGAAACAATGTATGACATAGCAGAAGGGGGGCATGAGATTTCCAGACTATATGAGCTATTGATGTCCAGAGTAGGGAAGGAAGTGGCCCAATTAAGACAGGACTGGGAAGAAGAAGTCTGGGCTCCTATGAGTGATGGAACGTGGGAAAGGGCTCAGGGGTACCATAAGAAAGTGTCTAGAAACGCGAGGTTACAGCAGATACAACTATATGTAACCCACAGGGCATATATGACTCCTAAGAGAATAGCCAAATTCCAGAACAAAGAACGACAAACATGCCCCAAATGTGGGGAGGAAAATGCTGGGATGACACATATGTTTTGGGCATGTCTGGAAATTGGGAAGTTCTGGGTGGAAATAACTAATCGATTAGATGGGAAAGGGATTAAGATAAATGTAGAATCGGTGTGGGCATGTATGATAGGAGGGTTCCCTAGACCACGCCAACTGAAAAATGTAAGCAAGCTGAAGGACTTGGCATACATACTAGCTAAGCGTAGAATTGCTATGGGATGGAAGGCATGTAACAGACCAAGAATAGAAGTCAGGTGGAAAGACCTCCAGAAATGGACAGAAGCGGAAACAGCAGTATGGCAGGAAGCGGGTGATAAAGGAGGGGAGGAAGAGGCAGTAACCCTGATGGCCTGGAGACAACTAGTGGCTACACTGTATGGATCCACCCAAGACAGTCAGGATCAGGACTCTGTTGAGGATGCAGGGGAAGAAATTCCTCCCAAGAAGTAGACGAGGACCGCAAAGAGGAGTAGGCTCGAGTTGGGGGAGGGCAAGGGGTAGGCAGCAGGCGCAGAATGATAAACGCAAAAGAACAAGTTACTTCTTACCTGGTAACGTTCTTTCGATGGGATGTTCCTCCGACGTATTCCTTATCTTAGATAATTCATCTCCAGTTTGCTGGCCTCGGAAATTCTTTCTCTGTAGAGGGTGCTGTACGTCGACGTCCGCCGAGTTGGTGTCCCTCGACAGCCACCCTATCGGCGCCGACGTCACCATGCCCATAAATAGCCACGCACGGCGTCCATTGCTCAGTTCCGTTTTGTAGCATAAGATAAGTCTTGCATGAATTGGCTATTGACCTTGAAGGAGCGTGAGCTGCAACCACAAGGGAAGTATTACTGCGGGGATGGATGGGAGGGCCGATAAGAAATACGTCGGAGGAACATCCCATCGAAAGAACGTTACCAGGTAAGAAGTAACTTGTTCTTCGAAGGGATTGTGTCCTCCGACGTATTCCTCATCTTAGATAAACTCCCATAGCAGTGGCATGTAATTGGAGGTGGGAGTAATAATGTCATGTATCCCTTTTAGGAATGAACCGAATGTAATACGGCTTTCCCAAATCTGGTCTCTTGACTAGTGGAGGAATCCAGGTTGTAAAATCTTGTGAATGTATGTGCGGACGACCATGTGGCAGCCGCACATATGTCTCGGACCGGTACCCCTCTTTGGAGGGCCGAAGAGGCTGCGATACCCCTGGTTGAATGAGCCCTAAGATTCTGGGTGGGCTCTTTCCCTGCCAGTTTGTAACATTTCAGAATGGCCAAAATAATCCACCTGGAAATGGTCTGTTTTTTTATGGGTAGTCCCAACTTGTGACCTGAGTAGCCTACAAACAGTTGGTCTTCTTGCCTAATCCTAGCCAGTCTGCTGATGTAAAAGCTTAGAGCTCGCCTTGGGTCCAGCCTATGTAGCCTTTCTTCCTCTTTCCCCGGATGGGGAGGAGGGTAGAACGAAGGTAAGGTAATTTTCTGAGTGATGTGAAATTCAGAAACCACCTTTGGGAGGAAATTAGGCTTCACCTGTAGGACAACTTTGTCCTTATGGAAAATTGTATGGGGGGATTTACAAGATCGAGCTTGTTATTCGCTCACCCTCCTAGCAGATGTTAGTGCTACTAATAGGACAGTTTTAAGAGTGAGAAATCTCAGCGAACAAGAGTGAAGTGGTTCAAAGGGAGTACCCATTAGGAAATTTAAGACTAAATTTAAGTCCCATAAGGGAACTTGGAATGGTCTTGGAGGATAAACATTAGTTAATCCCTTGAGAAATTGTATTACTAAGGGTAGTTTGAAATACGATGGTTCCTCTGCAGTGCGCTTGAAGATTGATAGCGCCGAGAGATAGCCTTTTACAGTGCCAACTTGAAGGCCTGAGTTTGCCAAATAGAGTAGAAACGATAACACTGTTGGTGTACCACATGAAAAAGGGTCGATATTGTCCTCTCTAAACCAGCTGCAAAATTTGTTCCAACGGCAGCGGTATAAAGACTTTGTTGCTGGCCTTCTGGCCGAAAGCAACACCTCCATGATGTCATCAGGAAGGTCCCAATCCTTGTACCTCAACCTTTCAGAAGCCAAGCGTGAAGGTTGAGGGTTCTGATGTCTGGAAGGAGAACCTGACCTCCCTTCTGCGAGAGAAGATTCTCTTTGAGTGGAAGACGGATTGGAGGGCAGATGGACATATCCAGAAGGTCCGGGTACCACGTTCTCCTGGCCCAGTTCGGGGCAATTAGGATCATGGTTTTCTGGAATCTTCTCAACCTCCTGATCATTTGAGGAATAACAGGGACTGGTGGAAACGCGTACAGGAGTGGAAACTCCCAGTCCACTACGAACGCGTCCCCTAGAGCTTCTCTCGGGGGAAATTCCCTTGAACAGAACAGATCGCACTTCCTGTTGGTGCTGGTGGCAAACAGATCCACCTGAGGTGTTCCCCAAAGGGCAAAGATCTCTTGAAGGACTTCCTGAGCTAGTTCCCTCTCGTGGGAGACTGTGCTCTGCCTGCTCAGAGCGTCCGCTGTCAAGTTCTTCTATCCGGCTAGATGGACTGCCGATAGAGAGATTCCTTCCTGAATTGCCCAAAACCAGAGCTGCATTGCCTCTCTGCACAGTGGCAGTGACCCTATGCCTCCTCTTTTGTTGAGGTAGTACATGGCCACCATGTTGTCCGTCATTATCAGGACATTTCTCCCCTGTACTGATGGCAGGAAAGCTTTCAGCGCTAGTCTGATCGCTCTCAGCTCTAATAGGTTGATGTGTAGTCTGGACTCCGATGGAGACCAACGACCGCTGATGGTCAAGTCATTGGCATGGGCTCCCCACCCCGTGATTGAGGCGTCTGTGACTACTGTTATCTCCGGCCATGGTTGCCAAAACAGTTCTCCTTTCAAGATGTTCTCTGGATAGGCCCACCATTGAAGGTCGTGGGCTACCTTGTCCGGAATCCGGAGGAGATCGGTCATTCTTCCTGAGTATTGTGACCACTGGGTTCTTAGTGCCCACTGGAGAGATCTCATTCTCAGGCGAGCCACTGGCACAAGGAAGATGCAGGATGCCATGAGGCCTAGCAATCTGAAAATGTCGAAGGCTGGAAGATGTTGGGCATTTTGAAACTTGTTGACCATCTGCAGAATATCTTGAGCCCTCACCTCTGGTGGCGAGGCTTTTCCCAGGGAAGTATCCAGGACCGCTCCGATGAACTGGAGTCTCTGTGATGGTATCATCTGTGACTTCTTTAAATTGAGGGAGAAGCCCAGTTTGTGAAGGAAGTGGCAGACATAATCCAGCTGGATCTGAGCTTGTTCCGAAGATACAGCTCTGATCAGCCAATCGTCCAGGTAGGGGTAGACGTAGATCCCTTCCCTCCTTAGACTTGCAGCCACTACCGACATTAGCTTGGTGAAAACCCTTGGGCGGAGGACAGCCCAAATGGCAGAACTCGAAATTGATAATGAGAGCCGCCAATTGCGAACCTCAGGTATCTCCTGTGTTTGAGATGGATTGGCACATGGAAATAAGCATCCTGGAGGTCCAGAGATACCAGCCAGTACTGGATCTGGAAGGCCTGAAGGATCTGAGAGAGAGTTACCATCTTGAACTTGTCCTTCCTGAGGAACTTGTTCAATTCTCGTAAGTCCAAGATGGGTCTCAGTCCTCCGTCCTTCTTCGGTATGAGAAAGTAGGGGGAGTACCAACCCTTGTTCCTCTCCGCTACAGGTACCGGTTCTATGGCACCTTTCTCTAGCAGGTCTACAATTCCCTGCAAGAGGAGCGGATCTGGAACTTTTAGAGAGCTGTGCCCTGGTGGATGACTCTGAAGGATGCGTAGAAAGGGTAGGCAGTAACCTTGGGCAACTGTCTCCAATGCCCAAGCATCTGACGTAATAGCCTGCCATTCCGTCAGATGGTGAGTTAACCTGCCCCCTACAGGTGTTTTGTGTGGAAAGATCTCAGAGTGGTTTGGGGGTGGCTGATGCAGATGCCGAAGGTAAAGAGGCACCTGCTGCTGCTGCGGCCTTAGTACTTTTGACCCGTCCACCTCGGGTGGATCTCCTTTGGCCTCTTTGAGCCGGCTGTCCTGTGCCTTTCCCGAATGCGGAATAATAGCGAATGGACTTTCCTCTCCCAGAGGTTCCTGAGGGGCGGAAAGGAGTTTGGCGGATTGCAGCTCCTAAAGATTTTGCTGCTGCTTTAGATGTTTGCAACTTTTCCAGACTGTCATCAGCCTTTTTACCGAATAAAGAAGAGCCGTCAAAGGGCATATTCAAAAGCCTGGCCTGTACATCTGGAGCAAAGCCAGACTTTCGTAACCACGCATGCCTGCGGATTGTAGTACTTGCCGCCATGGCCCTGCTGATACTGCCAGCGGAATCGATGCCAGTTTGAAGAGATTCGCACATGGCATCTTTGCCATCTTTAATGATGTTAAGGAAGGCTTCCCTTTCATCTTCTTCCGTTATGCAGACAACCGCTGATGAAGCACACTCTCACAGTGTGTGACTGAACTTGGCGAGCGTAAAAGCGGCGTTGATGGACTTCAACGCCATACTACAAGCAGAAAAGACTTTTTTTGCCATAGAATCGTACCCTTTGTCATCTCTGTCCTGTGGGACAGTAGAATACGCGGATCTGCTGCTTGATGAAGTTGCCGCTTGAACCACCAGGCTCTCTGAAGTTGGGTGTTTTGATAAATATTCAGGGTCAGCCGCAGCTACGCTATACTTGGCTGACAATTTCTTATTGACTGCAGGGATAACCTCAGGAGTTTCCCAATTTGATGAAATATTCCTTTGTAAAGCTGTATGGAAAGGGACCACAGGATCCTCCTGTGGACTTTTATCTAGTATGTCTGTAAGGTCATTGAAAAACAGATGAAGGCGCAGACTAACCCATGAATTCAATAATTCTTGCCATCAGGGTTATATAGGGGGTTTCGGCATGTTCCCCTGGGTCTGGTTTGACAGATTCCACTTCTGGGGAAGTATCCAACCCACTTGCCTCATGAAATGATTCCTGTAGGTCTTTCAACCTTCTTTCTTCAGAGGTAAAAATCCTCTGAAACAGGTGGTGTGGTCCTCTGCAGACCGAAGGGTCTTTCTTGATCAGAATCCTCCCCTTCTTCATAGATTGAAGATAATCTGGGGTACTCTGACCTTGGAAATGGTGTAAAACCCATTTCTAAAGCAGAAGGAGCCAAACTTGTCATTATTGGCCGAGAAAAGGCTGATGTCGTCGACGCTGATGTAAAAGGTTTCGAAGGCGCTGAGAAAGGTGTCGAGAAAACTGGGAGAGGCCTCGAGGAACTCGAGAGGATCGGAATCCTGCTCGAGGATGTTGACGACGTTCTCAGCGTCGTGCTGGAGGCTCTGGGTATAACCTTTGGCTGTGAGGTAGCCGTGGTTTTTTCTTTTATCGGCGTCGATGTTGGCGTCGACAATGGCGTCGATCGACCGAGGCGTCGAAGAACCCTTCGAAAACGGCGTTGATGGCGCCAATCCATAAGCGAAGATGATGCCTTCCTACCCGATGGCCCGTGGCGCTCTCGGGTGGACTCTTTCGCTGGGTGCAACGACTCGCGGCGTTTCGATTTTCTGGGTTTTTGACCCAGGGTATCACCCCCAGCTGTCTTCGAGGGGGTCGAGGCCGCTTTCTCGAAGACGCTTAGCATCTTTTTCCTGAATTCCTCCCACTCAGCCTGAGAGCTGTGTTTTGTGGGACAGGAGACCCTCTCTGGGGAAACAGAAGATGAGGTGGAAGGGGATCTTCGACGTCTCTTTTTTGAGTGTCTAGATCTCGACGAGTGGTGGGAGCTACTTCGAGACCTAGAATGGGAATGCTTTCGACGGCGAGGAGACGAATGCCTCGACTCGGCCGAAGAAACTTTCGAGGAGGTTTTGACCGACTTACCTCTCTCGAGCTTCCCCTTGCGCTCCTTCAAGGCTTTCGCCGTCATGGACATGCAGTCCTCACACTCCGAACAATGGTGCTCGGCTCCCAAGCACCACAAACACATCCTGTGAGGATCCGTTAGCGACATTTTCTTTCTGCAGTCTCGACATTTTTTGAAGCCGGACCACGGAGTCGTCGGTTCGGATGAGGAAGCCATCGAGTACGAGTTGGTTTTATCGAAGAAATATAAGAGGTTTATCTGACTGATCTGAGCAACGATATTCCGAGGCCCCATGAAGCGCGGAAAAACAGAACTGAGCAACGGACGCCGCAAGTGGCTATTTATGGGCATGGTGACGTCGGCGCCGATACGGTGGCTGTCGAGGGACACCAACTCGGCGGACATCGACGCGCAGCACCCTCTTCAGAGAAAAAATTTCCAAGGCCAGCAAGCTGGAGACGAATTATCTAAGATAAGGAATACGTCGGAGGACACAATCCCTTCGAATGTTGGATATTATGACATGCACTGCAAGTTGTTTTATGTCAATTGTTTGTGGAAAATCAATAAAAAATCAAATTAAAAAAAATAATATTCAGGAGCACACATGGCCCTAAGACCCAGATGACAGGCTCTCCCTGGAGACAAAGACAAGAAGAAGAGGACATGAAATGACAGAAGGCGGAACCCAGAGGCACTTTGTGGAAACCCAGAGAGCTTTTGTTGGAATGCAGACTTTTTTCAATCCAGAAGAACAAGTTATCTCTTACCTGGTAACGTTCTTTCGATGGGATGGTCCGACGACGTATTCCATATCTATGACAGTAATCACCACAGCTGTGCTGCTTCGAAAAATCTTCGGCGTCTGCGTCAATGACGTCGATACGCCGCCCTCGAGGACCTCCTCCGACGGCCGACGTCACTGGATGTTTTAAGTAGGACGCACGACGCCCGTAGCCTCAGTTGTAGTTTTTTCCCCAGAACGTGTGCCACCAGTCTTCTGCCAGTCAGACACACAAAGCCTTGCGGAAACGTAAGCTGCAATCGCATAAGAAATTCTGTAGCGGTGAAGGTAGGGAGGGAGCGATATGGAATACATCGTCGGACCATCCCATCGAAAGAACGTTACTAGGTAAGAGAGTAACATGTTCTTCGAGGGGATTGGGTCCTCCGACGTATTCCATATCTATGACATACTCCCAAAGCAGTACCAATGCAAGGAGGTGGGAAAAGAATTTAGAAAACAGAAATTTAGCATGTCCAATCAAATTGCGGAGTAAAGGACCGCCTTGCCAAAGGCCAGATCCTGCCCCCGGATGGAATCAAGGGAAGGGAATAGTTTCTTACCTGTAACTCCATTTCTCCAGCATTGGTATCTTTCATGGATTCACATGCTTAGAATATTCCCCGTCGACAGATGGGAACCCTCGGTAAGCTTATAAAGCCTTTTACCGTAGGAAAACGTTAGACACTTTTGTGTCCTATCTATGTCGTTTTGGGCCGTGCACGCAGGCCCCACTAGGACGTAGTGGTATAAATGCCCTGCCCCCCCCGGCTCCCTTCAGATTTCGACCCCTCCAAAGTGTAACGGGGTGAAACAAAAATTACAAGATGATTGCATTTTGGGTAGGCCGGAAGGGCGCATGTGAATCTATGAAAGATACCAATGCTGGAGAAATGGAGTTACAGGTAAGAAACTATTCCCTTCTCCAGCATTGGATCTTTCATGGATTCACATGCTTAGAATAGAATGCACAGCAGTGAACTTGAAACAATGGAGGAGGTGTAAATGCAATCCAGCACCCACCCCATCCTGCAAAAGACGAATCATAATCAAATAGGATTCGAAACTAACAATATGCCACAGTACTGCACCGAGTAACATTTATATAAGCCAAAAAGGCATACATAAAACACATGCGTTTTACCTCCATGCGTATATTCGTACACATATATATATGCCTATACAAATACATATCCAAACCAGCATAGACCCTCATCAAAGAGAAGGGCTTACCTTATTGAAAAAGATGTTGCAAGACAGCTCGTCCCATTTGAATCTCGTCCGCATGCTGTCGGTCGAGGCAGTAGTGGCGGGTGAATGTATGGGGCACTGACCATGCTGCCGCCCTGCAAATGTCTGTCAGTGGAACCCCCGCCCACAACGCCGTCGACGACCAAGTCGCCCTGGTCGAATGAGCTCTCGGACGTCCTTGTAGCGGTTTCCCCGCTTTTGAGTGACAGAAGGCAATCGTCGACGAGACCCATCGGGTCAGTCCTCGTTTTGAAATTGCCTTCCCCTTTGTCGAAGACCCATATGCAACGAAGAGTTGCTGTGTAGATCGAAGTTGTTGAGTTCGATGAAGGTAAAATTTTAGAGCTCTCTTGACATCCAGGGTATGTAAGACCTTTTCCGCAGCTGATGAGGGAGTCGCGAAGAAGGTGGGCAGGTCAATGGATGAATGTTTATGGTAAGTCGTAGGAACTATCGGGATGAAACGAGGACTCGTTGTCAAGACCACTTTGCCTTTGAAAAATCTGAGATATGGAGGGTCTACGACCAATGCCAGTAACTCTGAGATCCGTCTAGCCGATGTTATGGCTATTAGAAAAGCCACTTTCCATGATAAAAACTTCATCGACGACGTGGCCATCGGCTCAAAGGGTGGTTTAATTAACCCTGCAAGTACCATGTTAAAGCTCCACGTTGGTGGAAACCGCTTAACCGGGGGAAACGTCCAGAATAAACCTCTCATGAAGTGTTTCACTAACCCGTCACTAAACAAGGGCGTTGATTTCCTCCCTCTTGTGAACCTGGAGATGGCCACCAGATGAACCTTTAGTGATGAAAAAGACAAACCACTCTTTGCCAAATGTAGTAGATACAGGCAAATCTGTTCCGGAGTAACCCTCCGAGGTTCCACTCCTGCCTGTCCTTGGCACCACGTACAAAATCTCCTCCACTTACACCTGTAAGACTTGTTGGTGGACGGGGCCCGCACAGCCTGTAATATCTTCCGACAGTCCGAGGGAATGTTCAAGGCACCAAATTCTGAAACTTTGTGTTTTTCAGCGACTTGCCACGCTGTGAGGTTGAGGCTGCTCGGGTTGTGATGCCACACCGTCCCTTCGTCCCGGGACAAGAGGTTGGGCACCTTCGGGAACGCTATCGGGCTATCCGCTGACAGATGAAGCAGGTCGGAAAACCATGGTTGCCTCGGCCAACACGGCGCTATCAAGATGACTCGGCACCTGTACCAGCGTAACCACTGCAGAGTTCTCCGTATCAGAGGGAACGGAGGGAAGGCATCTCGCACTTCCTGTTCGCCTTCGTGGCGAAGAGATCCAGTTGAGGTCGCCCCATTTTTCGAAGACCTTCGACAATTGATCGGTGTCTATTTCCCACTCGTGAATCTGGTCCATATTTCTGCTGAGCGAGTCCGCCTGCTCGTTCCTCACTCCTGGCAGGTGATGAGCTACGATGCATATATCGTGTTTTAGAGCCCAGTGCCACACTTTCTGAGACTCGATGGAGAGGGTTCTGGATCGCGTGCCGCCTTGTTTCCTTAAGTAAAACATTGCCGTGGTGTTGTCCGTCAGAACTCTCACTGTGGATCCCTTGATGTGAGGCAGGAACGCCCTCAGGGCCCAGCGGACCGCTCTCAATTCCAGAACATTGATGTGCAGGAGAGATTCCTTCTGAGACCAACGGCCTTGTGTCTGCAGAGTGCCCATGTGCGCTCCCTAGCCAGTTAGGGACGCGTCCGTCACCACGGTGAATCGGAACTCTGGCTCCTGTAGGGGTACCCCTTTGGAAATATTCTGAACTTTCTTCCACCACCGAAGAGTTGATAGGAGCTCGTCGTCGTCGACGGTCAGCCTGTCTGACCAGAGGCCCTGAGCCTGCGTCCAACGGTCTGCCAAAAACTGTTGCACTGGCCTCATGAAAAGGCAGCAGTTGGGCACCAGAGGAATGCAGGACGCCATAGCTCCCAGGATTGATGTATATTTTCTTACTGACAGCCTGGAATTGATTTTCAACTGACTTGCCAATCGACTGAGCCTGGTGATCCTGTCGAGGGATGGTCTGACTAACCCCAACTGGGTCTCGAACTGTGCACCCAGAAACACCAAGGTTTTGGACGGCGTTAACGAGGATTTTTCAAAGTTTATTGCAAACCCCAATCATTGCAAGAGGCTCATGGTGTCCTGTAGACTCCTGTGCGTCGACGCTGGGGAGGACCCCCTCACCAACCAGTCATCGAGATACGGGTATACATGGTGGCCTTGCCTTCTCGTGAACGTTCTGGGGGAAGATTTCAGTCCAAAGGGAAGAACTGTGAACTCGTAGTGAGTCCGCCCTACCACAAACCTTAGGCACTTCTTGTGTCGCCGACACATCGGTATGTGGAAGTACGCGTCCTGCAGGTCCAGAGACACCAGAAAATCCCCTTCTTGAACTGACCTGATCACCTCCTGGAGCGTGAGCATCTTGAACTTTGTGTTTTTCAGCGACTTGTTTAGTTCGCGCAGGACTAGGATGGGACGCCACTTTCCATTTGGCTTTTTCACCACAAAGTATCGGGAATAAACCCCTTGACCCCCTTGTGACGACGGGACCAGTTCTATAGCCCCTTTTTGTAGCATAGGTGCTACTTCCTGCAGCAACATGCTCAGATGGGATTGAGCTACACACGCTGGTGGAATATGCGGAGGGTTGCTCTTGAATTGCAGGGAATGACTGTATTTTACAGTGTCCAACACCCATTGATCTGTTGTTATCAGCTCCCATTCGTTGATGTAACATGATACTCTGCCCCCCAGAACGTTCCGATGCCCGTCATTGCTGGTCCTTACTCTGTTTATCCCTCGTCGACGAGTAACTTGCTCTCTTCTTGGGGGCCTGGTAGTCCCGGCGACGTTTCACCACTTGCGAAGCTCGCCTGTATCCTTGAGAGGAATATGCTGGCCTACCGAAGGGTCGGTCCCTCGATGAAAATCTGGAATTCCCTGATGCTCCTCTGAAGGGACGAAAAGACCGGAAACTCCGACCACTCTGGAGGGCCCCCAAGGAACGCGCCGTGTCCGAGTCCTCCTTCATGCCCTTCAGGGCTTCGTTGACCTTCTCGCCGAAGAGGAGGTCTCCTTCAAACGGCATATCCAGTACCTTGTACTGCACCTCTGGTCGGAAGTTGGTGCATTTTAGCCATGCCTGTCGTCTGAGAACTACACCGTTGTTCACTTGCTTAAACCCCTACTCCGCAAGGTCCAATGCGATGTTAATGGCGTGATTCAAAGCCTCCTCACCTTCCCTGACCAGGAACATAGCTGCTTTTCGATGTTCATCTAGAAGGTGTTCTGGTATGGGCGCCAGCCGATGCCACATGCCCTGTCGTATCTAGCAACTATGGCGAGCGAATTGGCCGCCTTCACTGTGGTAGCACCTACCGACAGGACTTTTTTGCCGAACGCATCCTGGCGTCTAGCATCACTTTCCGGAGGGGTCGTACACTTGTGTTGAGCCCTTGTCTTTCTCGCCGCCGCCGCCACCGATACCACAGAGTCAGGTGTTGGTTGAGAGGAAAGGCACTTGGGAGCAGAGTCCGGGGCTTTGAATTTTTTCTCTAGGCGACCCTTCATCGCTGGCTCTGTGAAAGGGTGACGCATGGTCTGAAGACTTTCCTTCCACACATGATCTAGGATGGGCACTGAAAACACTGACCTCCTCCTTTTACCCATGTGGTTGAAAAGAAAACAGTCCTTCTTTTCTTCCTCTTGGGCCAGGCCAAATTCCGTGCAAGCCCTGGCCATCATGTTGTGGAATGACCCGATATCGTCTGGGGGAAGACGGCTGAGCCGGGCTCCTCGGGGTTTCCAATTCCGCATCGGACTCCCAAGTCGGATGACTTGAGGGGGAAAGGGAGACCACTGACAACGCTCTGCTGCCTGATTCCGAATCCAACAGTTCCTCTTCCTCGCGGCGTGGAGCCGAGAGATTTGCCACCGGAGGCTCTGCCGCGGGGGTTAAAAGTGGAGGGCGGCGAGACGGGCCCGGGTCGTCATCGACCGACCTGGCCGGAGTTGTTGGGGGCAGTCTGTCATCCAGTGTCTTCAGCAGCGTTTGCAGCGTGGACAAAACCTCCAATGACAAAAACGACTGCGGATTGAGTAGGGGGGGGGGGTAGAACCCGGAATGCTTCTGGGGAAAGGTGTGGTAAATTGTAACCCCAGGTCTGCAGGGGCAGCTATCCTTTCAACCTCGTCTCCCGAGGATACCGACAAAGCCTCCTGCTGTAGAAGAGTGTCCGGCAAAATTGGGTCGTAGACCTCTGGACGCAAGGTATCTTGAGGGGTGTCCGTCGACGAAGCAATAGTTGGCCCCGTCGTCGACGTCGTCGTCGCATGCAATCCAGGACCAGTTGATATTAACTGCGACGGCGGCAGAGAAGTAGATGACGACTTCCCAACCGTCGACGACGGTGGTGGTCGCGCAGGCTTATGCGTTGTTCCCGCCTTTTCCGAACTCGACCTGCGTTTCTCTGTCTCTCGACTCAAGGTCGATCTATGGCGATCGCCCGAGGAGGATTTAGATTTTTCCTTTGTCTTTCCTCGCTGAAGATGAGGACGAAGAGGCCTTCTTCGAAGAAGAGTCCCTGGAATGGCCTACTGTCGATTCCTTGTCCACCGGTCGCGACTTCTTTATCGGTGGTTCCGATGATGAGCGGCGCAGGGCCCCTGAAGGTTCTGACACCGAGGCCGTGCTGCATTTGGAGCCCACTTCCGAAGGCTGGTATGCCCCTGCTCCGTCGTTCAACCATGCGACAAGTCTGCGACTCTGATTCTTAAGAGTCTTCTGGGAGAAGCCCATACATATGTCGCACTTGTCAGCCGACTGATGAGGGTGCAGACAGTAAATGCAGTCCATATGTCCGTCCCCCTCGTAGACCTTCTTTAGTCCGCACGTATCGCACGGGCTGAACAGTGCTTTCCCTGACATTAGGAGAAAAAACCGCAACAGCACAACCTAACCAAGTAGAAAATACACAAGGTGTTCCCACTTTGAAAACGGTTGAAATCTGAAGGGAGCCGCGGGGGCGGGGCATTTATACCACTACGTCCTAGTGAGGCGTGCGTGCGTGGCCCAAAACGACGTAGATAGGACACAAAAGTGTCAAACGTTTTCCTACGGGAAAAGGCTTTATAAGCTTACAGAGGGTCTGTCGACGGGGAACATTCTAAGCATGTGAATCCATGAAAGATCCAATGCTGGAGAATAGTGATGTACAAAAGTATGTACCGAAGCCCAGGTGGCTGCATCACAGATGTTGCGAATAGGAACACCCCTCTGCAGGGCAGTAGAGGCAGCCATACCCCTGGTAGAATGGGCCCGTAAGCCGACCGGTGGGTCCTTACCTGCCAAGCGGTAACACTCAAGAGATAGCCAAAATAATCCAGCGAGACAGTCTGTTTCGTCACAGCCTGTCCCAAACGCTTTCCAGCGTAACCAATAAAGAGCTGCTCGTCCACGCTGACCCGGGACATGCGTGAAATATAAAAGCTTAACGCTCGCCTACGATCAAGCTTGTGGAGCCTCTCCTCTTCCTTACCAGGATGTGGAGGAGGATAAAATGCTGGAAGAACAACCTTCTGGCCTAAATGAAATCCCAACACCATCTTCGGAAGAAAAGAAGGACGAACACTAAGGACAACCCTGTCCTTATGAAACACAGTGAAGGGTGGCTTAACTGAAAGTGCCTGTAACTCACTCACTCTGCGAGCGGAAGTGACCACAACTAAAAATACAGTTTTCAGAGTTAACAGTCTCAAAGGGCATGAATGCAAAGGCTCAAACGGAGCACCCATTAGAAACTTGAGAACAAGGTTCAAATCCCAACCGGGCACCTGGAAAGGTGACGGAGGAAACACATTAGTGAGCCCTTTCAGAAGCTGAGAAATTAAAGGAATTTAAAAATAGGAACACTCTTCAGACAAGCGCTTAAATATGGACAGCGCCGCCAGGTAACCTTTAACGGTACCCACTTGAAGGCCCCTGTGGGCCAAAGAAAGCAAAAAAGACAGAACCATGGGAATGTCACATGCAAAAGGATCCACATTCTTAACCCTGCACCAGTCGCAGAACTTTCTCCAACGGCAACAGTACAGGGACTTTGTTGTGGGCCTTCTGGACGAAAGCAACACCTCAATCACGTCTTCAGGGAGGTCCCAATCCTTATACCTCAACCTTTCAGAAACTAAGCGTGACGGTTGAGGGACCCGACCTCTGGATGGAGAACCTGACCCCCCCCGCTCCCGTGAGAGCAGATCGTCTCGGTAGGGAAGACGACGTGGAGGGCAGATGGACAAGTCGAGACGGTCCGGGTACCACGTCCTACGGGCCCACGCCGGAGCAATGAGCATCATCCGGGAACCGAACCTCCGTAACCTCCGCATTACTTGCGGGATGACAGGGACTGGAGGAAACGCATACAGCAGTGGGAATGACCACTCCACCACGAACGCGTCTCCTAAGGCTTCGTCTCGAGGAAATTCCCGCGAGCAGAACCGCTCGCACTTCCGGTTGACACTGGAGGCAAAGAGATCCAGTTGAGGGGTCCCCCAAAGGGCGAAGATCTCCAGGAGAATCTCCTGAGACAACTCCCACTCGTGAGAGATCGCGCTCTGCCTGCTCAGAGCATCCGCCGTCTCGTTTTCGTCTCCTGCCAGATGAACTGCTGGGATCGAAACGTCCTGCTGGATTGCCCAGAACCAGAGCTGCATCGCCTCCCTGCACAGAGGAATTGACCCTGCCCCCCCCATTTTTGTTGAGGTAGTGCATGGCCACCGTGTTGTCCATCAGGATCAGGACATTCTTTCCTCGCATAGTCGGCAGAAAAGCCTTCAGGGCTAGCCTGACGGCCCTCAGCTCCAACAGATTGATATGGAGTCTGGACTCCGACGGAGACCAACGACCGCTGACTGTCAACTCATTGGCATGAGCCCGTCACGATCGTCACCTCCAGCCAGGGCAGCCAAAATGGAGCCCCCCTCATCAAATTGCCTTCGTCGGCCCACCCAGGAGGTCCTGGGCGACCAAACACGACACCTGAACAGGGTCCGACATCCTGCCGGAGGACTGAGACCACTGGAGCTTGAGTGCCCATTGCAAAGATTTCATCCGCAACCTGGCCTCTGGCACCAGAAGAATGCAGGATGCCATGAGGCCGAGCAGTCTCAAGAACTCGAACGCTGGGAGAGTCTGGGCAAGTTGAAACTTGTGCACCATCTGCTGAATGTGATGAGCCCTCACCTGGGGAGGAAAACACTGCCCCAGGGACGTGTCGAGCACCGCTCCGATGTACTGGAGCCTCTGAGTTGGTGTCAAATGGGACTTCTTTAAGTTGAGGGAGAAGCCCAGCGTGTGGAGGGAGTGGCAGGTGACTGACCGATGATCCAGGACTTGCTCGGGAGAGCGCGTCCTGATCAACCAATTGTCCAGGTAGGGGTAGACGTGAATTCCCGCTTCCCTGAGGTGCGCTGCCACCACTACCATGAGCTTGGTGAAGACCCTCGCGGCGGAGGTCAATCCGGACGGCAGGACCCGAAACTGAAAGTGTGAGTCGCCAACCGCAAACCTCAGGTACTTCTTGTGCTTTGGATGGATCGGCACATGAAAAATAAGCGTCCTTGAGGTCGAGAGACACCAACCAGTCCTGAAGTTGAAGGGCCTGGAGGACTTGAGAGAGAGTAACCATCTTGAACTTGTCCTTCCTGAGGAGTTTGTTCAAACCTCGTCCATGATGGGTCTCAATCCCCAGTCTTTCGTGGAAATCAAAAAATAAGGGGAATACCATCCCTTGTTCCTCTTCGCTACAGGCACCAGTTCTATGGCACCTTTCTCCAGCAGGGATTGAATTTCCTGTGCAAGGAGCGGATCCGGACTCTTCAAAGAGAGATTCCCTGGTGGATTGTCTTGAGGACTCTGCCGGAAAGGAAGACAGTAGCCATGGGTTATGATCTCTAGAACCCACACATCTGAAGTAATGGCGCGCCACTCTGCAAGATGCTGCGCCAGCCTTCCCCCAACCGGCGAACCATGGGACATGGCCTCATGACTGAGCTGAAGCGGCTGTGCCGTTGCTTGAGGGCAAAGAGGCAAAGGCCCGAGCGGCCTTGGCACCTCGAGTACCTTGTTTTCCACCTCTGGCACTCCTACATTGGCCCCTTTGACTGGCAGCTCCTCTCGCTTTACCAAAGGATGAGTAATAACGAAAGGAACCTCCTCTCCATTGCTGTCCCCTAGGACGAAAAGGCGGAGGTTGTCAACTGCAGCGCCGAACGACTTTGCTGCAGCTTTTGAGGTCTGCAACCTCTCAAGGCTCTCGTCAGCCTTGCTTCCAAAAAGATGTTCCCCGTCAAAGGGCATGTTGAGGAGCCGGGCCTGCACATCAGGAGCAAACCCCGACTTCCACAACCACGCAAACCTGCGTATCACGGTGCTCGCCGCCATGGACCGGCTGACGCAATCTACCATGTCCAAACCCGACTGAACGGCCTCACACATATCCTTGCCATCCTGAACCATGGCAAGGAAACCATCCCGTTCATCCCCTTCGGGAATATGTTCAGCCGCCAAGGAAACACAGTTCCACAGAGTGTGCGTGAAACGAGACAAGGCACAAATGGAGTTGGACGCCTGAAACGCGATACCCCCTGCAGAAAACACTTCCTTCGCCCAGCCGTCAAAACGCTTGTCATCCCTATCAGGAGGGATGGTAGGGTACGGCGCCTACTTTGCCGGGGCCGTAGCCACCTGCACCACCAAACTCTCCGGAGTAGGGTGCTTGGACAAGTAGCAGGGGTCACTACTGGCTGGGCGGTATTTTCGCGGCAAAGACTTGCTCACTGCCGGGAGACTCTCCGGAGCCGTCCAAGCAGCTGCCACCCTTCTTTGCAGAGCCATATGGAAAGGCAGTACCGGGTCAGTTGGTGGACCAATGTCGAGGAAATCCGTAAGGTCATCCTGAACAAACTCCCCTGGGGGAGCAGACCATCCCAAGTACTCGGTGACCCGTGACATAAGGCGCCGGTACGAAGAATCGGCATGAGTGCCAGGCTCAGGCCTACAAAACTCCACCTCCGGAGAGGTGTCTAGCCCACTAGCATCATGTAGGGACTGCCTCAGGTCCTCAAACTGGCTATGGCCTGAGATAATCTCATCAGGCACCGTGTCAGGCACCCTTAGTGTGTATGTGGGTTTTTCCTTCTGGACTTGTTCTTTTTGGGTCAAATATTTCATTTAAGATATATTCTATTAGTAAAGAAACAGTGAAGGTTCCTTGATTTTATAAATTGGTCAAGCTTTATTCCATGACACATAATCAAGACAAACCCTTCCAAGTAGCAGTACTAGCTTTTGTGTATTACCGTGTCAGGCACCATGCCATCATCAGAGCCCTCATCCACCTCTGAAATGAATTCCAGATGGCGGTAAGAAGACACAGAACTGGAACCAAAGCCATGCTTGACCTTGGCCAGAGCCTTTCTAGGTGGTTCCCCTGAGCCACGGGTTACCCCCGTCGACACAGCCCCGAAAGGCGTCGAGTGAATCGGCGTTGACGACCGACGTGGCATCGACAGCGTCGACATAGGCCTCGAGGGCGGAGCCCCGAGCGTGTCCCTCGACATCCTGGGCGCCAACGGCATCGACGACTTCCTCAAAGGCGGAGCCTCGAGAGAGTCCGTTGATGACCTCGGCGCCACAGGCGTCAATGTCTTCCTCGAAGACTTCACAGGCTCACTCGGTCACGAGCGCGTCGAGGACCGGGCATGCCGAGAACGATTCCCCTTGTTCGAGCGGGATCTTTCCCGCGAATCGTGACGACCACCCGAGCCCAAAGGCATGCGAGCGGTGTCTCTCGGCTGATCACGACCGACCCCACTCGGAGGCGCGGACGGACCAGTGCCCTGCGATTAAAGAATTGCCAACATTTTCTTCCCAAAGGAAGCCCATTCCTCCGGTGTCGCATGCTTGGTGGGGTAAGCGACCCGCCGACGGGCGGAGTCCTCGGATGAGGACGGGGAAGGCGACCGATGACGGCGCTTCCGAGAGTGCCTCGAAGAGGCAGAGGAGTGGCGAGACCGACTCCGGGACCGAGACCCACTGGACTTCCGACAATGACGCGGAGAGTCGCCTCTCGAATCATCCATCGAAAGCCCCGCAGACCTCGACTTCCGGGGCTTAGACACCTTACCTACCGACAACAACTTCTTGCGCTCCCGCAAGGCTTTGGATGTGAGCGACTGGCAGTCGACACAGTCATCCAGGTCATGGGCCTCCCCAAGGCACCAGAGGCAGGCGTCGTGCGAGTCCGTCACCGACATTTTGGACCCACAGTCCCCGCATTTCTTAAAGCCCGGACGCGGGGTTAAAGACGAGGTAGACATCTTCATGAAGAATAACTTTACAAACTAACAGGTTCGAAGAACCGAGATGAACAACAGAAACTCCAAAGAGTCGAGGCGTACCGAGATTCACGGAGCGAACACGTTCGTGTAAAAAATGGAACTGAGGTTACGGGCGTCGTGCGTCCTACTTATAACATCCAGTGACATTGGCCGTCGGAGGAGGTCCTCGAGGGTGGCGTATCGACGTCATCGACGCAGGACGCAGACGCCGAAGATTTTCCAAAGCAGCACAGCTGTGGTGATTACTGTCATAGATATGGAATACGTCGGAGGACCCAATGCCCTCGAAACTATATTGTTTAAACCAAGGACAGCCCATCCTGTATAGTCTTAGGAAGGTGTCATCCACCCGTCCTTTCGGGAGTATGTGGAGACTAGGGGGCTTAAGACGCCATTATTGTGCCACCGTGGTTTTGCACGGAACGCTTTTGCCAGTCTAGCTCTTCTCAACAAGGGCAGCCGCAGCATCACCATTTATTCAAACCGCAGCTTCCGCACAGCGCGTTGCAACCCTGTGCCTTTCTTCCTTTCGGGTAAGACGCTGTATTACTTGCTCACTCCCTTACGACCCTACTTTGCCTCTGCAGTATCGATCCTCGATTCTGCTGTGCACTCGTTCCACTCTTCCCCTTTCTTTTGTCATACTTACTGGCTGCCTCCTGCTGTGTTATTGTTGCTCGACTCTCTCCGGTTGCTGTTCGTTTTTGCTTTTGGTCCTGTTCTTTGTCTAGCCCTTTTATTTGGAACCCTCCTGCTAGTTCCTACTCTACCGGTCACCATATTGTCCTAAATTGCATTCTCCTCAGAATTACTCATTTAGACTTGGCTTTTCTCATACACAGTTCTACTCTTACAATATCCACATCAGCTTATCTCTACTGGTTCTACCTGGGGTGGTTTACCCTTTACCATCCTATCGCTTCTCTGGTTTACCATTCTTACCGGAATTACTGCTACTGTGTCGTCCAAGAAGAAAAACATTAAACCAAAGGGTTTTTTACGCATTGAGCTTTTTCCCTTCAAATGGCATTTTTCAGGCGGGAGCCTTGTGCCGTTGCTGGGTGGACATAGTGGCTTTTCCCAGAGAACACTGTACCTCTACAAGGACACATGTTCTTCAAGAAAGAAAGGAACGCTATCACCCAAGGAAGAATCACGTAGTCCCTCGAGCTGCGAAGACTCAGGTGAGGAAGACACATCCATTGGGTGTCAGTTAATAACGCCAGAAGACAACAACAATCATGGCTACCGCAGAACATGTTCAGGAACTTCTTGCAGCGGTACAAGGCTTATCCATGGATGTACAAGGCCTGAAATCAGAAAATGCTCCTTAGGCAGATGGTTTCTGCTAGGGAAGATCACGTAAATGACCTCCCACCTACGGGACTTGCCTCAGGTAAATATGATGGGATCCCCAAAGAAGATCAAGAAATTCATTGATGCCTGTACAGTACACTTTACCTTCCGACTTTCCACCTACGCCACTGACCAAGCGCGTGTGGGGTTTATGGTTTCCAAAGTGACCGGCAACGCATTAGCGTGGGCTACCTCGTTGGTCACATCCTCTAATCTGGTTTTACTGCCCTTCTAAAACTGACATTTGAACTTCCTGAAGTGGTATTCTCGGCTGTCAAAACTTTTTTGGATATTCGTCAGGGTTCCTCTGACTTGGGCTACATCACAAATTTCAAGCGTGTAGCAGTTGAAGCAGGGTGGCCAGATGAGGCTACATTTTCCATATTCTGAAGGGGTCTACAGGAGGATCTGAAGGATGAACTTACCTGCATCGCTTGCCTTTCTTAACTTTCGGATTTGATTTCGATTGGGCTACAGATTGATTACCGATTGCAGGATAGAAGATCAGAAAAGAAGAGACTACAAGGGAAACAGAGCCTTCCCTCTCATCCAGGCACTATACCCTCTGTTTATGGTGAAATTTCCAAGGATGAACCGATGCTGATTGGTTCTGCAAGGGGACCGTTATCTCCACCGGAAAGGAAAAGAAGAACAGATCTTGGTGTGTGTGTGTATGTATTGTGGTGCTGGAAGTGATCTGCTCCTTGACTGTCCAGAAGTCCCCAGAAGGAGAACGAGAAACGACAGACCCCGACCTTAGAATGGGCCACCGGCCGGGGTTACAAAGAAGCTCTAATCATCACCACTTACTCCTACTCTGCCCAGTCCGATTTTTGTTTGTTATTTGTCCGCTTACTTCTAGAAGTCACCAGGAAAAGGATGGAGGTCTTGGCTTTCATTGATAGCGGAGCAGCGGGCAACTTCATGGATGTTATTTGGGCTAAGAATGAAGGAATACCTCAAACAGTGTGCATAGAAAAGCAACTAGTGGAAGGGGTCGATGGTAACCCACTTAGTTCTGGTCCCATTACCCACGTTTCAGTACCTTTACAGGTCTCAGTTTTTGACAATCAGGAAACCCTCATTTCATCTCATCAGGGTTGCACATTTTCCCCTTATACTGGGTATCCCTTCGCCAAGGAAGCCTAATCCCCAGATTAACTGGAAGGAAAATACTCTCCGGTTTTGTTCCGAATATTATTCCACCCATTGCCTTCCCATTTCTGGGGAAAGACCCACCACTGCTGAATATGTGGTCTCTTGGTCTAATATTAGCGAAGTGAACTGCATACCTACCCCCCTACCAGCGCTTTAGTGAAGTCTTTCAAGACAAACTACCCAAGGAGGTCCGCCCCACCGCCCAGAAGACTGTGCCATAGATCTGTCCTCCAACGCGCAAGTACCCTTTGGGCCCATGTTCTCCTTATCTATCCCAGGGAAGAAGGCATTTAAAAAATCCCATGAAGAAAATCTAAAGAATGGACTTATTCACATCTCTAAGTATCCTGCGGGGCCTTTGTTGTTCTTCATCTCCAAAAGAGATTCTCAAGAACTCAGGCCCTGTATTGACTACATGGGTCTGAACAAGGTGACCATACGGGACAGATTTCCCATGCCCCTTTTTAGGGAGATCCTGCAAGTGGTCCAAGGTGCAGCCACCTTCACAAAATTGGATCTACGGGGCGCTTACCATCTTTTGCGCATACACTTGGGAGAGTGCAAGACCGCCTTCAGGACTTTGTATTGTCATCTTGAATACTGTGTCATGCCGTTCGCATTAGTCAATGCCCCTGCCATCTTCCAACGGTTTATGGACCGCTTATTTTCCGACCGATTGTTCAGGACAGTTATCATTTACCTGGATGACATTCTTGTATTTTCAAGATTAAGAGAGCTACACCAACAACACCTTTCCAAGGTTCCGGAGAGGCTAAGAAGAAACCAGCTTCTGGTCAAACCAGAAAAGTGCCTGTTTGAGGTTACCACAGTTACATAGTTGGGATTTGTCCTCTCCGACAAAGGGATCACCATGGATCAACGAAAGGTATCCACTATACTTCGATGGGCAGCACCCACATTGGTAAAAGAGCTCCAACGATTCCTTGGGCTAGCGAATTTTTACTGAAGATTCATCTCTGATTTTTCCTCTACAGTACATCCCATAACATCCTTACTGAATAAGGGAAGTCGTTTTTCCTGGAATTCGACTGTTGACGAGGCCTTTTGCGTGCTCAAGGACAGGTTCTGTACTGCACCCACCCTTAAACAGCACCACCAGTCTCTTCCCATCATCGTGGAGACTGATGCCTCTGCAGGGGCTCTTGGAGCTGTGCTCAAACAGGAGTTTGATGGAAAGGAACACCCCATAGCTTACCTATCGAAGACATTTTGTCCCAGCTAACTTAACTACCCGGTTTCCGAAAAGGAGCTCATGGCTATGAAGCAGGCTTGCATAGAGTGGTGACACTTACTCCAGGGAGCCACCAATCGTTTCTCTATCCACACTGACCATAAAAACCTATGAGTTCGGAAACAGATGGACTGTGTCAAAATGCCAGGCAAGCAAGATGGGTGTATTTCTTTGCCCAATTTGAGATAACCTACATTCCTGGGTCAGAACATTTAGAGACAGACAGTTTATCACACAGGTTCCCCACAAGCCTCTCTACCAAAATCCATAGAGAGCCTCTCTTTACTAGGAACAAGTTTCTGTGTTCGGTGTCATCATTTCTTCAAGTCAAAGAAGCTACCTCCAGGATTGAGACCGGCTGGGGCGGCACCGAATTCACCCTAAGAGACGGTATTGTTTTTCGGGACAAGCTCTTAGTTGTACCCGATTCCTATCTACAAGAAAGGGTCATGTCTTGGTGTCATGACAATAAGACGGCTGGACAACATGGTTATGACACCACCCTTGACCTCATCAGTCGATCTTTCTGGTAGCCTACTGTGCGTAAGGATGTCAGAACATACGTGTAAAGGTGGGTCCTGGCCAATGATGACTGACATCCTGGTATGTACCAGTGACTCCTTTAATAAGTTCTCTGTACATTACATCAGGTACATAAGGTCAGGTACACATAGGTTAAGGGCAACATGCACCGGCATCCTCTCTCAGGGGTCTACATCTCCAACTGACTCTCACAGATCACCACTCATACATCAACATTCTCTCAGGCTGCATTCTCTGTCACTCACTAACATTCCATGCATTCTACTCAGGTTCCAGGGGAAGCTTAGTCACTACATATCTCCCTCCCTTAATAATAACAAACAACACCTACCAGCAAGAGACACACTCACAAACACACACCATCCAATGCACGTGCATCTCTTACCTCAAAACAGGAACACTCCACACCCACACACACCCACACCCACCCCAACCCCCCCCCCCTCCCCCTGCCTCCCCCCCCTAAACCCTCCCATCCCCCCCTAAACATTATCAGGCATTCCAGTCCTTCTACAAGTTTTCTCATCTTACAGCGCACAACATCACATCATTCACCCGGCTCCCTCACAACCCTCTCCATACACAACTCACTGGCTGCACAAACCACATTGTCCATTCAACCAGGCTGGATATTCCGAATACCTGGATAGCCAACACCACAACACTCAGTGTTACTATCCCAAATGTATCCATGTTGAAAAACACCTTCTACACACACCACTTAAACTACAGGGAGCTCTTCATAACACCATTCACTGCATCATACAACTATTCATCATACCACAGGACATAGGTCAACAATTTTCTTCACTAACACTTCAACATGTCATACAATTTCAATAACTTTGCATTTCTACCAACAACGAGTTCTATTCTTAAACTTCCAAATTCTCTACCATGAATAAAAGTCCCACCTGTAAAAGCAAAATCATTAGTGTGGCAACATTTCACAAATCACTTTTCTGAACTCCATTTACTGCAAAACTAACCAGTCCACACTGCCTATTAATCTTTAATGTCCAACTGTGGGGAAAGAACTGTTAAACATAACTTTTACTATCAACTCACAAATATCCACTTCACTACTGGGCATTCCTAATAGAGGCCACGACTCCCAAACTCATCCAGTGCACACAAAATCAGTTGCACTCACCATCTCATCACATTCATCATAGAATATCTACAGGCCTCACATCACTAGTACTATTGCAACTAATAACCCTAACCAAAACAAATAAACCAATTTGTCTTCATTGCTGCTCCTCCTGTCAGCATCAATTTAAAACAAAAGTACCTCTGGGGACACAGCCCCTCTTCCCACTGGTCTCTTGACCAGCCCATTTCCAATAACTCTGCCAGTACTCTTCTGTGAATGCCCAGCGTACTGCAGTGGTTCGCCGGCATTCACATCATTTTATTTATCTTCTGCATTGCCCAACACCCTAGCAGTGCCGTCCACGAGCAGCACCCACAATGAGGTAAGGCTTCATCTCCAGCTCACCCATTAAGCCTCACAGTACTGAATCAACTACACCGTGCTTTACTCCTGTAGTTCTTTCATTCCTCAGCAAAGTCACAATTCGAGCTTCACAGCCCCGCTAAAGTGCTGCTATGGGCTCCAAGCCCCTCCAAGTGCTCTGCTGGAGGACCTATAAGCCCCTTCAAAGCGCTGCAATGGCTCCAAGCCCCTGCTTTACTGCAACTGAGCTCCAAGCCCCTCCAATGCACAGCAATGGGCTCCAATCCCCTTCATATTATGGTGCCTCACCCCCACCCAGGCACTAATTCTTCACAGCTCCTTTATCCAATGTCCCTTTTGCCTGCTGGCTGGCACCTCACTGGCACCTGGCCCTGGCGCTGCCCTCTACATCCAGCGCATCCAGTGCTGGCCTTATCTGTGCCGACTAGCAAACAGCGCTGCCCCTACCGGAGAGAGATATCATCTTCTTTGGTTGGGGGGCGGTGCATGTCCCTTCCTATGTGCTGTCCCCCCAGCAGAGCCAGATTCCTCATCACTATTGTAAAGATGGGTCCTGGCCAATGACGACTGACATCCTGGGGTGTACCAGTGACTCCTTTAATAAGTTCTGTGTACATTACATCTGGTACACATAGTTTAAGGACAACATGCAACAGCATCCTCTCTCAGGGGTCTACATCTCCAACTGACTCTCACAGATCACCACTCATACATCAACATTCTCTCAGGCTGCATTCTCTGTCACTCACTCCAACATTCCATGCATTCTACTCAGCGTCCAGGGGAAGCTTAGTCACTACAATATGTCAAATCCTGCCCTGTTTGTACCCAAAACAAATACAAGACTAACAGACCCATTGAACTAAGACCTGCTCCGACCAAACCCTGGAGTCACATTTCCACAGATTTTGTTGCTGAACTTCCCCTTTCCAAGGGATGTACTGCCATCACGGTGGTGGTGGTTGATTCATTTAGTAAGATGGCCCATTTCCTACCCCTTCAGGGAGTTCCCACAGCTTCTGAAACAGTCACAGTTTTCTTTCAGGAGATATTCAGTCTACATGGAATTCCATAGTCTGTGACTTCCGACAGAGTTTACCTCCAGATTTTGGATGAAGCTTTTTGAATTGCTAGGTATCGAACAGGCTCTCTCTACCAGTTACCACCCCCAGACCAGCAGACCAACAGCGAGACCAGTACCATGGAACAGTATCTCAGTTGTTTTATCAACCCCAGACAGGAGAATTGGGTAGGCCCTTCACCCAAGGCTGAATTTGCATGCAACACAGCCACACATACAGTCATTGGTATGAGCCCTTTCTATTGTACTTATGGTTTCCATCCCCATGCTCTTCCCAATTCTGTACTGCCTGCCACTACCATACCTACTCTTGACTCTCTCTTACAAGAGATCCATCGAGCTCACAAAGATGCTTATTGTCACCTCACAGAAAGAAGAGAAATTTACAAGAAACAAGCAGATTCCCATTGCAATCCCAACCTGGAATGGGATGTAGGCTCCCAGGTCTGGCTTTCCACCAAATACCTGCCCAGATGTTAATGGCCTACCAAACTTTCCACCAGGTTTATCGGTCCATTTGAAGTTCGCACTAGGATAAACCCAGTGGCCTTCCAATTGAAGTTACCCAAATCTTTACACAGACTCCACCCTGTGTTTCACTCCTCTCTTTTGGCTCCCTTTACTCCGGATCCTTTTCAACGCAAGAGAAAGAAGGGTCAGTACATCCCGTCTAAGGAACCTGAAGAATATGAAGTATCCCATATCTGTGATTCCCGGTACCACAAGGGAAGACTCCAATACCTTGTACGCTGGAAAGGATACCCCTCATCAGAAGATTCATGTGTACCCGTCTCCCATATCAAAGCCCCCTTGTTATTGAAAAGATTCCATAACATACAACCTGGAAGCCCAGCACAACCAGTCATAAGAGGGGGCATATTGTCATCAGCCGTCTTTTCTGGAGTATTATTGCACCGCCATGTTTTTGCACAGAACGCTTTTACCAGTCTAGTTCTTCTCAACGTGGCGGCCGCAGCATCACCATTTATTCAAACCGTGGCTTCCGCATGGTGCGTTGTAACCCTGTGCCTTTCTTCCTTTCGGGTAAGATGCTGTATTACTTGCTCGCTCCCTTGTGACCTCACTTTGCCTCTGCAGTATCGCTCCTCGTTTCTGCCATGTACTCGTTCCACTCTGCTTCTTGCTTTTGTCATACTAACTGGCTGCCTGCTGCTGTGTTATTGTTGCTGGACTCGCTCTGCTTGCTGTTTGTTTTTGCTTTTGGTCCTGTTCTTTGTCTAGCTCTTTAATTTGAAACCCTCCTGTCTGTTCCTGCTGTACATGTCACCATATTGTCCTAAAATGCATTCTCCTCTGGATTCCTCAGGAGAGTGCAAGACCGCCTTCAGGACTTTGTATTGTCATCTTGAATACTGTGTCATGCCGTTCGCATTAGTCAATGCCCCTGCCATCTTCCAACGGTTTATGGACCGCTTATTTTCCGACCGATTGTTCAGGACAGTTATCATTTACCTGGATGACATTCTTGTATTTTCAAGATTAAGAGAGCTACACCAACAACACCTTTCCAAGGTTCCGGAGAGGCTAAGAAGAAACCAGCTTCTGGTCAAACCAGAAAAGTGCCTGTTTGAGGTTACCACAGTTACATAGTTGGGATTTGTCCTCTCCGACAAAGGGATCACCATGGATCAACGAAAGGTATCCACTATATTTCGATGGGCAGCAGCCACATTGGTAAAAGAGCTCCAACGATTCCTTGGGCTAGCGAATTTTTACTGAAGATTCATCTCTGATTTTTCCTCTACAGTACATCCCATAACATCCTTACTGAATAAGGGAAGTCGTTTTTCCTGGAATTCGACTGTTGACGAGGCCTTTTGCATGCTCAAGGACAGGTTCTGTACTGCACCCACCCTTAAACAGCACCACCAGTCTCTTCCCATCATCGTGGAGACTGATGCCTCTGCAGGGGCTCTTGGAGCTGTGCTCAAACAGGAGTTTGATGGAAAGGAACACCCCATAGCTTACCTATCGAAGACATTTAGTCCCAGCTAACTTAACTACCCGGTTTCCGAAAAGGAGCTCATGGCTATGAAGCAGGCTTGCATCGAGTGGTGACACTTACTCCAGGGAGCCACCAATCGTTTCTCTATCCACACTGACCATAAAAACCTATGAGTTCGGAAACAGATGGACTGTGTCAAAATGCCAGGCAAGCAAGATGGGTGTATTTCTTTGCCCAATTTGAGATAACCTACATTCCTGGGTCAGAACATTTAGAGACAGACAGTTTATCAGACAGGTTCCCCACAAGCCTCTCTACCAAAATCCATAGAGAGCCTCTCTTTACTAGGAACAAGTTTCTGTGTTCGGTGTCATCATTTCTTCAAGTCAAAGAAGCTACCTCCAGGATTGAGACCGGCTGGAGCGGCACCGAATTCACCCTAAGAGACGGTATTGTTTTTCGGGACAAGCTCTTAGTTGTACCCGATTCCTATCTACAAGAAAGGGTCATGTCTTGGTGTCATGACAATAAGACGGCTGGACAACATGGTTATGACACCACCCTTGACCTCATCAGTCGATCTTTCTGGTAGCCTACTGTGCGTAAGGATGTCAGAACATACGTGTAAAGGTGGGTCCTGGCCAATGATGACTGACATCCTGGTATGTACCAGTGACTCCTTTAATAAGTTCTCTGTACATTACATCAGGTACATAAGGTCAGGTACACATAGGTTAAGGGCAACATGCACCGGCATCCTCTCTCAGGGGTCTACATCTCCAACTGACTCTCACAGATCACCACTCATACATCAACATTCTCTCAGGCTGCATTCTCTGTCACTCACTAACATTCCATGCATTCTACTCAGGTTCCAGGGGAAGCTTAGTCACTACATATCTCCCTCCCTTAATAATAACAAACAACACCTACCAGCAAGAGACACACTCACAAACACACACCATCCAATGCACGTGCATCTCTTACCTCAAAACAGGAACACTCCACACCCACACACACCCACACCCACACACACACACCCCAACCCCCCCCCCCTCCCCCGGCCTCCCCCCCCTAAACCCCCCCCCCCTCCCCCCCTAAACATTATCAGGCATTCCAGTCCTTCTACAAGTTTTCTCATCTTACAGCGCACAACATCACATCATTCACCCGGCTCCCTCACAACCCTCTCCATACACAACTCACTGGCTGCACAAACCACATTGTCCATTCAACCAGGCTGGATATTCCGAATACCTGGATAGCCAACACCACAACACTCAGTGTTACTATCCCAAATGTATCCATGTTGAAAAACACCTTCTACACACACCACTTAAACTACAGGGAGCTCTTCATAACACCATTCACTGCATCATACAACTATTCATCATACCACAGGACATAGGTCAACAATTTTCTTCACTAACACTTCAACATGTCATACAATTTCAATAACTTTGCATTTCTACCAACAACGAGTTCTATTCTTAAACTTCCAAATTCTCTACCATGAATAAAAGTCCCACCTGTAAAAGCAAAATCATTAGTGTGGCAACATTTCACAAATCACTTTTCTGAACTCCATTTACTGCAAAACTAACCAGTCCACACTGCCTATTAATCTTTAATGTCCAACTGTGGGGAAAGAACTGTTAAACATAACTTTTACTATCAACTCACAAATATCCACTTCACTACTGGGCATTCCTAATAGAGGCCACGACTCCCAAACTCATCCAGTGCACACAAAATCAGTTGCACTCACCATCTCATCACATTCATCATAGAATATCTACAGGCCTCACATCACTAGTACTATTACAACTAATAACCCTAACCAAAACAAATAAACCAATTTGTCTTCATTGCTGCTCCTCCTGTCAGCATCAACTTAAAACAAAAGTACCTCTGGGGACACAGCCCCTCTTCCCACTGGTCTCTTGACCAGCCCATTTCCAATAACTCTGCCAGTACTCTTCTGTGAATGCCCAGCGTACTGCAGTGGTTCGCCGGCATTCACATCATTTTATTTATCTTCTGCATTGCCCAACACCCTAGCAGTGCCGTCCACGAGCAGCACCCACAATGAGGTAAGGCTTCATCTCCAGCTCACCCATTAAGCCTCACAGTACTGAATCAACTACACCGTGCTTTACTCCTGTAGTTCTTTCATTCCTCAGCAAAGTCACAATTCGAGCTTCACAGCCCCGCTAAAGTGCTGCTATGGGCTCCAAGCCCCTCCAAGTGCTCTGCTGGAGGACCTATAAGCCCCTTTAAAGCGCTGCAATGGCTCCAAGCCCCTGCTTTACTGCAACTGAGCTCCAAGCCCCTCCAATGCACAGCAATGGGCTCCAATCCCCTTCATATTATGGTGCCTCACCCCCACCCAGGCACTAATTCTTCACAGCTCCTTTATCCAATGTCCCTTTTGCCTGCTGGCTGGCACCTCACTGGCACCTGGCCCTGGCGCTGCCCTCTACATCCAGCGCATCCAGTGCTGGCCTTATCTGTGCCGACTAGCAAACAGCGCTGCCCCTACCGGAGAGAGATATCATCTTCTTTGGTTGGGGGGCGGTGCATGTCCCTTCCTATGTGCTGTCCCCCCAGCAGAGCCAGATTCCTCATCACTATTGTAAAGATGGGTCCTGGCCAATGATGACTGACATCCTGGGGTGTACCAGTGACTCCTTTAATAAGTTCTGTGTACATTACATCTGGTACACATAGTTTAAGGACAACATGCAACAGCATCCTCTCTCAGGGGTCTACATCTCCAACTGACTCTCACAGATCACCACTCATACATCAACATTCTCTCAGGCTGCATTCTCTGTCACTCACTCCAACATTCCATGCATTCTACTCAGGGTCCAGGGGAAGCTTAGTCACTACAATATGTCAAATCCTGCCCTGTTTGTACCCAAAACAAATACAAGACTAACAGACCCATTGAACTAAGACCTGCTCCGACCAAACCCTGGAGTCACATTTCCACAGATTTTGTTGCTGAACTTCCCCTTTCCAAGGGATGTACTGCCATCACGGTGGTGGTGGTTGATTCATTTAGTAAGATGGCCCATTTCCTACCCCTTCAGGGAGTTCCCACAGCTTCTGAAACAGTCACAGTTTTCTTTCAGGAGATATTCAGTCTACATGGAATTCCATAGTCTGTGACTTCCGACAGAGTTTACCTCCAGATTTTGGATGAAGCTTTTTGAATTGCTAGGTATCGAACAGGCTCTCTCTACCAGTTACCACCCCCAGACCAGCAGACCAACAGCGAGACCAGTACCATGGAACAGTATCTCAGTTGTTTTATCAACCCCAGACAGGAGAATTGGGTAGGCCCTTCACCCAAGGCTGAATTTGCATGCAACACAGCCACACATACAGTCATTGGTATGAGCCCTTTCTATTGTACTTATGGTTTCCATCCCCAAGCTCTTCCCAAATCTGTACTGCCTGCCACTACCATACCTACTCTTGACTCTCTCTTACAAGAGATCCATCGAGCTCACAAAGATGCTTATTGTCACCTCACAGAAAGAAGAGAAATTTACAAGAAACAAGCAGATTCCCATTGCAATCCCAACCTGGAATGGGATGTAGGCTCCCAGGTCTGGCTTTCCACCAAATACCTGCCCAGATGTTAATGGCCTACCAAACTTTCCACCAGGTTTATCGGTCCATTTGAAGTTCGCACTAGGATAAACCCAGTGGCCTTCCAATTGAAGTTACCCAAATCTTTACACAGACTCCACCCTGTGTTTCACTCCTCTCTTTTGGCTCCCTTTACTCCGGATCCTTTTCAACGCAAGAGAAAGAAGGGTCAGTACATCCCGTCTAAGGAACCTGAAGAATATGAAGTATCCCATATCTGTGATTCCCGGTACCACAAGGGAAGACTCCAATACCTTGTACGCTGGAAAGGATACCCCTCATCAGAAGATTCATGTGTACCCGTCTCCCATATCAAAGCCCCCTTGTTATTGAAAAGATTCCATAACATACAACCTGGAAGCCCAGCACAACCAGTCATAAGAGGGGGCATATTGTCATCAGCCGTCTTTTCTGGAGTATTATTGCACCGCCATGTTTTTGCACAGAACGCTTTTACCAGTCTAGTTCTTCTCAACGTGGCGGCCGCAGCATCACCATTTATTCAAACCGTGGCTTCCGCATGGTGCGTTGTAACCCTGTGCCTTTCTTCCTTTCGGGTAAGATGCTGTATTACTTGCTCGCTCCCTTGTGACCTCACTTTGCCTCTGCAGTATCGCTCCTCGTTTCTGCCATGTACTCGTTCCACTCTGCTTCTTGCTTTTGTCATACTAACTGGCTGCCTGCTGCTGTGTTATTGTTGCTGGACTCGCTCTGCTTGCTGTTTGTTTTTGGTCCTGTTCTTTGTCTAGCTCTTTAATTTGAAACCCTCCTGTCTGTTCACCATGTCACCATATTGTCCTAAAATGCATTCTCCTCTGGATTCCTCATTCACACCTGGATTCTCTCATACACAGTTCTACTCTTGCAATATCCACATAAGCTTATCTCTACTGGTTCTGCCTGGGGTGGTTTACCCTTTACCATCCTATTGCTTGTCTCGTTTCACATTCTTACCGGAATTACTGCTACTGTGTTGTCCAAGAAGGAAAACATTGGACCAAAGGGTTTTCTATGCCTTGAGCTTTTTCCCTTCAATTGGTATTTTTGGGAGGGAGTCTCGTGCTGTTGCTGGGTGGACAGCTGGCATAGTGGATTCTCCCTGAGAACGACCGTACCTCTACGAGGACAAACGTTTGTCAAGTAATAAAGGAACGCAAATCACCTAGTACCTCCAGCTGCAAACACTTAAATGAGGAAGACACATCCATTGGTGTCAGAAGCACGCACAAAATTCCTCCGACCATGCTGACATTTTGCATTTTATGAAGCGCTTGTTACAGGAGAAAGAATTAAAGTTCCAATTAAAGACCATGAAAACTAGGCATAGAAAAACTAAGTGATACATTTGGTCATTAGCAACTGATGATTGCAAGCGTTACATTTCAAATTTGATGCTTGGAAGAAATGCCATGCTTGAAAAGAAAGCACAGATTGTGGTCACTCAATTACTCTTGCCAAGAGAAAGGGATTTTGTTATCAGGGGGACCCAACACCAAAAAGTACACCTTAGCAGAATTGAGAGCCAAAATGGTGTACTTTATCTGGGTATAGATGCCCAACACATACCTGGATTTCAGCTACACCCACCACTGAACATCACCCAACCACCTATCCTCGCCCTACCAACACCCTAATCACCAAGCAAACCAAAACATCTCATCCCACCAACTGCTGTTACACCACCTTTCCATAACCCACCCAAAATGCATACCCCAGAACCTCACCCCACACCCACATCCTGCCAAATGAAACCATCCCTCTATTTTCACCCTACTCCAACTATAACACCAAGCCCCATCACCTCATCGTCCAATCGCCCTATGACTATCACCTCATCCGCACCACCTCACCCACACCACTCCCTCTAACCTCACCCGTACCACCTCATCCCACCCATCCTTTCTCATTTAACCAACTTATTTACCCTCAACCCCAAGCCACCGCCCAACTCCTCCCTCACCTGCCACTACCCACCTCCTCCCTCACCTACCACCCCTCAACTCCACACACTAACCTCCCAACACCAACCGACCTTTACCCACTCAACCAAACCTTACTTAAACTTCCCCACCTTCCCTCCCTCATCCCACCACTTCACCATGTCCTGCTTCCCCTTGCAACCACAAGCCATCATCTGACCCTAGTCCTCAAGCAACCCATACCACCTCACCCTTCTAATCCTACCTACACTCAAAACAGTGCGTGGTAGAGTGTCTGGTGTCTTGCCTAAACTTTGCTGCTGCGGCTACCGTTTCCGGACATACTCTTCACAGCTGTGATCCTTGCCGCGGACCTCATAGACACGCCAAGTCTTTCTTTGCACCTTGGTTTTCCAGACCCTGCAGGCTTGCTGAGTCTGCTTTTGCGTTTGCTTTCGCTGCTGATCCACTGACACTCCCCCTCCAGCTCGCTCTCTTAACCACCTGGAGTAGCGAAGCGTGGTAGAGTGTCTGGGTCCGGTGCCCGATGGACGAGGCAATGACACCAAGAAGTTCCAAACAGCGGACCCCAGTGGATTTAGGGTGCCTCTCCATGACACGGACCTTAATGACCACTGGGACTCATTCTGATCCCGACACGGACTAGCATTTGGTGAGTAAGCCAATGACTTCATGTTAAACATAACTATGCAACTGTCACCTATGCCACGCCCCCCCCCAGAGAGTGAGCCCCCCTATTACCACACAGAAAGCTGACTTGTCTTCCTTTCTTTTGCCTCACGTCCCCCTACAACCTACACTTGTTGATACAGCTCGGGACTTACCTTCTTTATTCTCTGAATGTACGACGCCGCCAGGAGGGCTGCCTTGCCTGCCAGGCCAGATGCCTTTTCACAAAGGCTTCCGGGGAGAAGACCGGCTGCCTCCACTGGGGTCTCATCCAGTTAGCAAGTTGCCAGACTCTGGTCACACCGACTCCTTGTGTCTCTAGGGAATGGACTTGTCTGGCACCCCTTAGACGTCGCCATCCATGGCCCCAGCAGGGGACTTTCTACTGGGCGAGACTCATAACCTTGGAGAGACAGTGTCTCAACCTGCCTGAGCCGCAGGCACATTGGTCTTGATCAAGGCCCAAGTCCATAACAACTGAACCCCTTCACGCCAATCCTCGCAGAGCCCCCTGCACTTCAGTACAGAAAGTGAATGCAACGCACCGGATTCAAATGCAGCATTCCACCAATCTGCGATCCCTTCATCCGTTAACAAATCTTCAGGATCTTCTCTTCTGCTTAATGAGGGAGCCTTGTTCTCTGGGCTCTCTCCACTCGATTCAGTCTGCGACATTCCGGACCCCAATGAGATAACGACAACGAGTAGTCCTAACCCCCGACTGAACCAACATTGTGAAAAAGACTGTCAAAAAACACCCCCAACACATACCAGTGACAAGTTGCTAGGATGCTTGGCGGGGTTTAAGAAAAGAAAATGCTTGAAATCAGCTGCGAAAATTGCACAGACACCTTGCACTTTTCATAAGCTAATAAAACGTAGCGCAGCTTCAGGCCCAACCGTGCCTTCCATGTTCAATAAAAAGCCAACTCC
Source organism: Ambystoma mexicanum (assembly GCF_040938575.1). Taxonomy (NCBI): domain Eukaryota; kingdom Metazoa; phylum Chordata; class Amphibia; order Caudata; family Ambystomatidae; genus Ambystoma; species Ambystoma mexicanum. Next base: position 1,051,908,227 of record NC_090935.1, read on the forward strand.
GTTTATATGTCAGAACCCAACCTCGGCGAGCCATCGGACACCGACCTTTTGGAGGGTGCAGCGGCCTCGGGGTGGCTATCTAAAGACACTCAAGCTCCAACTGGGGACCGCAAGGTGATTCAGAACTTTGTGATTCCATTTAACTTCACGGCTTCTGCCGTTACCTTGACCAAGTGGCAGCCTCCTCCTTTGCGGTCGGAGCCGAAGGGCCAGACAGGAGCCCCAACACGGGGTTGCAGTATTTGAGGCCTATGACAGCACGCTACACGAGCCCTGTAGCTGGGGTAGCTGCATGGCCAGACAAGGGGTCATCACCTTCCACTGGGGCTCCACGGGGGACTCGCTTAACTGAGACAGGTCCTCCGTTAGTGTTGCCCCGTAATATTGAGGCTCAGGATCAACAAAATGTTGGCGTTATTGATATGGACGAAGTGCAAGCTGGGGCCATAAACCAATCTAGACTGGAAGAAGTACAGCCATGTCGGGACACCAGCACCAACCGGTCGCCCTACAGGGGAGCAAGTTGTCGTTTTGAGGTCCCGGTTATCACAGGGAGCAGCTTAACACCAAAGTCGAACATAACCAATACCCCTAGGATCGGCACCAACGCTCCACTTGGTCAGCCACGAGATACTGCCTCAAACAAAAAAGAAAAGCGTGACTTATTCTCCATTGTGTCTACAATCACCATTGCCTTGGTCCCTTTTACTAAATTATACAAACGACTTAATGACACAATTAAGGACCACATAACGTTATTAGCAAAGGTCCGATCTAAAATCATCTTCTTGGAAAGGATTGGTGACCGCTAATGAAGACCGGAATTTAGAGAACAACGCCCAACGTGACATTGCCAATACGGAACATATAAAAGTCTGTACCACCAGCTCAAAGTCTGTCCAGACTACCAGCGCGTCTTTTCCTGTGGACTTGACGGAAGACTCACTTGAACTTCAAGGGAGCCTTAAGCTCCCACAAAAGAGAGCTGTACCCTCTATGCACGTTGGAAAAGCCCCCTGTTCCTGTAATGACGAGAATCTAAAACATCTCAACAGTAAAAGAGACCGAAGGGTCTGCTGGAAATGTAGCATTTCCAATTTTCAATCAACAAAAGCTTCTTGATGCACCTGTAAGAAGCAAACCAATCTCCAAATCTAATCTTGTGCCAATGCACACACTGTAAAACAAAAACCTACTCCGAGCCCCCGGCGGTTAGATCTGATCCCAGCGCCAAGAAAACCACTCCCAATGCCAACAAGCCCAGCCCCAACGGGATCAGGTAAATCGAGGTTCCTCTTTCAAGGACCAGCCTCTCACTGTATCACTGAGTCACTGAGTCCAACTGCATTAGCACTGCTTGACCTCTCCACCTACTCAATTGACGCCTCTACAGGCAGTCAATCACCAGTAAGGGTGGTAGGGCTGCAGCTTCGGAGCCGAAGGCGAAAGTAGAAGGGGTAGGGGCACTAGTGGCCCCCCCAGCTTCGCCTGCCTTTTTGACCTTGGATGAAAAAAGGCAGCAATACAAACCTAACATAAGATTTAATTTGCCTAAAGACCGTCAGATGTGGTCTGTGCTTCAACACAAGGTGAGTCAGTTGCTAGAAAAGATCTAAGGAACCCCGGCAGTTCCCAGATTGAATGACCTTAAATGAAGCAACAATGCTCAACCTCTGGAGAGGCGGGAGAATAAAATCGCCCAATCTCGCAGGCTTATACTCAAACGAGTGTTGGACTGTAACAATCTGCTTAAACTCACCCGGAGAACAGTCTTGGATCCCTTCCACTCCATTCCCAACTTGAGGCAGTTGCATTCCTCCGACCTGCAATTGATCGAATTCTGTGACGAAAGGTATCTGGACGCATTCTTACTTCACATCAGGTTGCCCGTTGTCAAAAACATGTTGTTGGAAGCATCGGAGAGCCTCTTAGTATTGGGGTTTCATTTGACAGCGGGAACATTTTGGGACAATAATACTTCAACTGGCCCGAGGACCTATCTAGGGAGAGACAATACCACCAACTGTAGTGAACATCATACCAGCTCTCTCGTTATGAGCCTTAAACCATGTGCGCCATGTCGATGTGGGGAGAATAAGGCTGGACAATTATCTGGATCTTGAAGGAACTCAAAATCCAAGCCCTACGGCAGGAAGACAAACAGGCGATTATGACATTAGCCCCTGCCCTCCTTTAACACCTCCCATTCAGAGTGGGCCAGATACCGTTGGGCCCGGGCATAAAGCGAAGCGTTACTCTCCAACCCCACCTCCCTTTTCGCCACGTAAACTGTGTTGAACCAGAACCTGTCATCAAGAAGTCCTCCTTAGTTTCCACCGATTGGTCTTAGATGGCACGAGCCCTCTCAGGGCAAAGGAGTTTGTAGCAACTCAATCCTGGCCTTAAAAAACAACTACAAGATCGAACCAGTATTACCCGAACTGCTTTTCGCCCTAGTCTAAATTTGGCTTCATGGAACACCAGGGGGTTCATGTACCTAACAACTTCAAGCAGCATAAACCTGGGGGACTATGATCTGATCTGCTTACAGGAAACCTGGTTGAGGAGAACCCTTATGATCAATGGCTTTCAGACAACCATCAATCCTGCCATCAAGGGGAACATTGGTCGTCCATCGGCGGGTCTCCTAACCGCGGACAGGTCAGGCAGCCCCTTAAATATGGTGAAATGCTTGAACATGAAATCGCTTATTCAAGCCTCAGTGATCGAATGGGAAACCGAGGGAACCCGACTAGGTTCCAAACTTACATCAAGGATAAGAATAACGTCTACTGGAATCCCGTTCTGATCGCAGGCAAAGTATTTGTGGATCAAGTTGTCAACTAACTGGAGACCACCTACACTCAGTATCAAACATCATATATAATTATCTGTGGAGACCTTAATACTCCGAACTTGCTTACTAATACCCATGGGCATACTTGGAATCTGGACGATCAACGTCAGATGAGACATAACTTGTGGAGTGAGCTCATGACTTCAAGAGACATGCACTTGCTTAATGGCAACTGCCTGGGTGACATCCCGTCTCAAAGTGGGCAGTACTTCAATCATAGACTACATCTATGTGTCTAAGAATGTCCTACCCTTTGTAGAGAAATTTCAAATTATTAAGACATTACACAGTCATCATCATCATCATCTTCAGCGACTTGACTGGAAAGCCATGAGTGCATAAAACCCGGGATCAACTGCCTATTGCACTCGACACTTGTAATAGGGGGCTTTGTTTAAAGATCTCTTCCTCAAAGATAAAATCAAGGTCAAGTTGGTGAAACAGTTGACTATTCACTTTTGGAACAATGTTCTTACTGTTAAAAAATTATCAACCCGCCTTGTAACCACAAACACGCCTTCAACGTGGAATTGGTTGCCTGACACAAAGTCTTGAAAAAGCTGCTACGTATAGTGGAGAAATCAAGATCACCAGCGGCTTATTTCAACGCCCGGACTGCCAAGTCAGAGTACAAAAATTGGCTTTTCACATCAAAACAGAGATACCAACAAGTTGCGGAAGCCATGCTGAAAGCATTGGCAGGTAAAGACCCAAATAGATTCTGGGCTCTGATGAGACTCTAACAAGAGCCGACAAAATCAAATCCAATAAGTGAAGAGACTTGGTGCACTCATGTATATGCCAGCAGGTGAGAAGGAAGATGCCAATAAAACAAGTGACTGTTTACTGCCATGGATTACCCCGGACAGCATAAGTGACATTAGCTCACGAATTAGAAAACTGAAGGGTGCAAGAGCTCCAGGCCATGATGTGCTATCAAACTGCATGCTGAAAGAGTTTCCTGAAGATTGGCCCAACTTTATATCAATCTTGTTTGGCCAAATAGCTAGTCTTCATCAGCTTCCAAGCTCTTGGAGGAGACCAATAGTAGTCCCTATTCACTAAAAGGGAGCTAAAGGAAACCCAAAGAACTATCGCCCTATCGCTCTCCTCAACGTCATTGGCAAACTCTACAGCTCTTCCATTTTGGATCAGTTTAATTCGTGGTGTAGGGAAATCGGACCCTTAGACCAATTCCAAACAGGTTTCGTTAAAGGCCTGGGCACTTCGATAAACATTCTCATATTGCAACTGCTGAAAGGGAGACGAGGCACACAGAAACCTAAGATCTATATGGTTTTCGTGGACGTAGTACAGGCCTTTGACCGAATTAGCAGAGGAAAATTAGGATTAAAAAATGGCAAGAAAGAACTGCCCAAAGCCAATATTCCATCCGATCATGGCCATGCACCATGGTACCTCTCTAAAAGTAAGACTGAGAAAGGCTGAGACCCTCTCTAACGAAATAACAACTCATAGAGGTGCCAAGCAGGGGTGTCCTAAGGCCCCCACACTTTTCACCTTTTTTCTGATAGATATGCTGGATGTCTTCCTGAACACTGGATTGTTTCCCCCTAAGGTCGGAGGAGAGCAGCTACCCCGCTTGTTATACGTGGATGATATAGTGTTGATCGATCAGACACCGGTTGGGCTACAACGACAACTTAATGCCCTACATAGCTACATCCATAAAAACGACCTCGAAATTAAGAAGGGGAAAACTAAAATCTTGACATTTGGTGTTGGTTTGAAGGCTAAAAAATCATCAGACCCGGTTCATTGATGGGGATAAAATTGACCACGGCAAGTGCATCAGGAATTAATTTAAGACCTAGACAACCTGCTAATCCCCCAAGGAAAGATATTTTAGGAGGAAGAGGAAGAGGACAAGAAGGGGAAGGAAGAAGAGGACAAGGAATGAAGACACAATTGCAAATGAATCGGAACTAGTGGTTGACCGATCAACTCGAAATTTAACATCTAAAGAAATTAGAACACTTGGGAAAGGTTTGAAGTTTGCACCAATTTACAGCAACAACATGTTGAACACAAAATTCGAACTATATAAATTAGTTCGCAAACTCAAATTGAAAACATTTTTCTCAGAAACAGCCAACACTACTGAAATTCCCAGTCAAGCGGAAATGGAATACATTGAATTTAAAACTAAGAGCACATTCAATCCACCAGTGCATATTCCTGCCATTGACATTTTCCACAACATGGTGTTGACTGCCATTAAAAAAATACAATTTCGTCAACCCAAACGGAAGAACTTGAAATGAGGTGAATTATCTATCATAAAGAACTTATTTACAGATGATTCTATAACCATCAGACCAGCGGATAAAGGTTGCGCTATAGTTATATAAGACACTGAACAACACAACGCAGAATGTATGAGACAACTATCAGACACAGCGACATATCAAGCATTAACACACGATCCAACCAAAGATATCAAGGCTGAATTATACAACATACTAGAAATGGCACTAGAAAACCATTGGATCAGCAACAAAACCAAAGAATATTTATGGACTTCATATCCCAAGATGCCACACCTGTACATCCTACCTAAAATTCATAAATAACTCAATAATCCTCCCGGGAGACCGATAGTAGCCGCAACAAAAAGCATCTTGCAACCCTTGGGCCCTTATATTGATCATTTTTTACAGCCACTTATCCAACAGACCTCAACACATGTCAAAGACACTACCCATTTCTTACAAATTCTAGAAAATATTGAACTTACGACAGAAGACATCCTATTCACCATCGATGTGGCGAGCCTTTACGCAAGCATCCCACATGATCTGCAGCAAAGAGCAGTTGAGAAGCTATTACTAGATACAGGACCAATAGGAGCTAATCAAGAATTTTTGATGATCCTTCTGAAATTCATTTCAGAAAATTCATGCTTCAAATATAAAGAAACTTACTATAAGCAACTAACTGGAACCGCCATGGTAGCCACCACGGCACCATCCTATGCGAACACATTCATGTTTGACTTTGAAACCAGGCACATCATCAATAATCCTCAATGGAGTCCACATCTGAAAAAACTGTATCGATATATCGACGACATATTTGGAATATGGTCAGGCAGTCGAGACCAATTGAACATTTTCCTTTCATATTTGAACAACATTGATAACAGGTTGCAATTCACGATGGACATAGGCAATCCAAATATTAATTATCTGGATGTACAAACAGCCATCGAAGGCGCAAGAATCTTGACGAAACTTTACTCAAAACCCACCGACAGAAATAATCTCCTTCATAGAATGAGCTTCCATCCACCGAACATCCTACGTAACCTACGATTTGGTCAGATGCTGCAAATTAAAATAATTGTGAGTGACCAAGCAGAATGCAATTTGGAATTGAATAAATTACAGATGAAACTTAAAGAAAGAGGATATCCAGAGGATGACCTCACAGCAGCCAGGATTAAAACAGATGCACAAGACCGCACTCAACTGTTGACACAAAAACAAGAACGGCCAAAGCCAGGATTAGTTTTTGTTACCAAATACTCGATTCAGAGTCGGCAAATTAGAGACAGTGTTCTAAAAAGATGGACTATCTTACAGAATGATCAAAGAACCAGAGAACTCTTTGCACAACCACCAGTGTTCGCGTATCAAAAGAGTAACAATCTATGAGATCTACTGGTCGATACGCATAATAGAAAATCGAAACAGCAAACGGTTGACACATTTCCAGGAACACACCCATGTATGAGTTGCGGCAACTGCAATAACATCATCAAAGGACCCTACATATCACACCCGAGGACAGGAGAGAAAATTCAATTAAAGCAACACGCCACGTGTCTGTCAGAAAACATCATTTACACAATAAATGCCCATGTGCTATGTATTATGTTGGGAAGACCGCACGCAAAATACATGTACACATCAACGAGCATAAATCCTGCATTAGAATGAACAAATAAACGTCAGAAGTAGGAAGACATTTTCATCAAAATGGTCACACTGTGGCCCAATTACGATTTACAGTACTTGAGGTGATCTCCACCAAAGGACAGGGTATGAATATGAAGAAATTGAGAGCCCAAAGAGAGCACTAAGGATTGAGAGAATTGGGTCCCTGACACCTGAAGGGATGAATGAAGAACTGGATTTAAGTTGCTTCTTATAAACTCTGTTTTTCATTATTTTTTTAACTTTCAATTACCATTTACTTTTCATATGGTTTTTGATTGAATGTTTTTTACCATCATTCATTTCAATAATTTTTTGTTTAGCGGAATTGCAAGCTTAAAGCACAATTGATTTCACTTATAATATTCCTTTTTTACTGTTTTTTAAGTTTCTTGCTTACTCTATATAGCTTTTTATCTTTTTCCTATTGCATTACATTCATGGTATATACAATATACACACAGCCAATTATCTTTTCATTTAGCAACATTTCGCTTTTTCCATTAACAACATAGGCCAACAACACCATTCAAATATGTCCGTTTTGTTTTGCACCCACGCATCACCACGTACGCCTAATCACGTAGGCATTACAGTTTCCAAGGCAGTCCCTTACAATTTAGCAAGCCCGAGCACAGACGCGAGTCCCACAGCGTTGTGCTCGTTTATTCCAACGGTGGCCAGCCGCTTCAACGTTTAACGGCATTTCAGGTAACTGACATGGCCCATACCACGATACTATTTGCACATTTCTATTAGAACGATATCAAATGAAGCTTCGTTACCTTCACAGATCGGCGACCTCACTGAAGGCGTCATTGCGGCCTAAGCAACCAAATACAATTTAGCAATCCCGAGACAGCACGCAAGTTTCCTGGAAATCTGCTTGTCAATTACAGCAGCGGCCAGCAGCTCTAACATTCGCAATATTTCAGATAATAGTCTTCGCCCATTTCATTTATCTTTTAAACACCATCTTTAGAACAACACATAACACGCCTTTATTAAACTTTCAGACCAGCAATCAGGCACAGACAATTGCTCTTCCTCCATGAGACTTCTTCATGGAGTTTTGTACATGCGAATAGCAGGTCAGTCACCAGACCACCTTTTGAAGTTTAGCAGTGACAAAAATTAACACTTCTATTTCCGATAGTGTGCTCACTCGTTTTTTACTATTTTTTTCTTGAAATCTTTCTATCATTTTCCTTTCTGATCCATTTTAATTGACAAAACTCTTTGGATGCTGAACAAATCAATTATTCACTCTATGATGAAATATTGGTAACGTATATTGAACTTTCTACTCATACCTGACTGTTTAATTATGCTTCTTTTTGA